>NC_048298.1:21689163-21761156 GCF_013100865.1 Trachemys scripta elegans | reverse complement strand
GCGGCGCTGGGGGGGCGGGCTCCGGTTGCGCGGGGCTCGGTGAGGGGGCGGCGCGGGCGCGGCGCTGGAGGGGGTTCCGGCAGCGCTTGGTGGGGGGCGGGGGCGGGCTCCGGCGGCACAGCGCTCGGCGGGGGGGCCAGTGCGGGGTTCGGTGCTCGGGGGGTTCTGGCGTGCGGGGCTCGGTGGGGGTGCAGCGCGGGCACGGCGCTGGAGGGGGGTTCTGGCGGCGCTCGGCAGGAGGCAGGGGCGGGCTCCGGCGGCGCGGCGCAGCGCTGGGGGGCGGCGCGGGGCTCGATGCTCGGGGGGTTTCCGGCGGCGCTCGGCGCAGGGGTTGGGTGCAGGCTTCGGCGCTCGGCGGGGGGGCAGCGCGGCGCTCGGCGTGGGGACTCGGGGACGGCGCTTTTTTTTACTGCTTGGGGCAGCAAAAAAGCTAGAGCCAGCCCTGACTGGAAGGAATGTTTCATCACAGGTATATGTTTAAACTACAAAAACCTCTGTTGCACACAATCACCTCCCTTGTTCAAGGATCACTAAAGACACCCAGGAAATACATCAGCCTTGGAATCACTCCCTAGGAACTCAGATAAATCAGGTTTTTTTCCTCCCTTAGGATGTTTTTCAGAACAAAATCCCCAAAATTTCCTCCTATCCCTCCCCCATTCATCCTCTTAATTATTAAAGTTGTGGTAGCACCTAGAATGTGCTGGGCACTGTACAGCTGGGCAGAGACTGTCCCAACAAATTTACGGTCTAAATAGACAGTATAGTTTTGTTCCTCAGGTTTCTTCCTTTATCCCACCTTCTCTCTTCGCCTCTAGCCAGGTTCAAAATGCTCTGGCATTGCTGCTCTAGTGTGGTGTTCTCCTTGCCAGCCCATCCCATAGCGCAAATTCAGGTCCAGCATGACTGCCTTGGAGAGGAAAAACAACAAGAAGAATCCAGTCATGTTAGTGGAAGTGTCTAACGGGCAGGTACACACATGGCCTCCCCTGTCCCCTGCCTCCCCTTCTCTCCCTTCAATGCCGCTATCCCCATTCACTACCTCCTCCCTCCCATCCCTCAGAAACCCCACTATGCTGCCCTTTGCCCCCTCATCTCTCTGCTCCCAAATCCATGTCATTCTGCTTTCTCAGGGGCTTCTCTAGCTGCTACCTCTTATGGTCTTAGGAAAGTCTTCAGGCTCTTTCCATAGGTCTCCTGCTGGCTCTGTGCTCCAAGAGACAGGGGTTGTGGGAGGTTATCATCTGGCAGGAACCCGAACATGTGCCAACTGATTGTAGCACTGGTGCATGTGGCTCTAACTCTACTCAGTTGCCTCACTTCCTGGTTTGGGGCTACAAACACTGTTGCCAACCCCAGCCATTCAAAATCATGAATCAGACCCTTGAAAACCATGAGACTTCAAAGAATAATAAATATTGCTTTTTTTGGCCTTCTGGTTTCTGAGCTATTGGGTTTCATGTTTTCAAGCGTTCCTCTGCAACTATGAGGACTAGAAAAGAAAAGGTGAGAGTCACATGTGATCACCTGACTCCTGGAGCTGGGGTTTTAAGAAAAAACACCAAATATTACACAACTCATGAAACAGCCATGAGATTGGCAACACTTAGCTGAGCAGAGAGGGAGCAGCAGTAGCAGCACATTGCCGCCTGATATAGTTTGTTGGGGGAATTCTAGGAGCAAGATGTGGTGGGGAACACAGGTTCCTTTCATTTCCCAGCAGTGGTTGGACTTATGTCCTTAATAACAAACAGCTTTCTCTAGAAATATATAAAACATGCAAAATAAACCACAACCTACATTACCGTTGAGCAATGAACTCAAAGAAGCCAGCCACAGGTGCCTTTTGCATAAGGGCGGCAAAACATTGTCACGTGTCAGAGGTTTCCTCCACTCTGGAAGTTGAGATGTTACTCCTCAGTGGAATATTTGAAGTATGGGCACAGTTACACCCCTGCAACCTCCTTTGATTTGTAAGTGGGATTGCACAGATATAAATGGGAGCAGGGCTTGGCCCATCGTCTGCATTTATACACATTCGCAGTGTGCAAATTCATGTTCACAGCAGCATGTAGCATCACTCAATGATGTGTGACCCTGTTAACGAAGACAATGCAGGAGAGTGTGCTGCAGTCTTTTGCATGGTAATGGTGGAGAAACTGCTCTAGTTTTAGTGTACTCGGTCAAACTGAAGAAAAACTGTAAAATGTGTGGCTAGCGCAATATTATATTAGTCAAGATTAGGAAAGACTGTGAGGAACTCCAGTGGGATCTAAGCAAAACTAGGTGAACACAATACCGCTGCAGATGAAATTAAACGGAGACAACTACAATGTAATGCACATTGAAAGGAACAATTTTAATTACATGTACATCAGATGGGTCCTGCATTAGCTGCACTCTCTCAGGATCTAGAGCTAGGTATTATTGTAAACAGCTCATTAGGAAGGTCTGCTCAATACACAGGACAGCTGAAAAAGCAAATTAGGTGCTAAGGTACATTAGACAAGCAAGGAAGTGTTTGTACAACACTGATTATAATGCATTTAAAATCGGTATAAGGTAAAGTTGTTAAGTGCCTAAACGATTTAGGGGCCTAAGTCTCATTTGCAGAAGTGACTTAGGAGCTTAAATCTCATTGACAGTCAGTAGAATTTAGGTATCTCAGGGCTAGATTCACAAAGGGATTTAGGCACCTGAGTTCAAATTTAGATCCTGTTAATGCTTGCTTAGCTGCTGCCTAATGCTGTAAAGCCTAAATTCTCTAGGTGCCCAAGTCTCGCTGGTGAAGTCCACATGGTGCCTCAGTTTCTGCTGGTGGGCACACCCATTGGCTAGAAGGCGAGAGACTGTAGCCTCGTGGTTATCAGGCTCTCCTGGGCTTTGGAAGCTCAAAGTCCCTGTTCCAATGTCTATGTAAGTATTTTATACAAAGTGGAATAGTTCCCACAGGAGAGCCATCCACTTCCGAATACCCCATTGTCTGGTGACTGAGGCTCTCGCCTGGGAGGCGAGAGATCTGCTCCACATTGAAATCCACACTCTGTCCAACACAGGTGTCCCACATTCTGGATGAATACTCCATCGTCTCCTCAGCTTTTAGTAAGAAAGGGCTGGCCCAGCTTAGGCATGGAACTCCAGGAAAGGGTGCGGGGCTGTGAAAGCCAAGCACAGGGAGGCACCTCCCTCCAGGGGGAGTTAGGCACCTAAGGATAAGTCTCCACTTGGAACTGGGGTGAAAGTCCCAGTCTGAGGAGACGTGCTTGCGCTAGCTCTCATTGAGCAGTGCAAGCGGTGAGTGGGGCTAGCTGCCTCAAGCATGTGCCCATCAGGGATGCTAGGTAAGTACTCAGGAGGGTTAGCTCGCTGTGCTGCTTGCGCTGTCTTGGTTATACTGTGTTTTTAGCACGCTAGCTGAATAAGAACTAGTGCGAGTACGTCTCCCATGAATCACACTCCCAGTAAGAAATACCCTCAATCCCATTGAGGGGTGGGGCTAAGGCCATAACCTTCTTAGCATTTCCTATTGGCAATTTAGGCAGCTCCTTGCTCAGTGTGCTGGCTGTGTGGATCCCTTTCTTAGGTGCCTAACTGTCCCCATGCATTGTATGGACAGCCTGAGTGCCTTACTCAAGGTGACAGAACACCTAAATGTTAAGTGCTAGACTCAGCATTGTAAGTCCCCTTTGTGGCTCTATTCCTGAGGGTACATCTACACTACCCACCGGATCGTCGGGTAGCGATCCATCTATCGGGGATCAATTTATCGTGTGTAGTGTAGACACGATAAATCGATCCCCAATCACTCTCCCATCGACTGCTGAACTCCAGCAGTGTGAGAGGCGGAAGCAAAGTTGATGGGGGAGCCGTGGCCGTCGATCCAGCGCCGCAAGGACGCAAAGTAAGCAATTTTAATTCGATCTAAGATTCATCAACTTCAGCTACACTATTCTCGTAGTTGAAGTTGCGTATCTTAGATAGATCCCTTCCCCCCCAGTGTAGACCAGGCCTAAGTGACTTAGGCAGCGAAACACTGAGTGGAGCAACATCTGAATACTTTCAAAAATCTGGGCCTAAGTCACTTTTGAAAGGGTTCCTCATGTGCTTATCAAAATGTTACCATATCTTTACCATGAACACTTGATTAGCTCTCATCTTGATACCTATACTAGGAATTGATAGAAATAGAAGTGTTCCGAGAAAAACAATGAAAATTATTTGAGGCACAGGAGATTTCTATTGAAAGATTTCAAGGAGTAGAAATTTTAATGAATGAATTGATTTATTTTGTCTTCTTGCATTGCAAGTTACGAATTTAAACTGCAGTTAGAAAACAAAGGATTATCAAGATTATCAATTGACTATTTAGTTATTTCAGGGCTTTTCCATGGCACTCCTCATTACAGTATTTGAGAGTCTCACAAGCATGCAGGGCCGGCTCCAGGCACCAGCTTGTCAAGCAGGTGCTTGGGGTGACCGCTCCGGAGAGGGGCGGCACATCCAGGTATTTGGCGGCAATTCGGCGGATGGTCCCTCATTCCGCCTCAGAGCAAAGGACCTCCCGCCGAATTGCCGCCGCAGATCGCAATCGCGGCTTTTTTTTTTTTTTTTGCTGCTTGGGGCGGCCAAAACCCTGGAGCCGGCACTGCAAGCATGCATAACTAGTTGTGCTATAGCTTAACTAAGTCTTATTTAACTCTAAACTTCTCACTCCATAAATGCTTACAAAAAATCTACATTTAGCTACTTCAAAAGGCAGAAAAGCTGTTGCCAATAGCACGGGCACAAAAAGAGAGTGCTCTTGATTGAGCTTGGTGGTAACAGAAAAGCACCATGGGCTGGTAAGAAATAAAAGTCACAGAGAAGATATGAAGGAGAGTGATCAGCTTTAAACAAAGATCAGTAAAAAAGAATAATTGAAAATAGCCTCTCCCAGCAGGGAACACAGAAATACTATTATTATACTATTGTATAAAATCGCTATGCTGCAGTGCATGCATAAACTGGCCAGGCGGTACCTCAAACCTCTAAGGCCTTGGCTACACTTACCCGGTAGTTCGACGGCTGGAAATCGAACTTCTGGGTTCGACTTATCGCGTCTAGTCTGGACGTGATAAGTCGAACCCGGAAGTGCTCGCCGTCGACTGCGGTACTCCAGCTCGCCGAGAGGAGTACCGCGGAGTCGACGGGGGAGCCTGCCTGCCGCGTGTGGACCAAGGTAAGTTCGAACTAATTCGAACTAAGGTACTTCGAACTTCAGCTACGTTATTCACGTAGCTGAAGTTGCGTACCTTAGTTCGAATTAGGGGGGTAGTGTAGACCAAGCCTTAGTCTCAAGTTTACGCAATGAGTGTTTAAAATCTGCAAGACATATCTGCAGCAAGAGTCAAGTAGCTTAGAACAAGAATAATCAGGCTAATAGTAAACAGCCTGATTTGTCATATAATTCTAAATTAGAGAAATTAATTTCCTATCCCAGTACAATAATTCTCAAGTGAGCTGAACTAATGTTCCAATAAAGCATTCAAATAATAGATGCAGTAGAGTTGAAATGCGCATGCAGCATTTCAAAACTTTTTAGACTAGTACAGAAGTGGCCCTGAATGCAATTAAAAAGATGGGTTATTTTTTTAAAAAACAAGGGAAAAAAATGTGCAAAGACAAAAAAAAAACAGAAGAGAGTTGATATCAACTAGATCAACTTGACACTGGTTTAAAAAAAATAATATAAAATCCTGAGTTTTATTTATTCAGCTATATGTGTGCACACTAAAAAAAGAGCATTAATGTTGTAGGCACCCAGAACATAACTAAAACTAAAAAATATGCAGCAAAATTAACACAAAGGGGAGCAGTACAATTCATTATCATCCTCTACATGCAAACCCAGAAACTCAAGAGCGCAGAGCCACTTCTGCCTCCAACAATTCCCCACCCTTATGTAACCCTTCTACCTGTTGTGAGTAGCTAATGCTAATGTGAGTAGCTAGCCACTTCCACGTTCCCCTCACTCACAGTTTATTGTCCGGAGTTGGTGGAGCCCAAGAATTCTGGCAGGTGAGTCTTTAGCTCCTAAGGGGGGGGTGGGGGGGGGGTTGTCTTGGGCAGCTGCAAGGGGTCTACCACCTGACCCAGCAAAGGTGATTTCAACTTTGATTGCTGAGTAGGGGGGCCCACACTGGAGTCCCGTAGGCTGTTTCCTGCATCTTTAGCCCAAGCCATCTTGACACCATCACTTGTGTTAGTACTGCCTCAAAGCCACCTCGGCTCTGCACTGTCCACTGCAGCTCAGCTCCATCCACTTCCTTGAAGCCATTTGAGCTTAGCTTAGAGATCTGCAACCTTGACGCTGTTTCAGTGCTGGGTCTTTGGAGAGGAATCAACAGTATTCAGGGCACTTCAGAAAGTCCTTACCACTAGAGAGGCACTCCCAGCAGGAAGACGGAGACCCCCGCCAAGCCCCCTCCCCAACCCTGTCCAGGCTTCCTTATCCAACTGTGCCTGACTGTGGTCTTGGTCATAGTGACCCCAGACACATTTGGTCTTCTTTCCCCAACAGGGACAATAGCATTTTATTGCCTCCAAACACAAAACTTAACTGTATTTGAAAGAAAATGCCCCCAACTGTGTTCATTGAAACACAGGCCTGGCCCATTCATTTCCCCTCGCTCACCAACAGATGATCCCTCCCCTATGATGCTTCTGTACATCCAGAGTAATCTCATTTCACCAACAGGTGTCAATAGTGAGCTCCCTACTCTCTAGGACGTCTGGCCACAGGCCTTACACTTATAGTTTCCACATTGTCTTTCCCCTTTTTCAAATGCCTGGGTGGGGGAAGAGGAGTTTTCCAGCATACCTTTCAGATTATCAGTTTCAGGCTATTGCCAGCCAAGGAGGGGAGCAAATTCCAAAGCCAAGGGGCCCCAATCTCTGAGCTACTGTGTAAGCCCTACTGTGGAGCTTCTTAACTATGCCAGTTGGTATGAAAAATACTCTGTAGATTTTCAGTGCCCATAAACACAGAAGGCGCGGTGACATTCCCCAGGATACAATCTGGACTGATGGACTTTTACACAACTTCACTGTGAGAACTACCACTCCTGCTCAGCTCTCACACAGCCTTCAGCATGTAAATCATTTCCAACTATATTCTATGAGAACTATAGCCACTAACCCAACAATTACACTGTAGGGCAACACTAGCAAACTCCCAGTCCCAGACTTTCCCCCAAGTTTGGTTGATAAAAGTAATAGTGTTGATGTAATATGCTTCACTTTTGTAAAGTGCTTGACTTGGTACTACATGACATTTTGATTAAAAAACTAGAATGATATAAAGTTAACATGGAACACTCTAAATGGATTTAAATTGACTAACTGATAGGTCTCAAGATGTAATTGAAAATGGGGAAATCATCACTGAGCAGGTGTGTTTGCAGTGAGGTTTATCAAGGATTTATTCTTGGCCCTATGCTCTTTAACATATTTATCAGTGACCTGGAATAAAACATAAAATCACTGATGAAGTTTGAAGATGACACAAAAGTTGGGGGGGGATGGTAAATAAAAAAGAGAACAAGTCACTGATTTGGAGTGATATGTACTGCTTGGTAAATTGGGTACAAGCAAACAATATGCATTTGTATATTGTTGTACTTAAAGTACTGCACAGGATCTTTTCAGGGGGAATAAGACAAAACGCCACATTTATTAGTAATACATGTATTCATTAACACTGTATTATATGCATATAATATATTACACTTACACTCACACACACACACACACACACAAACCCATTCCGTCTTGTTGTTACCAATTAGTTGCTCCCCTTAACTTCACTGGCCAGGTGAGTTAGATGGAGGAGGGGGTGGAGCCGGGCTTCTGCCGATCCGGATCGATGCTCCCATGTTGACAAGACGAGACCCGGGGTCCTCTGCAAGACACCTCACTTTTATAGCAGCTTTCCTCTTATGCAAATCTAGACCAGATTCAAACTCTGTGTCTGTGTCCATTGGTCCTTTGTGCTGCTTTCTTTTGAGTGTTGTCCCAATGCTGCAAAGAGGGTGTTTCCAAAAGAAGGAGCTTGCTTCTAACCCCCGAGGCCGTCAGTATGTCTGCTTGTCTTTAATGAGCCCACTTGACACCTTTTATTGTCCTTGGGTCTGGCTCCCAGCCCCTCTCCAACAGTTGAGGCTGTCTGGAGGTGCTGCCTTCCATGCCTTGCTCATCCACACCTCATTCATTCAACAGGGCAATTGATTAAGAGTGTGGGGGGTGGGGAGGGGGAGAGCTCTTGTTCTACTGCTAGCAAAAAGAAAATTTTCTTCTATCTTATTCTATCCTTAGGGGCTATAATATTATACCAAGGGTAATGCAAAGTTTCTAAATGAGGCTTTGATACAAAGTTCCATGAAAACAGAGGTCACACGTGGGTAGACCCACCACAAGGTTATATGAAGAGGCACAATGTAAAGTCAAATGAAAATTATCAGAGATTGATCTACAATATACCTAAGTGTATATGTATACATCTGGGAACAAAACACATAGGCCAAACTTCCAGGATGGAGGACTCTATCCTGGGAAGCACTGACTCTGAATAAGATTTGGGGGGCCTGGTGGATAATCCGTTGAATATGATCACCTAGTCAGATGCTGCGGCCAAAAGAGCTAATGCAATCCTGGGATGGATAAACAAGGGAATCTTGAGTAGGAGTTGAGAGATTATTTTATCTCTACATTTGGCACTGGTGTGACCACTGCTGCAGTACTGTGTCCAGTTCTGGTGCCCACAATTCAAGAAGGTTGTAGGTAAAATATACATTTTTTAATAGTGAATAATTAACCATTGGAACAATTGACAGTGGATCATGGAGGATTCTCCATCACTGCCAATTTTAAAATCAAGATTGGTTGTGTTTCTAAAATATCTGCTCTAAGAATTATTTTGGGGGAAGTTCTTTGGCCTGTAGTATACAGACTGTCAGGCTAGATGATCACAGTGGTCCCTTCTGGCCTTGGAATCTTTGAATCCCCATGTTAAGGGAGAGTAGCAATCAGCAGTGACCACTATTGTGTACTATCCTTGAACAGGGGGTGAGGGAGACTCCCCCTGCATGGCTGAACAAGGGCAGTGCACAATTTGGCCCATATGTTTAATACTGTATGTTAAATGAAGTGTTAAAAAGGAACAACACACTTTATTCTGTGCTGCAAAAAGAAAGGTAGCCTTTCCCCAGTTAAATTATTTACAGTGGTGAGTCTATAGAAAGTTTGTGTTAAATATACAGATGTTCTATAGAGAACTGTAGGGCTGAGAATCTTGCAGATTTCTATGTATGTTTCAAGCTAGGGATAAGAATCTATTATTTAATGTGGTTGGCTGAGCATAAAACCTCAGGGGCATCATTTGCAGTGCCATTTCATGTCAAACCAATACATTAAAATGAGGAAACTGTGCCTAAAATAGTCTAGCCTATGCGAGCAAACCCAAGCCATGCTATGGGAAAAAGCTGCAATGTCAATTTAAACATGATGAAAACATTAAAAGTAAGTTAACCTAGGTTTTGGAAAAAAAATAAAAAAAACAAAAACCACACGACTAGTTGGATACACTTTTTTTGAAGTGAAGCAGTACCTACAGAATGACAATCAATCAAAATAAATCTATATTTAAAAAAAAAATCTTTAAAAAGTACTGAATTAATCATAAATGAACATATCATGCAATGGGCCAAGTTTATCCCTGCTGTTAGTTAGTCCATTGACTTTAGGGGAGCTATAAAAAGGTTGAATTTGGTTCAGTATGTGTAAAGGAAATTAAGAGATCTCGTTTCAAATGATTGGCTTATATGATTGCTGCTTCTCCTTAGATCTTCTTTATAGTAGGAGTGGATTTGCTGATTTCTATCTCCTGAGAACATCTACAATGGCATCTGGATGAAGTTTCATTGATGCTATACTTGAGCACCCATTTAAAAATATGCAGTGAGGCCAGATTTTCCCCATTTAGTGCCCCACAATGGGAAGCTAAGCCTTCATGTGCCACACTAATAGTCTCCAACATAGAAATATGGTTTGGTGACAAGTGTAAGAAATTCTCTGTGTTGGGCAGTGTAGTGAATTTATTTGACTTGGCATGCTAAGAACCAGGGCTTGCCTGTTGCCCAAGTGTATTAAGTGACATTATCAGTAGTACATCAAAAGTACTAACATCAGGGTGATTAACAAAAGCAGTATCCAGTAGCCTGGAGAGTGTGGTATTGGTATGGAAAATAGGTCTTACCATATTCTGCTTCTGGTGTTCACCAGAGCAGGGACTTTCATAAGTTCTAGTAGTGTAAATTAGCTAATACATATCAGTCCAATACTTTCTTTGTACAGAAGACAAGAGTGTCAAAAAAATCTAGTTTTCATTGTAGTTCATCTATAAATTCACTCTTCTCCCTGTGCTTTTTTCACTAATTAGAATTTCACTATAATTTCATGCACAGCAATAAATTAATATCATTATGTTCTTGTCTAATCGTCACCAAATTTGAAGTTACATGGAAAATGAGCTGGTTGAAAGTGAGGTTAAATTATTTCCTAAAAATTCCCAGGGGGAAAAAAAGATGCCAGTCAGAAATAGATATTAGTAGAGAAACAACTAGTGGAAAAAAATCCCCAAAAATCTTACCAGGGAAGTTGTCATTCCATTAAATATTAATGTTGACTTAAGATGGTAACTGTCCAATAATTTCAGAAAAAGATTTATTTCTCATGATAAAACTCAAAACTTAAGACAAAGGGATAACTTTGGGATTGATTTTAGCTTTTAAATGTAATGTGAAGGTTTCTTGACCACAGAGGGGAAGAATACCCCAGAATTCCATTGGCAGTTCATCAAAATGCTGAGATGAAGAGTCCTAATGGCATACGCGACACACAATAAAGCTAGCAAAGCAGAACAATTTATACACACTCATAAAAATGAAAGGACATTTAACGAAGGTTATGGAAGTCTCACGAAGAATACAGAGTGAACTTGAATAATGATAATGATGATACATAGCCAACAAAGCCAGTATAGTAATCCAATAGAGCATTGGCTTTTAGAGGTAATACCATTCATGAATCCAGTTGAATGGTCCGGAGTTAAATAAGTGGAATTGCTAATATTAATTATTATCAGTTTCTTGAAGGATTATCCCATGTCTAACCGGTACAAAGACGAAAAACAATATTTGTCATGTAAAATTAAATTACACAGGTGCTGGACTTGAATAGATTAATACTGTTGCAGCGAACAAAGAATCTATACACACAGTGTGACTACCCCACACCCACCATGCAGGGTTTAATGAAGGCCAATTAACTTATTAGGCAGCTGATTAAGGAGGCTCAACTGGGCAGGAATAGGCAGGACCTATAGTTCAGAAGCTGAAAGCAGAAGGGGCCTCTGGGAGAAAACAGACACTCCCAGGAGAAAGAGAGGAGTGAATGGAGACTGCAGTCGCTCCCTGAGAAGAGGGAGAAGGCTTTAGGAATTGGTAGGCCCAGGAAGAAAAGTGGAACCAGTTATAGGAAGCAGCCCAGGGAATAGAGAAGTGAGGCCAGAGAGAGAAGGCCCAGACTGCAGAGCTGAGGGTCCCTGGGATGGAACCCAGAGAAGAAGGTGGGCCAGGCCCGCTAATGCACGGGGGTGGGGAGGGGGGAGGAGGAAATGGGGCAATTGCCAGGGGCCTGGGTGATTTAAAAGGGCCCAGAGCCCCTGGCTGCCACCAGTGGCAGGAGCAGGCCTGCCCTCATTCTGTGCCACTCCCAGAAGTGGCGCAGGCAGCATGTCCCTGCGACCCAGGAGGGGGTCTCTGGGTGCTGCCTCCACCCCGAGCCCTGACTCTGCAGCTCCCATTGGCCAGGAATTGCAGCCAATGGGAGCTGTGGGGGCGGTGCCTTTGGGCAGCAGCACATGGAGACCCTCCCCAGATCTCCTTCCTAGTAACTGCTGCCAGAGGGGTGTGCCGGTCGCTTTTGGGAGCCACCTGAGGTAAGCGCCAACCCCTGACCCCCTCCTGCACCCCATCCCCCAGCCTAAAGCCCGCAGCCCACACCACAACTCCCTCCCAGAGCCCGCACCCTAACTCCCTCCAGAGCCTGCACCCCTTCCCACACCCAAACTCCCTCCCAGAGCCTGCACCCCAACTTCCTGCGCCAGCCTAGTGAAAGTGAGTGAGGGTGGTGGAGATCGAGTGATGGAGGGAAGGGGGATGGAATGAGCAGGGAGTGGGGCCTCAGAGAAGGGGCAGGACAGTGGCATGGTCTCAGGGAGGAGTGGGGCAAGGGGAGGGGCAAGGGTCTTTGGGTTTGCGCGATTAGACAGTTGGCAACCCTACCGGGCAGGCATGTTGAAAGAGCGCGCCCAGCAGTGCAACCGGGAACTTGCTGGGCACCAGCCAGCGCAGGTGCAGCACCGCTCTAATGTCAGGTGGACCGCGTCCGTGCGTGCGCAGCTTGTGCGTGCACGGGGACCCATTGACTCTGCCCTGGGGCCCGAAATTGCTGTCGGCAGGTCTGGGGTGGGCCCAGATTCCCCTACCAGCCACTGGGTAAGTGGCACAGAGGTAGTGAACAGAAAGACTGCCTAGGACTATTAAGAGCTAAACCTCCCCCATAAGGGGGAAACATGGATAATGTCACAGCCAGAGGGCCGAGCCATGAAGAGGACACTATGGTTCCTCAGGCTGCGAGACGGACTGCAGATGGACAGCAGAGACAGAGAGACAGTGTGCAAACTGCGGGCAGGGGAGGGATCAGCCTCGAGCTAATCCCCAGAGGACCAGGAGGAGCCGCCTGTCTGGCAGTAAGTGGTGCACCCTGTGACAGGCCCTGGTTCAGTAGACACTGAGACACTGCAAGTCTCCCTCTTTCACAAAGCAACTATAGTTTAGAAGGTACCTATTTATTTTTCTGACTAGACATTATTTGAATAGCCTCCTTGGACCTTTATGAGATCCACATTAGAGCTGTGTGAATAATCAATTTGTTTTTGGGTTGCTGGCCAAATTGGAAAAAAATCTAAAAAGATTCATGTTGGGAACCATGCAAAATGAATTTTGTTTTCTTGGAGAAACAAACGAAAACAAAGAACTTAAATTGTTAATTTAGATTGCAGACATTTTAACTGCTTTTTAAATAAAAGCTAAGAAAATTTGGAACTGCCATTCATAAAACAAGGAGATGGTGCCTCACTCATCTTATCCTCTCGTCCTATGGTTAGCACACTCAGTTGGGGTGTAGGAGAGCCAGGTTTAAGTCCAGTCTTCCTGATGCAGAGCAGGGACTTCAACTTCAGTCTCTGATATTGAAGATAAGTGCCCTAAAACCAGCCCATAGCATTCGGGGAGGAGCTGCTCTTAATCTCTCCTGTTGAAGCTAAGCCACTTTGTATAAATACTTAAATATTTATTGGGCCTGCGAGTAAGTGTAAGAATGACTTTATAGTCCAGTGGGTTGGGGGGATACATTTGGGTTCCAGTCCCTGCTCCAATGAATGTTTAATTATTTGTACAAACTGGAACAGCACCACTCCAGTGGTTCTGTGAATGGTGCCAAAGTCATCTTGTAAATCTAGCCTGAAAAATTGTTTTGGGGCCAAAACTATTTCACAGGTTTTTTGTTAAATTTACAAATAATTTCAGTTGCCTCAAAACTACACTTTTTCAGCAAATAAAATGTTTGTCCAAAAAATGTTGCCCTGTTCTAATTCTGTTAGTTATGATACCAGTATGATAGAGCCAGGTGGTACCTCCTTATATACAATAGGTATTTTTGGAATCTAAGCAGATCTGAAAATCAGGAGCGTAGCTAGGGGAGTTCAGGGGAAGCAGCCGCTTCCCCTCAGCACATTTTTCAAAAGCGGCTCCTGCCGGGCCGGCGCTGGGCTCCTGCAGGCAAGGGGGGGAGGCGGGCAGCATGGCCGGACTCCGGAGGAGCCATTGGGGGGGGGCGGCGGGCGCAGCCGGAGGAGCGAGGGGGCTGGCTCCTCGGCCATCGCGCCCCACGCTCAGTGTGGCCCCAACATCGCCACGGCCGCCTCCTGCGGTGGCTCAGGGCTCAGCGGCCGAGCTCTCTGCAGCTGGCGGGTAGATCCCCTCTCCCTGGCAGCTTCCTGCTTCCCTCTGCCTGGGCAGCCCAGCATTAGCAAGGGGCAGGGGATTGTTAATGTTGGGAAGCAGGAAGCTGCCGGGGAGAGGGGATCTCGCCAGCTGCTGCCCGCCCACTGCTTCGCTCCCCCCAGCCCCCGGGAGAAGCGAGCAGCGCCCGCCTGCCACTCCTTCCCCATGCCCGCCCCCTCCCTACTGAGCTCCTCCGAGGGGGGGTGCACCATGGCCGCAGCATGGCCGGAGGAGCGGAGGGGGGGGCGCGCAGCGTGGTGCAGCTGGAGGAGGAGCCAAGGGGGGGCACCTTTTTTATGTTTGCTCCCCCTGCACTTAGAACCTGGCTACGTCACTGCTGAAAATGGCCATTACACGAGTAGCATAAGAATTGTCATGTAGGTTTTCCATGCCCTTCATCATTCTCCTTGCTCTTCTCTGAATATCTTCTAATTCTAAAATATCCATTTTGAGATGGAGTGACCAGGACTGCACAAGTATTCTAGAGGAGGCTACACTATTGATTATATAAAGGCAATGGACTATTCTGCATATTAACCATTCTATTCCTTTGCATTTTTCTGCTTTGGATTCTATTTTACTTTTTTACTGCAGCAGCAGTAGAGGTCTTCACTGAGCTGTCTACAGTAACACCCAAGTCCCTTCTCTGAGTTGAGACAGTTAATTTGGAACCTCGTAAGGTGTGGGAAGCTGTTTAAATTTTTCCCTGCAGTGTTCATGACTTTGTATTTATTGACATTGAATTTCATTGGTCATTGTTTTGCCCATTCTTCTAGCTTCTTTAGGTCTCTAAAGTTCTCCATCGTGCTCTCTAATCCTGACATAGTTATTTACTGTAGTCATCTGCAAATTTTGCTACTTCACTACTTTCCAGTTTTTTAATACATTTATTAAACACTGGAATTAGTATAGGCCCCTTGACATACCCTGCTGCTAAACTTTTGATATGGTGAAAATTCATCATTTAATCATAGAATATCAGGGTTGGAAGAGACTTCAGGAGGTCATGTAGTCCAACCCCCTGCTCAAAGCAGGACCAATCCCCAGACAGATTTTTGCCCCAGATCCCTAAATGGCCCCCCTCAAGGATTGAATTCACAACCTTGGGCTTAGCAGGCCAATGCTCAAACCACTGAGCTTACTCTTTGTTTTCATGCCACTACCAATGCCAATACTTGACCAGTGAAAACACTTTGCTTGTAACCTCCATGACTACTTAACTTCTGTAGAAGCCTCCTGTGCAGAAGTTTGGCAGATGCCTTTTGGAAGTTTAAATAAATTATTTCTACTAGTTCTCTATCATCTATCACTTTATTAACATGTTTGAAGAATTCCAAGGGTTTGGCAAGACGTGCTTGTCTGTTGCAGAATGTGCCCTGGATAGACCCTATCATGATCTTCCAACTGTTTTATTAGTGTTTTTAATTACTGTTTCAACTCATTTTCCAGGTACAGGTATAGGGCTTATTACTCTGTAATTTCCCAGAATACCCCTCCAGCCTTTTTAAAATATCAGTACAATATTTGCTACTCTCCAGCCCTAGGAACTGTGGTCAATTTAATGAGCAATTGCATATTTTTTTTATCAGCAGCAGTTCCTGCAGAACTTATGAATGTGTATGATGTGGGCCTGGTGACTTATTGCTTTTTAAATTATTAATTTAAATCTGTCTGAGAGCACTTCACCTTTGTAAGCAGAAAACAGCAGGTCTGAGACAGGAATTTCCTCAACATCCTTGCTAGATGAATACAAAGAAGTCATTTATCTTCTCAGCAATAACCTTATCTTCCCTAATTGCTCCCTTTACCCCTGCTGATCCACCAATTCTTTTCCAGCTTCTGATATACTTCATAAAAAACGTGTTTGTTTTTCCATCTTTAGCTATTTGCTCTTTGGACAAAAGGCTATGGCCACACATGTCCTGACTCTGTTTCAATTAAAGTCAACAGGAGACTTTGTATTGGCTTAAATGGGAGTAGGAATAGACTCTGGGATGGCAAGTTTTAAGCATACATTGATTATCTCCCTTTGGATAATGTGCAATGCAAGTGTCAATGGACACATTTAAATCAAACATATTCCCCTTTGAGCCTCTTGCTTCTTTCCTCACTTTTGTTCCTCTTATTGTGCTGCCTTTGTTCTATTGAATTAACAGAAGATCAGAGAGTAGCTGGTACATTTGGCAGCAGAGTAGTGGATTCTAGCGGGACATATCTACTACACGGGGCAGCAGTCACTGGGTTAAGAAAGCAGTAAAAGATAAGAGCCAGCAGTCTGTGCTCTACATCGCACATGGATTGTTTACCATATTAAAAGCTTTGCCTTATTGATTTTGGAAAGGATTTAGTGCAAGAGCTTATTAATTACAAATTCTCTATTCTCCTCCCCCCGCCCCAACTTGATTCATAAAATGCTTGTAAAGACTCAAAACAAGCATAATAAATTAATCATTAATATGCAAGAGGATTTTTTTTTTCAAAAGCATTGCTACTTGGAATGAATTTCCAAGACAGTCTTTTCAGGAGCAATGTGCAGTCCTGCAGATCTTGTCCTTACACTTGATTGGTGAAACAATGCTCAGTTCAAACCTTCTAAAAAACCAAAGAATATTAAACTAAAAACCAACCAATTAAACAACGTCCCCCCCAAACCATGTCTTAACTGGGCAGCGATTATGGCTGGGATTCTGACAGTTTTTTAGAATAGAAGTGGCCAGACCACCTGGTAAAAAGTAAGTATCTCACCCTGATTTCATTATATATCTATTTAAAGGTCCAAAAGGTTCAAATATATTTTTATTTCTTCCCATCTAGTACCTAGCTAGGATTAGAAGCAGAAGTCCCAAGACAAGATATGACAAAGACTATTCTTAGGTCTTGTCTACACTACACAGTTTTGTCAACAAAAGCCAGCCTTCATCAACAAAACAGTGGAGGTGTACACACAAAAATGCTCCTCCCACCGATTTAACTCTCCTGCTACACCAACATAATAAAACCACCTTGATGAGCAGCATAGAGCTTTTTGTGACAAAGCAGTGTCAGTGTAGACACTGTACTTGTTTATGTTACCCTAACTGGCTTCCAGGAGGTGTCCCACTTCAGGATCGCTCTACTCCGCTGCCCTGCAGCCAGGTATATGGGCATGCGCCCCTCTCCCTTTAAAGCCCCAGGAATTTTTAAAATTCCACTTCCTGTTTGCTGGACATGGACAGCTCACATCGCATTTTCCTAGCTGACCATGCTGGCTTTCTGTTGCAAACATGCTCCCGCCTGGAGTACACCAGAGTTTCTGCATCTGTTGGGTCTGTGGGGAAAGGAGGCTGTGCAGTCACAGCTCCAATCCAGCCATAGGAACTATGACACCTATGAGCAGATTGCTTGTGACATGGATGAAAAGAGGCACGAAAGGGACATGCAGCAGTGCCATGCTAAGATCAAGGAATTGAGGCAGGCATACCAGCCGAAACATGCTGCTTCTACAAGGAGCTAAATGCCATCCTCGGTGGTGACCCCACCTCCACCACTAAGAGCACCATGGATGCTTCAGGGGACTGAAGGGTCATCCCTGAGGATGAAGTGGTGGATGAGGAGGTTGAGTTTTAGGATGATGTGGGACAGGTGACAGGCTCGTCAGGTGGCGTGGTGAGCCAGGACCTCTTTTTTACTTCAGAGGGGTCTAGCCAGTCCCTAGAAGTCTGACTCTGGTGTGCGTGAATCAGGAGGGGGAGCTCTGGTAAGTACTTATTTTGCTTTGATAGTGGACAGTTACATGAGGTAGAAGTGTCCTTTATTTTGTTACATGGTACATGTGGGAGAAGGGATTGAAATTAACAACACTAAGTACTGTTTGCATCTGCTTTGCATTCCATTGTGCAGTTATGCAGTGGGGGCCCTGCGGAAAAGTTTATTAATGAACACTGAGGTCTCCCGGAAATCCTCCATAGAGATCTCTAGGAAACTTTCCTGCAGATACTCCACAATCCTGTGCCAAAGGTTCCTTGGCAGAGCTGCTTTGTTTCTTCCCCTGTTGTAGGAAACTTTATTGTCCCAACTGGCAATTACTTCTGGAGGAATCAAAGCAGCACACAGGGAGTAGTATGTGGACCTGGTCTGAAGCCACATGCATGCAGGAGTTGCACCCTTGCATCTTTGGTTACCCTCAATATTGTGATTTGAACTTTGATCACCTGGGCTGTTGTAAATGGTGCCAGTATTCAGAATAGTGTCCCTAGGTACTTGTACTCATCTCCTTCTGAAACCACCCAGACTTTTGTCCCATCTTGCACCTCCCCACCCTCCATCCAAACTCACGATGTTTAGTGCTCTGGCTGTGCTGCGTGCTAGCCAAGGGAAAGTGTGAAGGAGGTGTGGGTAACTTCTATGATTCAAGAATGAGTGCATACAAAATACTGCCTTTGTGTATTGTTTCTTTTTCTTCTTCATGTGTGCCCTTGAGGGCCAGCTCCTACACACCAGTGGAGTGTCTCCAGCAGATAAGGAGGAGAATGAGGAGGAGTAAGGAGGACATGTTTTGTGAAGTGCTGCAATTGTCAGATCAGGGAGCACAGAGTGTGGAAAGAGACCATAAACAAAAAACTAGAAATGGATAGCCAGGAGAGGAGGCAGAGCCAGGAGCAGATAATAGAGTGTCAGGAGCGGATGATAAAGTACATGGAGGACCAAACAGATGTTGAGGTCCCTGATTGCGCTGCAGGTGGAACACATGTCCTTGACTCCTCCTGCAGCCCATACAAAACTGCCTTCCTTGCCCTCCCCAAACTCCCCACAGGCATTCCTCCCATGTTCCTGGCCCATTGCAGTACCCCTTGCACTGCACCCCAGGGACATTTTCCATAATGACAGCTGGACTTACGGCTGTGAGATCCTCACTTCAGAGAGTGCTGCTCACTGTCATGTCCCCATTAAGAAACGTTAATCTATATATTTATATGTTTAATAAAAATTTAGTCTTATAAAACAGTGATTTTTTTTATTTTGTGACCTACACAGGGCAGTTGCAACAGAAATTCATACACAGTGGCAATCGGCACATTTGGAGACTACAATTAACGCTCAGGCAGGAATCATTACAGGGGTCATTCAAGGTGGCAAGTAAACAATACCTGGCTCAATTCATTATAGAAAGACACATTACTGGGGCTTATTGTCAAAATACAGCTTCAAAGCCTCCCTGATTCAAATAGCCCCTTGTTGAGACCCTCTAATAGCCCTGGGGTCTGGCTGCTCAAAATCAGCAACCAGGTGATCCATCTAAGTGCTCCATCCCTGGGAAAACTTTTCCCCCTTGGCTTCACAAACGTTATGCAGAGCACAGCAGGCTGCTATGGCCATGGGAATATTTTCCCCATTGAGGTCTAACCTGCCAAAAAGGCAGCAACAGCAGCCCTTTAAACTGTCAAACACACATTCTATGGTCATTCTGCACCTGCTGAGCCTGTTGTTGAAGCGCTCCTTGCTCCTGTCAAGGTTTCCGGGGTATGGGTTCATGAGCCATGGGCATAAGGGGTAGGCTGGGTGTCCCAGGATCACTATGGGCATTTCCATATCCTCTATTGGAATCTGTAAAGAAAGTTCCTGCATGCAGCTTTCTATACAGGCCAGTGTTCCTGAAGATGCATGCGTCATGCATTTTCCCTGACCACCCCGCGTTGATGTCAGTGATACGACCCCAGTGATCCACCAGCACTTGCAATACCATAGAGAAGTAGCCTTTTCTGTTGATGTACTCTGTCGCAAGATAGTCTGGGGCCAAAATTGGGATATGCATGTCATCTATCGCCCCGCCACAGTTAGGAAATCCCATTGCAGCAAAGCCACCCACTGTTTCCTGCACATTTCCCAGAGCAGGAGGCGATTTATGGGCCTGAACAGTTTCATGAATGCAACCCGCATGGTGCACTTCCCAACGCCAAACTGATTCATGACTGACTGGTAGCAGTCTGGAGTTGCCAGCTTTCATACAGCGATTGCTACACTCTTTTCCACCACTAGGGCAGCTCTCATTTTGGTGTCCTTGTGCCACAGGGCAGGTGTGAGCTCCGCACAGAGTTGAAGGAAGATGTCTTTGCACATATGAAAGTTGTGTAGCCACCGCTTGTCATCCCACACCTGCATCACAATTTGATGCCACCACTTGGTGGTTGTGTTTCCAGCCCAATAGTAATGGTTCACTGTGTGCAGCTGCTCCATGATGCCAATATCAATCTTGAATTGTTTCTTAGCAGGGCAGGCACTACAGATTCCTGTTCAGGTTCACAGCTCATGAAATACTGCAGGATCAGCCACATTGTGTTCATAACACTCATTACAAGACTGGAGAAGTGCGGGATCCATGCTTTCAGATAGAGATGGTGGGCGCAAAGTTTACAGGAGCAATTGAAAAACAGCATGAAACACAGTCAGAAGCTTTTGGAATTATGGGACGAAGAAAACTACACCAAAGATCAGTGATCCTGCTCCCATGATGCACTGCAATCCATTCATAATACTCCTAGCGGGAGAAGGTGGTGATTTGCACAATTGGATAGGTACCCGTGGTGCACTGCTCTCTCTGTTGGTGCTCTCTCTGGATGTGCTTCGCCGAAACAAGGAGCATTGTGTGAACATACACAAGCAGTGTAATTACAGCAGTTTATAATCATTGATGTACCTAAGATCGACTTAACTCTGTAGTGTAGACCTGGCCTTATGGGATTTCCAGCTGGGACCTATCTCCTGTTATCATGAGGTTGCTGACACTAATTTTCAGACTAAAGACAGGTAGTTCAGACTTGATATTTCAAAAGGTTGTTCCATTCTGAATGACTTTGAGGTCAACCCACCACTGCTTTTATTTTCTGAGTGCTGCCAAAGGTTTCAGCTCAGAGGGGATTTTTATCACAGGGTTAAATGCCCGCCAAATAAGGGGTAAAGGGTGTCTATTATTATAGAAAATAGTATGGTAATATTGCTATTATCATGATTAGGGAAATGCTGACAGGAACTTAACTGTAGCATTATCTTGTTCAAAGCTAAGTAATACCATTAAGTTAGAGGTATTCGAGCATGAATCGCTTACCACATTATCCAATCAGCCAGTGTTTAAATTAGTTTTGCATTCATTATTAAAGACCAGGGAAACAGAAAATTAATTCCTGTCTGCAGAGTAGCTGATAGGAATTGAAGGACAGGCTAAAGTGTTTGAAAACATTAGTCTCAATCAAGAGGAGATTGTTTTTATTAACTTCTGACACCATTCTGATATCCACTATGATGTGTGTTATTGGTAGTGCTTTTCTGAAGCAAGAAGTTTGAGTTAAAAGGGTACTACATATATCACAGTGTCTTTTGATCAGGAGCAATTACAGCAGCAAGTAGCAAAAACATCCTCCGGTGCCCATGCACTATTTTCTGAAGTGGTTATTTAAAAAATTTCATAAGTAATGCAGTATAATATTTCATACTGATTTAGAACCTTTTCTTTTGAAGGAACACCAGGATCATTTTAGTGCTGTCACAAGCAGATATATAGACTACTGTATATACTTCATCTGCCACTGAATTCCAACTACCTCTGGGGTGAAATATGTCAACTGTTCAACAGTGCTATTAAACATGCACAAGAATTTAGGCAGGAATACCAAGTGAAACTGCAGGGGATATTTAGGTACTGCAGAAAGAATAGGATTACTCAGTACACTAGAAATATTAGTTGATTAGCACAAAAACATCATAGGGAGAATATAATCTGAGCCACAACCATCATCTCTTTGACAGATATTGTAACCACATGCAGTATCTTTGGGGGAACGTATTGCATGTATCACTGTGGGCCAAGGATTGTATATATGATTGTATTGTATTCCATGGGGGAGTGTTACCACAGCACCTTTGGTAATGAAGAACAATGGGGTAGGATCATCAAGGTGAATCATCAGGTTGTAAACAGCTTCAGAGAAGTACCACACCCTGAGGGGGCTTGAATATATTGGTTCAAATTGAATTTTCCAAAGACCAACCAATAAAGAAAGGCCTTTTTGCATAAAAAGGTTGCATTTAAA
Source organism: Trachemys scripta elegans (assembly GCF_013100865.1). Lineage (NCBI taxonomy): Eukaryota > Metazoa > Chordata > Testudines > Emydidae > Trachemys > Trachemys scripta. The sequence continues at coordinate 21,738,931 of NC_048298.1, read as the reverse complement.
CTGATTCAGGGGCTTCTTTCTGATCCAGCAAATGGACTGGATCGCCTGGCCAAGGGCCCCACAGGATAGGTGGAAAGACTTTGGCCTACCAGGGCCCCATAAGACTGATGGGTAACCTCTGTTTTCATATGCATGCTTAAAGTTTACCAATGAAAGTTCCTATATGTTCACTCAGTAATGCTTTTTACAGTAAGAATATAAGGGCTGCATGGTAACTTGTTAACTGCTGGCAATACACTGTTCATAACTCTCAGAGAGAAAGACAAGTGCAGGAGCTGGCCTTTAGGCAGACTGACTTGCTGGGGATATCACAGTGTAAACCAGTGAGCTGAGCAGCCTTAAAACCCCCAGTCAGAAGGATGGAGACCTGCATCACACTCTCTGAAGAGAGGTAATGGCTGAGAACCAGAAACCTTAAATGAGTGCCCTAGAGGGACCACAGACGGGGGAATACAGGTGCAGTCACTCTGAAACTGTGATAGTCTCATTCTGACATCATTTGCTTGAACCTGACAGCATAGGGAACACATACAGCATACTGGAAATCCACGTTTGCAATATGAGAAATCATAGAATCATAGAATATCAGAGTTAGAAGGGACCTCAGGAGGTCATCTAGTCCAACCCCCTGCTCAAAGCAGGATCAATCCCCAATTAAATCATCCCAGCCAGGGCTTTGTCAAGCCTGACCTTAAAAACCTCTAAGGAAGGAGATTCCACCACCTCCTTAGGTAACCCATTCCAATGCTTCACGACCCCCACAGTGAAAAAGTTTTTCCTAAAAATCCAACCTAAACTTCCCACACTGCAACTTGAGACCATTACTCCTTGTTCTGTCATCTGGTATCACTGAGAACAGTCTAGATCCATCCTCTTTGAAACCCCCTTTCAGGTAGTTGAAAGCAGCTATCAAATCCCCCCTCCTTCTTCTCTTCTGCAGACTAAATAATCCCAGTTACCTCAGCCTCTCCTCATAAGTCATGTGCTCCAGCCCCCTAATCATTTTTCCACATTCTTCTTGTAGTGTGGGGCCCAAAACTGGACACACTACTCCAGATGAGGCCTCACCAATGCCGAATAGAGGGGAATGATCACGTCCCTCGATCTGCTGGCAATGCTCCTACTTATACAGCCCAAAATGCCGTTAGTCTTCTTGGCAACAAGGGCACACTGTTGACTCATATCCAGCTTCTCATCCACCGTAACCCCTAGGTCCTTTTCTGCAGAACTGGTGCCTAGCCACTCAGTCCCTAGTCTGTAGCAGTGCATGGGATTCTTCCGTCCTAAGTGCAGGACTCTGCACTTGTCCTTGTTGAACCTCATCAGATTTCTTTTTGGCCCAATCCTCTAATTTGTGTAGGTCTCTCTGTTTCCTATCCCTGTCCTCCATCTACCACTCCTCCCAGTTTAGTGTCATCTGCAAACTTGCTGAGGGTGCAGTCCACGCCATCCTCCAGATCATTAATGAAATCTCAAAATATAAATGCATTTCCACACACAAGCTGTTTAAACTAGTCACCATATTTTTGTGCAGCTTCGTATTTGTCTATACAATGACTTGATTAGTACCTTAAATCCTATCTTGAAAATGTCCAGCCTGTCCAAAACGAGCTGTGATAATCATACAAACCTAGGGCTATGGCCAGGAGTACGAAGCTAGAGCCACTGACACCAGCAGGAGTTCCACTAAGGGCCCCTATACCCAAGTCTCCCATACTCCCATCAAATCAATTTCCAACAAGCCATAGTTATGCTATAGCCGTTATCCTGCAAGTCTCTGCACAGTTTACACCAGGGAGCACAAGGTTTTGCTCCATCGTAAGTGTGAATGGAGGTTAGGAACTGGCACAGGTTATGAACTGGTTCAGTGCTGGACATGAGTTGTGCAATGACAAATCTTGAGTCCCCTGGCTACCCATTCCTTTTCTTGCAAGTGCAAAGTGAGATAGAAGGGCAGGGAGTGGGTGGAGAACAGGGTTTTAAGGTGGCATGAGCTTAAGCACAGTCCTCATGCTTAAGAGACACTTAGCTACACATTTCTGCATTACTCCTTCCATTAGGCCTCTCTGCAGCACTAATTAATATAGGATTGGGTTCCCTTGTACTCCATGTCCTGCTCCTCGCTTTTTTTTAACCTGGCATTTACACACAATGCTTAGACAGCTGCACTTTTCGGGATCAAACCCTGGCTGCTTCAAGCGGGTAAAACCAAATGTTTATAGGGTTAGGATTATGGACACATAAGCACCATCATGGGATCATGTTATAATACAATAGCACTACTACTAAACATGCACTATACTAACATATTACTGATTACATGCCACATACTGACATGCATTGTTGAGGAACTGTGGTGAACAAGACATACTGCTGTTCCCGCACTGGGCTGCCTTCTTACTGTAGTTGCATCTCCTACCCAATCAAACATTGTGCCATTTGTAAAATATGCAGAGTGACTTCCAGCTGAGACATGCTTAAAAGATCTCTTACTGGGTTAGCCAGCATAAGGCTTCTTTTGGGGTCATCTAGGAGCTGTTCTCGAGCCCATTGAAGTCAATGGGAGGTTTTCCACTGACTTCATTGGTTTCGGATTCTAGCACAGCAGTAACTTGCAGCCTTTGAGAGGCAGTTTTCAGACTGAGAGGGTAGTGTAGTGTATAAGAGTTGCTCACACACACACCTCAACTGCTGCATGGGAGACCCCATTTAATAGTTAAGTCCACTCAAAGCTAATCTGGCCTTAAAAACAGCATAAAGAGAAACTGTCAGAAGACATCCATAAGATTGAAAAGGGACGTTACTAATACTAGTAACAATATCTGACCTTTGTTTGTTTGCATACTATACACAAACACAATATATGACATCAACTGGAGAGCCCAGAAAAGAAAAAAAAAACCATTAATTCTGAGTCATGAACAAATCTCTTTGAGTGATCCGAGACTCCAACATAATGGAATAGGAAAGATAATGCAAGGAAGTGTTGCCCAGAGCCATTAGTGTTGGTCCCACTCTGACAAGCTCTGTGGGTTTTCCAATCCATCGAATACACTCGAGTTAGAAGAGCATGCTGCCATCTCAGCTGCTATTCTGACTTCTCTGGCCTGTTTGTCTTTCAGAATAAACAAACAAAAACCCCACTCCTGAAATGCTGCATATTGTCCACTGCCAGCCTGAGGTAACAAAGCCATCTTACTGTTAACTAGCAGTGATGGTATTTGGTTGGTGCCAATTTTCACATCCTCCACTGAAAAAACTGCTGAAAGGCTAGCTGAAAGAAGAATTGAAATAGAAATTACAAATTCTGGGCGCCTGTCATGTCCTGAATTACCATTAATCTGAAGGGTCATTCCCAAGGGATATGATTGTATGAACTACACCTAAATAGCCAAATAATCTACTGAATACTTTTTGGTTATTCGGAAAATAGGATAAAAGTGTGTTTGCAGTGAAGTCTACTCAAATTTTATTAGATTCTTGTGGTGATGTTAGCTGGACCACACAGGGTAATGTGGGATTTTAAAATCAATTGAGGTTGCATGACTGTAGTTGAAGGCAGAATTTGAACCTTGGGCAATGCATTATTATAGTCAGAATGGGCCATATCTTCAGCTGATATCAATTGGTGCAACATCCATTGACTCCCGTGAAGCTAGGCCAGTTTACACCAGCTAAGGATCTAACCCACTGTGGTTTTCAGCACTATTGTTATTTCAGGAAACCCATAGCAACATTGCATTTGCATGACAGCCTCCGCCCTGAAAGACCTCAGTGCATGAAACACTTATGTACAATGTGCATATTGATCACTTGCCTCACCATTGAAAGTCAGTCATTACTAGGCCCAGGATGATACATTGGCGCTGACTGACAGCACATGGCAACATCACACAACAGTTTAAGATTGCAAGCGATGAAGAATACCATAGCTAACTGACTCCGAAAGGGAATTTAGGTAGGCAGATTGCTATTGCCAGAGTGAGAGTTTGGACAAAACGTTGGGGATATTACTTTGTATTTTCATCAGGGAGTTTCATTTTTTCCATCTGTTCAGCTCTTCAAACCTTTCTGTGGACAATGACAAAAGATGGCAAGTCATTGTAAGAGTATGATTCACCAGCAGCATGCCACCTTGTGGCTGGTGGTAGCATAGCAGCCTCCCTTTCTTTGGCAGCTGGTCCAGCCCTGCAGTGACCTGCTTTCTCTTGCAACTTGGTCCTCTGGCCAGGTCACATCTAGTGCCACCCATGCTGGAGTGAACCAATAGTCCAGAGAACAATAGTCTGTCAATCTCACATTGGGCCTCTGCTCCAATTCCATACTCACTAGTCCTTACCCCTTGTGTCATGCGGGGGTTAATATTTCAGACACAAAAAAGGTAGAGAGGTTTCTCCCTGCCTCCCTCCGTGGGCCAGTAGGTGTACCCAGGCCCTCTCTTTCTTCTGGGTTCCAGTGCAGGGACCCTCTACCAACCCCTTGGGGCCTCCCTGAACCACTTCCTACCTTGACCTTTCCTTGACTTCGGTCCTTTCCCACCTCCTCTTCCCAGGCTCACTGTGTGTGAACATCACTTCTCTCTGGACCTCTTCTCCGGGCTCAATGCAGAGTTCCGCTTTTACTTTTAGGCATTCAGCTAGTCAGCTGCAGTAGTGTTTTCTCTACTTCCCTGCCAGTGCAGTCCCTGAGCATACAGGAATCTCCCTATTCTCTGCAGGACTCTTTAGGTAGCACGGAGAACGCTGCAGACTTCCTTTTCCAGCTTTCCTTTGCAATCGCCTTGCACTCCCTGTCGCAGGCCTATCTTTCTTCAGGGAGGTTCTGGCTACCAGCAGTGCAACTCAGCTCCAGACATGCCAACTCTTGCGAATGTATCCCAAGAGATGCAATCTCTGAGTAAAATTAAGCCTCACTCATGATCTCACGATAGAACTCTCAAATGCCAAGATTTTATTTTTTTTCAGCCATGGCTGAAAACCCCCCAAATTCTGACATTTGAGAATTCTATTGGGAGATCAATGAGTCAGGCTTAGTTTTACTTAGAAATTGCTGTCAGCCCCAGGTGGTTGGGACTCCCGCTGTCAGTCTCCAACGTCTCCTCCTTGCTGGGCTGACAGCCTGAGCCCCTCTTTGGGGGCTGTGGCTGTCAGCCCTGGGTGGCTGGACTCCTGCTGTCAGGCATGGGCGGCCGGGCTCCCACTGTCAGCCCTGGGCAGAGGGACTCTCGCTGTCAGCTCCAAGCATGGCAGTGTTCCCGCTATCATCCCCAGGCAGCTGCTCCCCTGCCTGTCTGGAAAGTGGAAGAGGAAACCCCACTGCAGTCCCTCCCCCAGGTCTGGGGAGGGTGAAAAACCTTTAGAAGAGCAGAGGGGGGGGTGGGGGGGGGGGGGGGGTTTGAACTATGGCCTGGAGGCTGCAGGGGGACTGAAATGAGGCGGATGAGAGCTGATGGGGTGTGGGAGGGGGCTGTATTGATGGTGGGTTCTGAGCAGACTGGGTGAGTGCTGTGAGGGTGAACTGAGGGTGGTGTGGGTTGCTGGGGGGCTGAACTGATGACGTGGTGATCTGAACTGAGGGGGGCTGAATTGGGGGGGTTCGATGGGGACAGGATGATGGGGGGTTGGGGGACAGGATGAATTTCTTGCTAGAAGTCAGGCAGATGTGGGGGTGAGAGCAGCAGGGGCCAAAATCACCTTATCCAGTACTCAGAGCTCTTGTAATGCACTGTCACTTAGTTTCTGAAGCTCTTGTAGGTTATGCTAAAAAGTTCACATGAGACCCCTGAAGAATAATTTCTTAAACAATGAAAACTAATCAGGTTTAGAAAGTGGAATCCTGATAAACGAATAGCTTACTTTTGTACTCTACTGGCATGTGATATAGTTCAATCTAATTTGGCCCATGGCATGGAAAAAGTAAAAAAAAAAAAAAAAATGTGGATCACAGCAAAGCTAGACAGGAGGCAGGCATATGTCAAAAATGTTACTAGTAGCATCATTGCGTAAAAGGATTACCAAAAAATTAAGTTGATCTGTATTAATCTTTCTCTCTCATCTAATCTCTACTCTGAAACCAGTCTTTTTACTAAGAATGGTGTGGAGATAAACAACATTGTTTATCTAGCTATATTTAGTTTTCTGATTTTTAGTATGTTTTTTTTTAATTCTGCAACAGTAAAATATGCTGGAACCACAGATAATAATTTCAAGCTAATTATCAAAATTGCTTTTGATTTTCAGTTTTTTTCTGATTTCCTTTGGAAAATGCAGAAAAGTAGCAGTCTTTCCAAGAAAAGCAGTGATGAGCAAATTAATTGCAGCCAGAGTACAAGCAGAAATATTTTAAATGCACAAATAGTTTTTTATCATTATTTATAGAGCTTCATAAAGATACATGTGACTTTAGAACAGGGCTGGCTCCAGGCACCAGCGTAGTAAGCAGGTGCCTGGGGAGGCCAATGAAGAGGAGGGCGGCCCATCCGGCCGTTCGGTGGCAATTCGGCGGCGGGGCCATCACTCCCTTTGGGAGCGAAGGACCTGTCGCCGAATTGCTGCCGATCGCGATCGCGGCTTTTTTTATTTTTTTGTGTGCTTGGGGCAGCAAAAACGCTAGAGCCAGCCCTGCTTTAGAAGCTACTGATTGAGGTGGGTCAGTGAATTAGCCACTGGACTGGCAATTAGGGCATTTAGGTTCTACTTCTAGCTCTGCCACTAATCATGGGCCAGTTATTTCACCTCTGTGTTTCTCTTTCTACCCTTGGTCTTCTTTATTAAACTGTATGGTCTTCACGGCCAAGACTGTCTCTCAGTAACTAGCACAATGGGCCCCCCATCACAGTCATGGCCTCTATGCAGTACTGTTATACAAACCAGCATAAATAAGGCCCCCACCCTTTGTTCTTCCCTGGTTTGATCCAGCACCACTGAAATAAATAAAAGTGCCCTCAATGACTTCAATGGGCCCTGGATCATGTCTCTTTTGTTGCTGGTTGCCTGTGTGGAGCAGTATAGCTAACAGCAAGGAAATTTCCAACATGCCTATCAGTCTTTGCTAGGAGTGCTACTCTTTCTCCCACTTATTAAAATGTTTTCTTCTCCAGTCCAAACTCTTTCTGAGAGAACCAAACCCCAAAATGGTTTCTTCAGAAACTCTTCCTATTCATAAAACTTAGGACATTGTCAGCATACTTCCTCATCTGGCCCAACAACTAGCTCACATGCTCCCACTATTTTTCTTTCAAATGGGTACAAGACTGTTTCAATATTTTAGCTTGCCATTCTGGTGGTATCATGGAGTTAAGGTAATGTCAAAGCTGGCCAGATTTAGAATCCGTTAGACAGGAGACGGAAAGACAGGAAAAATAGGCCCAATTAAATGACATATGAAAGAGAATCTTTAATCTTGCATCCCAAAAGATTGGTTAGGTTCCAGCTAATCCAGAGCAGGTTCCTGATATCTGCCCCCAAATCTGGTGGCTAGTCTTTCTAGCTCCTCTCTGGTCTATTTGTGACCTGGATATTTTGGAAAATCCCCTTAAGATCTAAAGGAAAAGTATTATGGGGTAGAGGATGAAATGAGCCAATGAGATCAGAACCCTGGAAGACCTGAAAAAGCGCTGTGTTTCTCACTCTAAAATATCCAGAAGAAGCATGACCAGCTATCACTAGCCTACTAAAAATGTCCAATAAAGATAATTTCCAATATACCAAATGTAGACATTTCTTCCCATTTTAAGCAATTTCTAACTCATTGCTGTGTCAACTTGATATCACATAAACGTCCTCAGAGTCATCTGACCACTATATTTTAGCCTAAACACACTTAATTCACATTGACTCCATTTTGTGCTTGCTGTCATCCAAGCTCAGATTGTAAGCTTTTTGGGGTCAGGGACCATATCTTTCTATGTGTTTGAACAACGCATAGTTCAATGGGGCCCCATTCCTGAGTGAAGCCTTTAGGTAATACTGCAATGCCACTAGACAGCAGGAATAATTCTCAACTCTAAATATATATTTATGTACATAGGTATGTTTACAGGATGTAGAAGAGTGGACTCTTTGCTGGCACACCCCCTCATGGTGGGGCATTGTGTAACAGGCTCTCATCTAGCACCCTGGGCCAGCAGCTGCTCCAGCCTTATAGGGGTCTACCTCGTCTCATGACTCTTGACTCCATCCAGGTCACTTTGAAATCTCACCCCTTCCAGGGTAACAGGAAATCCAACAAACAATAGTCCCTCTGTCAGGAAGCAGGGCCTGCAGTCTCTGGGCAATCTAACAAGCACAGCTGACCTATAGTACACTGCCTGATTGGTTGGAAGAGTCAGCAGACGGGCTCTTAAGCCCAGCAGCAGCTCCAAGTATCTGTCTATGGCTGTGGTAGTTCTTGTGTCTCCTTGTTCCCAGCCTTGCTCCTTCTTTGTTCCAGGCTTATTCCAGCCTTGCTTCCTGCCTTGCCTCACTTCAGATAACCCAGTCCTGACCCTGCGTGCTGATTCCTGTTGTTGGCTCTAATCATTGGGCCCAACTCCTGCCTGACCACCCAAAGACTAGTCACTGACACCCACAGCCTCAAACTAAGTCTTTAGCCCAAGTGTCAGTTAAATAGTTCCTCCACCATGGGTCTCCTGAGTCTTCACCACACTTTTTCCAGTGGCTGGTAGGGAACCTAGGCTCTCCCTCTCCTCTGGGTTACAGTCCAGGGATCCCATAGAACAGCCAAGGTCCATCAACTCAGACCTCCTAGCTGTCTCCCTGGACCACTTAGAATCATAGAAGTTTAGGATTGGAAGAGACCTCAGGAGGTCATCTAGTCCAACCCCTGCTGAAGGCAGGACCAACATCAACTAAATCATCCCAGCCAGGGCTTTGTCAAGCCGGGCCTTAAAAACCTAGACCGCCCTCACTGCAATTTGAGACCATTACTCCTTGTTCTGTCATCTGCCACCACTGAGAACAGCCAAAGCTCCATCCTCTTTGGAATCCCCCTTCAGATAGTTGAAGGCTGCTATCAAATCCCCCCTCACTCTTCTCTTCTGCAGACTAAAAAAGGCCCAGTTCCCTCAGCCTCTCCTCGTAAGTCATGTGCCCCTGCCCCCTAATCATTTTCATTGCCCTCTGCTGGACTCTCTCCAATTTGTCCACATACTTTCTGTAGTGGGGGCCCAAAACTGGACACAATACTCCAGATGTGGTCTCACCACTGCCTTGATCTGTTTCTAGGCCTTTCTCCACCCCTTTCAAGGGCTCATTCCTCTACAGACTCTTAGTCTCCTTCCAGGCTCTGCAAAGTCCTTTCTCCCTCCCCTTCAGAGCACTTTCTCCCTGGGGGTCCAGCTCCTAACAAAGGGCTTCTTCCCTGGAATCCCTTCTTCTACTCTGGAACCTCAACTCCAATCTACCCCAAAGGCCTCTGTCCATTAGTTAGCCTTCTCAGAGACCCATGGCAGGAATCTTTTTACCTCTGCTACCCTCTTCTATCAGGACCTTTCTCAGGTGTAAGCTGCCTCCTTAAGCTTCTCCCACTAACTGAGCACTCTCAGCCTTTTGTGCAAACCCTTTCACCTTCTCAACTGGGTCCAATCATTACCAAGGCCACCTGATTCCCAGCTGATTAGGATCAGTTTGGAGGATAGTTGATTGTCACAGGCAAAGCTGAGTCTGACTTCCATGAAAGGGACAGCCAGACTATGACACAGGGCATGACAGCCTTCTGCAATCTTTTACCTAGCTTGGCTCAACGAGGCTTTGAGAAAAGCCTATCCAAACGTTTAACCCTCCCACCAAAAATGATTGGTTTTAACACGACAGGCACATCCAACAGTTGATGGTCTTCTCCCTAAGATTCCACAACACTGAACCTTGAACCCAAGGAATAAATTCTACTCCATTCCTGCACCAGTGTAACTGAGAGAAGAATTTGCCTTAAGTCTAAGTGCAATAGGTCAATCCATATTGAGAAACCTTCCTAAGGAATAAGTTGAAATTGCTGTGAACCTGGAAAAATAGACAGTATGTAGAAACCTTCTTTAAATCAGACAGTAAGGTGAAAGAAGCAATTTAATTTTTTACTAAATCCCTCAGCAAGTCAGATATAATCTGCCAGATGAAGGAGAAAAATGGATGAGTCCTAAATCATTGATTTATTAATAATCTTCAGGGAGCAACCAATAGTCCTTTATTCTATACATATATTAGTAAAGCATTCACATCACTCAGTAATGGTAAATGTAGAATTATCCGCAGAACTGACCTCTGTGCTAAAAAGGTATGCAGGTATTGACTGCATTTGATATAGTCACTTTCACTAAATAAATTGCAGTCCTGATTGGTCTTCATAAACTGAATGGGACCCATTTTTTCCTGGTGTGACTCTATTGGACTTGGCCTGTTAAGAAGTGTAATTTTTATTGTTGTTTTTGCTTTTATTGTTAAGAATGGACATGAAAATGGACCTCTCTATGCATGCTATCTACAATAGTTGTGAGGCTTAATTTATCAGTATGCTATGTTCTTTGAGATAAAAGATGTATTTGATATTTAGCTAATAAATTAGGAAAAACTACAACAAAAATATACCATAAATTAGGTTTGAAACATACTTTCAGTTGAACCATTTTCACACTTACACAATGGCATGCCAGGAGAGCAGTTTCATAGTTTCATAAATTCGTATGTGACTTATTTCATAAAGTCACTCTGTTTTCCTAACAGATATTTTATATCTAACTTGTGAGACTTGATAGAAATCCAATCTCATGTAAAGGAGAGTTTTAAATAGATCTGGCTGAAATATTTCAAATGAGAAATGTTCATGTTGGAATATCATCCACTGGAAAATGTTTATTTAAAAAAAATCTTTCCAATTGGGAGAACGGAAATTAAAAAAAAGTGTTTCAAGTTGACATTTCAGAACAAAATGGTGTTTTTTGTTTTGAAATTCAATTTTGAAGGAAACTGCGGAGGGACCTTCTGGTACCAACATGCCATCTCTCTCACTGTTGGTTCTCAAAAGTTTCACTGAGAAAACACCATGACAAAAAACTATTGTGTATATATATATATATATATATTTGATGAAACTGTTAACAAAACTTTTGTGTTACCTGCTCTATTCCTAGTAAACAAAACAGCCCCTCCCACCTACGGGAACAACCGGAAGAAGTGCTTTGGAATCACCTATGCTCTGGAGAGGTGACGGTGCTTTAGTTTTTCACTCTTTTCTTTGTTTCCCTCAAAAATCCTTAGGGCTAAATTGCAGCTTTGCCACAAGACCTAAGTAAAGTACATTGCATAACTGTGCTGCCCAAAGAGCAGAGCGGGAGCCAGACTCTGTCTCAGAGAATCTCAATCTGATACCTGCATAGGCGCCAACTTCCTCTGTTCCCGGGGGTGCTCGACCCCCGCTCTGCCCTTGGCCCTATTCCCGCCTCTTCCCCACCTCTTCCTGCCCCTGCTCCTTCCCCTCCCGCTCCAGCACCTCCTGCACGCTGCTGAACAGCTGATCACAGTGGGCAGGAGGTGCTGGAAGGGAGGGGGAGATGCTGATTGGCGGGTCTGCTGGCAGGCGGAAGGCACTGGAAGGGAGTGGGAGGTGCTGATCAGCAGGACCGCTGGTGGGCAGGAAGCGCTGGGGGGAGTGGGAGCCGCTGATCTGCGGGGCTGTCGGTGGGTGCTGACCACCCACTATGTTTTTTCCGTGGGTGCTCCAGCCCCATAGGAGTTGGCACCTATGGATACCTGGCTTTCCACATGCCAGCCCTCTATCTTCCCCTGTGATACCAAACTCAGCTGTGCTGGCTGGCTGGTGGGAGAGGGCTTTGCCCATTCCCTGCTCGTGGCCACCCACTCTCCTCCCAGTGGTGTGGGAGGAATTAGTAACCCTTTCTCCATTGTATTCCCCTGTGAGGGAACACTGCCAGGGCCATAATCTGCCGCCCCTTCAGGGCAAAGCCTGGTCATGTTTCTTATCAATGATTTCCTTCTGACGTGATCCCATTGAGAGGGTCTTGTGGGATTTGAAGTATCCTGTAGTATGTTCTTTTTATTGGTCTTTCCTTGTATGTTTTTGCATGGCTTTACATATTATATTTACAGTATTGGTAGAAAATTAATTGATAGAGAGTTAAAAATGAATCATCTGTTCCACAATGTCAGACACACTAAGAAAGTTATTAGAAGTTTTCAGATGATTGCTCAGACCCATACAGGGGTCATTGTTCTGAATGGCTATTGTTTTTCTTTAAGATATTAGCTATTTCACTACCTATATAGCAGTTATTTTCTTTTAAATCTAAAGCACATTCACTCCTTTGGTAGCAAATATTGTGATATCCTGGAAGGCAGTAATGAATTAGATGGCACTATAAATACATATCTCATAGTTAAAATCTCATATATACTGACATTCGTGGCAGCCTGTGATGGATAAGCTATTGATTAACTTGTGGGCATGGAACGAATAATAAGGACCTAGCTGCAAAAGGTTCACTGTAATTTTTTTCTTACTCAATAGATCCGTTTAATATATTTTCTTATTGGGGAATAAATCAATGTTACCTCCTTAATAATTAATATGCTATTTTAATAACTCAATATACAAAATTCAATATAAACATTTAGAATTAATGTGGTTATTTTTCAATACAACCCATATTGATGTTTCAAAGAATATTAGGAACACCTAATATTCCAGAGTTGTGCAAGTGAGGACTTTTAGGTATTTTATTAAAAAAAACTAAAACAGAATAAAATAGAAAAATGGAAAAGAAGAAAGTAGCTGTAGCAAGGTAATTCTAATGCTGTCATGTTTCATCACGGAGTTTTGGAAGTATTTAGTTGATTAACATTTGCAAATGCAAGAAACACAAAGTCAGAGCAAAGGACATGAGTCAAATGTGGTTCTGTAGAGAAAAGGTGTCAGGCTAAAATCTTTTGATCTTTATGTTGTGAAACATAAGAAACAATAATATCTTCTTTGATAATATAGCTTTATTTTATATGTTTGCTTCACAAACATTTTGGTTCATGGAGTTCTTAATGGCTTAAATGAATACCCCCAACTTGTGACTGTGGCAATGGAATACAAGTTAATTTTCCTCTTTAAGCCTTCAGGAGTCTCTCAGGCCTTGTGTCTGCAAAGTCAGGAAAAGCAAACAGTCATGAAAATCATCAGAGTCTTGCTCAAGAAGCAATATTTTTGTCACTTCCAAAATATTTTTGGCTTGTTTCAAAGTACAAAATAGCAGGATAGCAGTTTATATTTTTAAAATGCAGCTTTGTTTGTTATTTCTTATGGCTGCAGCCACATGTTAGGCAGCAATCTTCTCAGGTCCTCCAAATTATGCAGAGTTGTAGCTGCTCAGATCTTGGATAGAAGACTTCTAAGGAAATGCTGCAATAAGAGCTCTTGGTAATTCATTAGGTAGCACTCTTCTCTCTGAGTCAGTACTAAATAAGGGCCACAGCATCGTGCTGGAAAACCCTGCCACTGGAGGTGCTGTTTTTTAGCTGACTCATAAACGGAAGCCTTGCCTATTATGCTAATTAAAGATAAGCCTGTGGATTTTTATTTTTTTGCGAGACTAAAAGTAATTGCACCTGTATCCTGGCTAAATCCAGTTTGCATAATTACAATCTACCAATTAGTTTTCCCCTGTAATTTCAATCTCATATTGCTTTTTGTCTTCACATCTTGTTTAAAACTGTTGTAGAATGTTCCTGTGCACTGTTAAAGCGCTGCCACACTCTACACAAGAATTAGCTGCATTTCAGTGATGGTGAAAGTGATTTCTGTATACAAAAGGTTTGAGGATCCTACTGGATGGAAGAAGCTATCCTGATATTATTACCTTTTTTAATATCAATATCCAAAACCATTTTGATATCTTCTCGTCCTTCCAGGGAATGAGATATGTGAGGCTGTAGTAGACGTGTGATAGTTTTGATCTCAACATGTGCTCGGAATGAATGACAGAAAAACAGACAAAGAATATAAATGTTGTTCAGCTGGCCGAAGCAGCTTCCCTCCACAAGGATTTTTTAAAACAAGCGTTGCTTTAATGCTCATTCTTTTCTCATCACTCTTGAAGCAGATTGACATCCTCCTGATATTGTTTCCTTCCTGTGCAGAGGAATAAATAATCCCACATATAATTATTAATAATGATTAATGCGCCCCCAATTAAGGTAGACAGGGTACTGTGCAAACACTCTGAATGGCAATACAATTCAACACAGGAGAAAACATAATATCCCCACCCACCCACAATCTTAGATGTAAGGAGGGTTTGTCTGGGCTAACAGGAAAGAAAATGTTTGGGCCCCTCTCCCGTTTTTCTTCCCTTCCTTGCGGGCACTTAGCCTTCTTGTGATCTTGTGGCTGATTGGCTGGATAGAAGGATTCAGCAAAAGCCTATAAGCTCCCAAACACCCAATTTATAAGCCTTCTCTGCCCAGAATGCCATTGTGCACTCACTTCCTCCCCTGGGATTGGAATAGGGCTGTGTTTATGGGGCCTTAACGTGGGCACCATGCTAATCACTTTCTGGGGACTGGGAAGGAAATTTCCATTTGCTACCAAGTTGGCCTGGGCACTGTGGGGTTTTTCACTTTCTTCTCAGCAGCCCAGGGCCTGGTGAGTTGGGTCATAATATGTTCATATGTCACAGTGTGGCAGGTGCCCAGACCTTAATAAACTGAAATTGAAATGAAGAAGAGGGAAAGGCATCCCCTACACAGGTGAGGAATGGGCCAGAGGCTTTGTATGTCTGTTACAATGAGTGGCCAACCCCTTCCCCCCCCACCTCCAACCCTTGTTCCAGGGGCGGGCAGTGAGGTCCCAACAAAGGTGATGGGACCAGGTTGCAGCCTTTCCCCAAGTGGTACAGATGAAGGGTAACCTGTTGACCTGCATTGAACAAATTGTTGCCTGATAATTTCCCATCTGTGTCAAGCTGAAAAAGTTGCAGCCTTGTGAAACCTGATGTCTTGTCTGTCTTCCTGTAGCTTCCAGGGAAATAAGGCAAATTGGTCTTAGACTGGAGAGTTTGGTTTAAAACTGCACTGTAAGTATAGTTAACCATAAGAGAATGGGGTTAGCAAAAATTCCCTCCTTTTTATTTTGGGAGTGGTCCTGTGGCTGCATGCTAAGAAGCAGCAGCTGAATCAGCACTCTGGTCACTGTAAACCCAGTTAGTTTCCCTAGAAAAGGGCCTGAGGGATGTAAACTGGGGCTAATTACTAGACAGTCTGAGCTGGGGGAGCTAATGAGCTTGTTAACACATTAACTGAAAGAGCAGAAAGGCACACAGGAAAGACATGGAAAGAGAGAATAAGGGAGAGGGCTAGCAGGACCAGGGTAAAGGAAGATCTCTGCATGGCGATCTCGTGCCTCTTGCAAGAGGGGATGATGTTTGTATGTCAATGTAAGTAGGGTTGCTGCACAAGACTGTAAGGGAGTGCTGATTAAGTTAACGCAAAAACTACATATTGGTGTTTACAAACTGGAGATGTTAAAGCCATTCGTGCAAGAAGACAGTAGCGGCGGGCCATGCTCTATCACATGTCCACTCAGCAGATGGGCATAACCTGCCCCTTGCTAACTAGATAGGTTTTGCCAATGCCCCAAAGCTCCTCAAACTCAGGCTGTGTCAGACCAATGGAGAGCTGAGCTCTTGAACTCAGGATGGATTCTAACCACTGAATTAGAGACCCTAGTTTCTGTAACCAAGAATGGTTTTTTCAATGCTATGGGTGTTGTACTCCCAAACTGTTTTTAGTTCCCACGTTTTGTTTGACTCGTTACATTTTGCATGTCTCCATATGCCTATACTAACTCCATGGTTACATGAGATTAATTGTTGTTTAGATCTGTGGAAGTGTTGTTAGTGTAGTTGGTGTTGGTGTTAGTCCAGCTTTGAGCAGGGGGTTGGACTAGATGACCTCCTGAGGTCTCTTCCAACCCTGATATTCTATGATTCTAAGTGCTTTGTATTTTTTAACCACTTCCTTCTTAGTATGAAAGATTATGATGTTTGCCCATCTCCTACTCCCCGTGCATCTGCATCTTTCCTTTCTTTTCAAAGTTCTCGATACACATGATGCATGGTTTGAAAATTTGACAAATCTGGCTTGATGCCTGCGTCATACATGACTATATGAATTATTTTTCCTTGAGTCAATCATCATCTAAAAGCGACTGGTATCCCAGAAACAAGGGTGCTGAAACTGATTTTGACGTTTGTACGGCTGGCTTTCATTCTGCTTCATTTTGCTTTGTGTTGAAAACTTTTAAGAAGCAAGATGTGAAGGTGTTTACTCACAGCTAGTGTCCCCTTGTGGCTGGGATTGGCATAGCAGCTATCTCCCCATCGGGTATCTCCTGCCAGTGATCACGCTGACCTCTTTCTGTGACTTAGGCTCCATCAAAGTCACTCTCCTTCAGGAGTAGTCAACAAACAGAAGAAGAATTAACAGAAATTATTCATCCAGAGTTTGGGTTAAGGGCAGGGCTCTCTCCTTTCAGAGGATGCTGGTCAGGTTGTGGTCCTAACCTTAGTTCACAGGTAATAGAGGGAAATAGTTCATTTCAAGGTAAGTCAGCATCTGGCCCTCCCTTCCCTCAGGGAGGGGCTGTTGGTAGTGGTCGTCTGGTGAGTTTCTACCTTTAGTCAGCCCTCTCTCCAGGACCTGAGGAGTGAAGGTCTGCTCTCAGTTGAGCTGGGTTTCTCCCTTTTAAGCTCTCCCTCCAATCCTGACATTTCTCACGGGCACAAAAGGGTGGAGCAATCTGAGCCACATTAGCTCATTAACTCCTGGTTGTCCAATGTGGGGTTTGTATACCCCTTCACAAAGACAGTTAAGGTCCTTTTGTTGCTTGAAGTTAATGAACAACTTATCTGAACAGGCCATATAATAATGCCATTGTCATACTGAGAAAATGCTGGCCTGCAGTAATTTGGAGAAGAATCAGAGAGCGATGTTTCAATTAAACCAATAGGGCTACAGTATTAGTAGTTGCAGGAATCCCTCCAGGCTCATCAATCCTGGTATTGTTGGAGCTGGCAACATTTCGGATCAGGTTGTGCCACTTATGCACTGTCCTTGGTTGTAGGCAATGTAGAGTTGCACTACCTCCAGAGAAGCATCTGAAATAATTTGATCTTATTCATAAATTGGCATCAGAGCCAACTTTCACAGGAGCTTCCTCCAGTCTCCATTTTGAGTACTGTCACCTGTACATAGAGCAAGTGGTACATTCTATCAGACAGAAGCAGAAGTGACAGAATTTATATGCACAACCCTGACATGCACAAGTTCAACTACTGTGTGTGCACAGACAGAAGCTGCATTTTGAAAAAACTGCCAGGTGCAAAGTGTTTGAGGTACTTCTCATTCTCATGGAGTTTGCTTTAAGGAACTGAGGCTGATAGTGACAAATATTTTGGCTCCGCCATCTTCCTAAACACACAAGGTTTGTAATCATTCTTTGACTTACCTAGTGCTTTTTTAAAAATGCTGTGGGCCATATTTGTCTCTCAGTGACAGTCCTCTAAATTTACACTAATGTCAACAAGAGCAGAACCTGGCTTTACAGTAAATCTGTCCTTGTAGTAAACTGTCTTTGAGGGGGTTCTAGCTTCTGATGGTTAGGATCAACTTTTTCAGGATTTCTTATTACTTTTCCTTTCCTTATTATGGGCTATTTCCTCAGCTGGGGTAAATTGGCCTAGCTCCATTAACTTCAGTTGAGTAACACCAATTTATATCAGTTGAAGAACTGACTCTGTTTTGGATTTCACCCAAACTTTGTGACCTTTTGTCAAACCTGTTTCTTTTGCTGGTATGTATGTTGCGCCTGGGTTTTACTAGCTTGTGGGATTCTCTCATCTGGTGTTGAATTTTTGCCAACCCGTCACAGTTTATTCGGTGCAAGCATATCTCCTATGGTAAATTTGCTGCCTGATTGCTCTACTTTGTTTTTTCCATGCATTGACCTTATTATGAAGATGACAAGGTACTGCTTCATGATGACATTATTAAATGAGGAGTATAAAGGCTAAAGTAGTTAGTCATGTCACACTGTAAAGAAAAATCTTTGGGAGAGTTGGCGCAAAAGCTGTTCTTAGCAGTGACAATGAATGATCAAATACTTACCATAATTGTGAACCTGAATGCACTCCTTCAGGTGCTGAGACCTATTTCTAAAGGGTAAAAAATGACTGTAGTTAGAGCTACTAATATTGACTTGCCAAAACACCCATGTAGCTTTGGTTGCTAAATAAATGTAACATTTGAAATTATCCCATAATGAAGCATAAAAAAAGATACGGTATTAAAGTGTCAATGGAGCCAGCATTTTTTCTGTTGTAACCTGGTAAGAAATGTGTTAATTTGAAAAGAAACATCCTTATCATAGAAAAGAAAAATGCCAAGAGCACAGAGAGCACAGGATTGATGTAACACAAGCGAAAAGATCAGAGCAGTGCAGCACTCGGAATATTTAAAAACATGGCAAGAGGGTGAATTTGAAGTAGAGAGAGATAGTAAAGATTTTTGAAAACCAAATCTAAAGGATGACGTGTATAGAGAGTGAAATATACAAACAGCATACACATTTTTTTTCAATCTAGATTCTATAAACAGAAACTTTCTTTAAAAGGGACCAAGGTCAGTTTAAATGTGACATCGCCCATCACAAACTCTAAGAAGCAAGGAAATAGTAAATTTTAGGACATTGTTGATCCATAACTATTGACCCCAACAGCTTATTTCCACCAGTGGCGACAGATACCTCAAGGAACTTCCAAAACTCACCACACTGTACAAGGAACTTCTAAAACTCAGACCCTCCTCAGTGTATGACACAAACCTTCCTTACAGCCTTAGTAACATCAGCAGATAGTCACTGTTGACATACGCACACAGGCTAGGTGTGTGGTGTGTTACATGTTTGTAGGGGAAGCATGAGGCTGTATTTAAGGGTTTTTCAGTGTAAGAAGGAGGGGGATTAATGTGCCCTGTGTACTATTTTCTTATCAGGAAAGAAGCTACTATAACTCTAAAAGACTTGTTAACTCAGTGCTACAGTTAGGTCTTAATAGCATTGGCTGGAAAATTCTACAGGGCAGGGCAGTGTCCAATGAGTGGATAGCGCTGTGAAGATGTATCCCATAATGCTTTATGGGAATATGACATAGCTGGAGTATGTTTTATGCTACATGTGCCATGTAACTTATCTCTGTAAACGTTATGGTCTACTGAACCTATTCATCTTATTTGTACATATATATCATTTTTGTACTTGAAGTTATGAATATTGGCTGTATACCTGCTTGATTTCTAAGTAAGCTTTGTAAGGCATTTGATCAGCTTCTTTAGAAAGGAATTTGCAAAGTTACGTGCCCAGTCAAGAAGCACTTAAGGAACAACGGATCTTGGAATGCTCCGATCCACATAAGAAGTCTACTTGAGGACGTTGAAGGTAGCATGTGAACCATGGCTGCTACCTGTAGTTCTGAGTCATGCATGGACATGTGACTTGCCCATGTGACTCCAAAACTCCATCTTGGAGCTACACTTTGCATAGGGATGAGGAGGGGGTCTCCACCCAAAAGAGAAAGTCTATTTAAACCCCCGGGAGACCCCTCCATGGTGTCTTCAGTTGGCTAAAGACAGAGCCTCTCCACCCCCAAGGATACCTGAAAGGAACTGGAACAAAGGACAATAACTACAGGGGGTGTGAGTGATTGCTGGACCCAGACTAGAGGTAGACTAGTCTGTAAAAGGAAGCTTACTGGGTGAGGTTTTTATCTGTATTCAGTTTCTTAGACATAGACTCGTGTGTTCTATTTTATTTTGCTTGGTAATTCACTTTGTTCTATCTGTTACTACTTGAAACCACTTAAATCCTACCTTCTTTATTTAATAAAATCACTTTTTACTTATTAATTAACCCAGAGTATGTATTAATACCTGGGGGGGGGCGGGCAAACAGCTGTGAATCTCTCTCTATCAGCGATCTAGAGGGCAAACAATTTGAGTTTACCCTGTATAAAGGATTTATTTGGGTTTTAGACCCCATTGGGAGTTGGGCATCTGAGTGTTAAAGACAAAGACACTTCTGTAAGCTGCTTTCAGTTAAGTCTGTGTTGGAGCAGACGGGCATGTCTGGCTCAGCGAGACAGGGTGCTGGGGTCCCGAGCTGGCAGGGAAAGCAGGGGCAGAAGTAGTCTTGGCACATCAGTCTGGCAGTTCCCAAGGGGATTTCTGTGATCCAACCCATCACAAGCACTTGGCACATTAGGGGTGCTAGCATAAAACATAATAAATAGTAATCGTAATGAGTCCTTTCTCTATTAAAATCTGCAGAAGAGGTATATGGGGGGAATCTATACAGCAAATTCCTTGTGGAGATTCTCCCCCATTGGCCTGTTGGGGTCCCTTCTCTCTGGTGAAAAGGGTGTGTGAGGTCCACCCTCAAAGGTGGTGAATCCCTGGGGAGCTGTAGGAAACTCTATACGGGGCAGCATCCCACAATGTGGGTCCCAGGCTGCACAAAGCGGTTTCTGTTGGGTTGAGCTGGGGGGGTGAGCTGGTGCCATAAAGGCAGCTGAGCCCCCTTCTATGTAGAAGAAAGGAGAGCTCTGTGCACAAGACACATTTATGCATAGATATAGGGGGAGATGATCTAGCCCAGGACATTTGAGAGCTGTGCACGTAGTCACAAGCTTCCTCATAGACCATTGCAATTGCTCTTTTACCCTGATCAGCATCACCATTCCTGAACAGAGATTACCTCTGGTGTGAAACCATCCTACTGGGGAACTATATTCTGATGCCCTGGTGCCTTTCCCCCTGTGGCTTATGTAAGCCAGGATCTGCATTACAAAAAGTCAAGTGCATTGAGCACAGTATCTAGCCACCAGCTGTATGCAGCCTGATCAAGGTTGTCCAAGTTCCTACAATGTGTCATTCACTCCTTCATTAACGGGCTGGAAGCAAAACCTTGTCATCATCTGGATCAATGATTCCAAAACTGTATAGGCACTTTTGACTCTTCAGCAAACAAATATCTCCTGGGCTTTACTCGCCACTGCCTATCACTTCCCGTTCAAACATATCCACAGTATTGGGGATGAGAGTGGAAGCTGCTTTAACTGCCAGGCTCAGAAAATGAAAGTCCCAAAGAATGAGATGTCAGACATCAGCTGCAGGGTGGTGTCATGTGGTGTGTTGTATAGATTTTGGGTTGGTCATTGTGTGCAGATGCAAGGTCTGATGATGGCGTGGATCAGTCCTGGCATCCCCTTCACGGAGCCAGCCACACTCTAGCTGAGTGGAGGAACTGCTAATGCTCCTGTGACAGAGATGGCAATGGTATTTCAGTTTGTTTTTTTCTGGTTGCATTCTTAGATTTTTTTTTTTTTTAAGAATAAGTTTAAAAAGAAAAAGAAATGGATTTCAATAATCTGCAGTTATTTATCCTGCAGAAATTACAACTTGGCTAATAGAAAGGACTTTGCCCCCAGGAATATATTTAATGACCTCTCGAGGTCCCTTCCAGTCCTACAATTCAATGATTCTATGATTTTAGTTTGCTCATTCAGAATCAAGGTCACTTTCTGCACAAGCTCAGTACTCAGTTTTCAAGGCCATTTTTATTCCAAACCTAGCAAGGCAATTGGTCCAGTGGTCCTCTAAGAGCTCTATCTCTACCACAGTTTTCAAACTTCAGTCAGTTTTGTTGCAGTTCTGCTGAAAAAAGTTTACTAGCTAGAATTTACTGGTTAGGATTATTTGATAATGAGAAAAGATTGTTTCTCTTCCCCCTTCCCCGCCCCCCCACCTTCCCATCATTCAGAAATATATAAGGAGATTTTGTTTAATCTTTACACATGTGACAGAGACTCCTTGGCGAAGAGTCCCCTATTCTTTGAAACATCTCTCACTTCAGACCCGACAAACTCACTGCACCAAATACATCTTGCAGGATATTTATTCATAAAGACTAACATGTGAGGTATCTACAGAAAGCTTGTAACTTACCAAGATTCATAATCATTGTGAGATGTATGTATGGGTAATATTTAAGGAATACAGTAGAACCTCAGCGTTACGAATACCCACAGTTACGAAGTGACTGGTCAACCACACCCTCATTTGGAACTGGAAGTACAAAATCAGGCAGCAGTAGAGACACCCCCCCTCAAAAAAAAAAAAAAAAAAAAGCAAATATAGCACAGTACTGTGTTAAACATAAAGTACTAAAAAAAAATAAAGAGAAAGTTTTAAAAAGATTTGACAAGGTAAGGAAACTGTTTATGTGCTTATTTTATTTAAATTAAGATGATTAAAAGCAGAATTTTTCTTCTGCATAGTAAAATTTCAAAGCTCTATTAACTCAATGTTCAGCTGTAAACTTTTGAAAGAACAACCATAACTTTTTGTTCAGAGTTACGAACATTTCAGAAACAACAAGAAGTCTGGTGGCACTTTAAAGACTAACTAACAGATTTATTTGGGCATAAGCTTTCGTGGGTAAAAACGATGCATCTGAAGAAGTGAGGTTTTTACCCACGAAAGCTTATGCCCAAATAAATCTATTAGTCTTTAAGGTGCCACCAGACTCCTTGTTGTTTTTGTAGATAGAGACTAACACAGCTACCCCGATACTTGAACATTTCAGAGTTACAAACAGCCTCCATTTCTGTGTTCGTAACTGAGGTTCTGCTGTAATGTATTTATATTGAAATTCTGCTTTGTGGACTCAGAGTAGAAATTAGTCACCAGGCAATAATATATCTTGGTCATGGCCCATTCTGGCAAGAGGAGCTATCACCCTGCCCTGTTTGGCAAGTGATGCAATGAAAGGCTCAATTTGTAAGCTTTGAACAATTCTAGGACTCTGAATGGGAAACCATCAGAGGCCATGACAAACAATCAAAACCACTTAAAGGTTAAAAAAAAACCCTTTATAACAATACAGGGGTTTGTCCTGTCTGTGACTAGAAACAAAAAGCTGTTTTCAGTATAACACAGAGGAGGGAGAAGCACTCTGTATACATTCACTGAGGATTAGGGAGCTTTCATGAATAATTGGATCCTGATTCTTGTGAAATCAGCCCTTTCTGCAATGGACAGAACTTTAGGGAGAAACCTACATTATTATACAGAAAAATTAACTATTAGTAAGTGGAGACCCAGTTTGTCTTTTAAGATATAATTTTGTACTAGGGCTCTCAAACAATTAAAAAAAATAGCAGTTAATTGTGAGATGAAAAAATTGATCATGATTAATTGCAGTTTTACTTACACTGTTAAACAATAATAGAGTACCAAGTTAAATTTATTATAAATACTTTTGGATGTTTTTCTAGATTTTCAAATATATTGATTTCAATTACAACACAATACAAAGTGTACAGTGCTCATTTTATATTATTATTTTTATTACAAATATTTGTGTAACACAGACAGACCCCAGCCGTCAGAGAGTGGGATTGAACCTGGGATCTCTGGAGCTTAGTGCATGAGCCTCTACTGCGTGAGCTAAAAAGCTAAGGCTGTAGAAGTGTGTGTGTGTGTGAGATATTTGCACTGTAAAAAAGATAAGTAGAAGAAACAATATTTTTCAATTCCCCTCATACAATTACTGTTGGGCAAGCTTTTTATTGTGAAAGTGCAACTTACAAATGTAGATTTTTTTTACAAAGCTGCACTCAAAACCAAAACAACGCACAACTTTAGCACCTACAAGTCCACTCAATCCTACTTCTTGTTCAGCCAGTTGCTAAAACAAACAAGTTTGTTTACATTTACGTGAAATAATGCTGCCTGCTTATTTACTGTATAGTGTCACCTGAAAGTGAGAACGGGCATTCACATGGCACTGTTGTAGTGTAAAGTGAGCACTGTACACTTTGTGTTCTGTGTTGTAATTGAAATCAATATATTTGAAAATGTAGAACAAGATCCAAAATATATATATAATAAATTTAAATTGGTATTTGATTATTGTTTAACAGTGTGATTAAAACTGAGATTAGTTGTGACCATTTTTAGTCCAGTTCATTTGTTTTGCGTTAATTGATTGAGTTAACTGCAATTAATTGACAGCCCTAATTGTAACCATTTGTTTCCATTACTCTCTTGTTTCTTGATAAATCATTATTTGCTCTTCAATAAACCTTCATTTGTTTTATTATAAGTGCTGTGTGGTTTACTGGAGGGTGGTGTTTTAAGGTAAAACTGGTAAACTGGGATACACAGTGACTTTGGGTGCAGAGGATGTGGAATTTCTGTGAGTACCCAGTGTCGAGGTTTGGATATCAGAGGGGAATGATTCAAAGGGTCTCTTGGATTGGGGTGGACCGCTTGTTAACCTGCAAAGCAAGGATAGGGCTGACACAGTCCAGAGGAGAGTGCTTGTGTGGCTGAAAGTCTGTTGGTGTCAGGGAGCAGACACCCAGCAACTGCAAGAAAGACTCCCTTTCACCTTGTTATCCTCTGCCTCCAGGGACTGACAGTCCTGAGAACCATCATTACACACACAACTCATCTTCCAGCATGGACTAGTTTAGCTCCCAAAGAGGATGGTTGGAAAAGGGGTTAGAGTAGAAGCTGTTCCTCAGTTTTAGAGTGGGCACCATCAGTGCCTGTTGTAACATGCATACTCTATATACAGGGAAACTTTGGCAAAACTGTTTCTGCTTGTGTGTGGCTGCTCGTGCCACATTCTGCTTAGATGGGCCATCTCCCATCTGTAGATGTCTGTTGCACAAGCAGGGGCAGAAATTCAGGACATCCATTGTCTAATTAACATATGTGACAGTCCAAATGGAAGTGCCAGAGACAGCTGTTGTGGAACGTGGAGTGACAGAAGGCTGCTGCAGCACTGCTGATCTGAGCCTTTACGCCAGTAAATGTATCATTAGCCAGACATGCACATTTATAGCTTTCCTCTTTAAGGTAACACTAGTAAATTCTGATAATGCATTGCACAGTGAAGATTTAGTAATGTGATTGACAAAGTGTACACAACACTGTCAGGTTGTATGCTAAGTGGTAGAAAATATTTGTCCTTAGAGACGGCTGTTTTATTTATACATATATAATATAAAAATTGCATGAGGAAATGTACTTAGCTGTGTACCTGCTATGCCTTTGTTTTCTATGTACTACAACTTTAAATCTCTATGTACCATGCTTTGTGCTGAGGCAGGAAGCCACTGTGCGCTCAGTTCACTGCAGACTGTCTCAGGAATCACATCCTATATGCTCACTTGTAGAGATTTACTTTGGTTCTTTCTTGCTTGTGTGCGCTCTTAGTCTAGTACAAAGATGACTGACTAAAATATTTGTTTGTTCTTGGGGTTTTTTTTTAAATAAACTCTTTCTATTATAAAGACAAATGTCTATAATAACCTTTGCTGTTAATTTGCACATATGTGTACCATTTTGACACAAATTATTCTTATTAGGCCATTAGAAATTTGATTAAAACATATAATCTATATTTTAAAATCAGGGGCGTAGCCAGGTGGAGGGAACAGGGGCATTTCGGCGATGAAGCTTCAGTGCCACCGAAGACACCCGGAGCAAGTGAAGGTCCCGCCGCTGAAGTACCACCGAAGACCCAGAGCGCCATCCCCTCAGTAAAAGCGCCACAGCGGGTGGCGCCTTTTCTTTTTTCTGCTCTCGCAGCATGCAGGGGGTCAGACCAGATGATCATAATGGTCCCTTCTGACCTTAAAGTCTATGAGTCTATGAGTCTATGAGTAAAATTAAAAAGGCGCCACTTGTGCTTGGCGGGGGAGAGGCCGCTCCCTCGCTAGCTATGCTACTGTTTAAAATGGGCTGCAGACAAGAAATCTAAAGACATGTAGCTCTATTAAGGCCTTTTATTTGCAGAAAGAAAAGCTACAAAAAGGTGTGCCCTGACTTTTTTCAATAAACTTCACTGAACTATAGTCTTTCCTGCCAATTATACTAGTCACATATTAAGGTTATCCTTTAAAATGATGCACCAGTTTACAACCTAGGCATCTTTGATGGTAATCCATGGTAACGGATAGTACAGCCATATTTCAGCAGGAAAAGTAAGGAGGGTTGGGGTATAAGCATTAGGAGAATTGCACTGTCAGCAGCATTGCCCACTAAAGTATATATTTGGCAGCCCTTAAACTCAGCTCCTATTTCCTAAGAAAGTTTTTCCAGTAGGGCAGGTTGGTTCTTCCACTGAGGCAGTTGCACAAGTCATCATGGATCAGGATATCAAGGGTGAGAGTTAAATGCTACCTTGGGAATTTGGATGCAAATTACTTGGGGCATAGTTGTCTTTATTTGCTTAGTGCGGGGAAAGAACTTTTCATGATCACTTCAGTGATTAGTTGAAGGGCCGCATTGCCAGTGCCAACACTGTTCCTGTCTCTAACTTAGGCGCTTTTTAAATTTTTACTCACCCGGCGGCGCTCGGGTCTTCGGTGGCAGGTCCTTCTGTGCCACTGACAACTCAGAGCGAGTGAAGGAACCGCCGCCAAAGTGCTGCCGAAGACCCGAAGCGCCGCCAGGTGAGTCATCCCTGCTGGGGCCCCATCGAAACTATTCAAATCGGGCCCTGCACTTCCTAAAGCCGGCCCTGAATTGCACACATACAAAATGGGAAATGGCTGTCTAGGATGGAGAACTACAGAAAGGTCACCGTGGATCACAAGCTAAATATGAGTCAGTGTAACACTGTTGTAAAAAAAAAAAAAAAAAAAAAAGCAAACATCATTCCGGGATGTATTAGCAGCAGTGTGTATGCAAGGCACGAGAAATAATTCTTCTACTCTACTCTGCGCTGATAAGGCCTCAATTGGCATATTGTGTCCAGTTGTGGGCACTATATTTGAGGAAAGATGTGGACAAATTGGAGAAAGTCCAGAGAAAAGCAATAAAAATGATTAAAGGTCTAGAATACACAACCTATGAAGGAAGACTGAAAAAAAATGGGTTTGTTTAGTTTGGAGAAGAGAAGACAGAGGGGACATGACAACAGTTTTCAAGTACATAAAAAGTTGTTACAAGGAGGAGGGAGGTAAATTGTTCTTGTTAAACTCTGAGGATAGGACAAGAAGCAATGGGCTTACATTGCAGCAAGGGTGATTTAGATTGGACATTAGGAAAATCTTCCTAACTGTCAAGGTAGTTAAGCACTGGAATAAATTGCCTAGAGAAGTTGTGGAATCTTCATCATTGGAGATTTTTAAGAGCAGGTTAGACAAACACCTGTTAGGGATGGTCTATAGAATACTTAGTCCTGCCTTGAGTGCAGGGGACTGGACTAGATGAACTCTCAAGGACCCTTACAGTCCTATGATTCTGTGTGTGCTGTCTCTAGCTAAAATATCATCTGGTGATCACACTGGGCTGACTGTCAAAGACAGTCTTCAGAAGAATGCTACTGTGATACCATGGAATTTTCCAGCACATACATTCATTGTAGCATAAAGTTATGAATTAGTGAAAAAGTTCATTATAATCATAACTTTCAGGTGCCTGCTCCTAGTTGAAATCAGTGCTAAAAGTCCTGTTCCTTTCAGTGGTGCATGGTCTACCCCCATAATTTTAATGACAGCAGATTTTGGTGGGCTGTAGTTGTTATTGCATTTCCTCACAGGGACACACGACATATACCATTCACTTGCAACATCATTCTGGCCTTCAAGATTCAGGATCCAAAGTAAAAGTTACAGGAGGTGGGAAAGGCTTGGCTTGTGTGTTTCGGAAAGGATTACAGATGCCTTGAGAAGGCAAACAATTGTCAGCACTCAAACCAAGGTCCAATTCTTGCCACTTTGCTCTAATTTGCTATTTTGAACTTGCAGCATATTCTAGACTGTAGGAAAAAAGCACTTTTAAGAGACATTATTGGAAAATTAATATTGAGAGATGTTATTTAGTAAATTGAAAACTTTGAAGTCTTTTTCATTTAGTAGGAAAGAGGCAGCTACTATGCTAATGGGTAAAGACTTGAATGGCCCTCCAGAAGCTGCCAGACTATATGTAAATATATGATAATTGGTCAATGTTCTCAATACAATATTTTCAAGATATGCTAGGCAACTTTTTCATCTGATTAAGCAGTGAATATACAATATCAAAAGGTCAACTGAATGCGAGTTTCCTATGTGATGTTCTAATAGCATAGTGCTAACTTTGAGAGGATGGTATAATTTAGGCTGGAAACTCATTTTCTCAGTCATCATTTTCTATAAGACACACATTCTGGCATTGGAAAAAACCTAAAATGGGATTCAAAGGCAGCTTTCATAGCATACCAAGCTCAAATACAACAAATAATCTAATCAGCATCTCCAATTTTCCTTAATTCTGACAATTTGAGTGACCTTGCCATAGAGCTGGGTGAAATATTTGTAATAAATGACTTTGACAAAATGTCACTAGTTTGGGGTAAAGAACTTTAGTTACGGAAGCTTGTAGAGGCTAAATGTCATGGCCAAGGTCTCCCTGTAATCAGTGCTTTAATCAGGATAAAAACAAATGAGGCCTCTTGGTTCCCAGTCTTCTGCCTAATACACCCCTACCCCGATATAACACGAATTTGGATATAATGCGGTAAAGCAGTGCTCCGGGGGGGCAGGTCTGCGCACTCCAGTGGATCAAAGCAAGTTCAATATAACGCGGTTTCACCTATAACGCAGTACGGTTTTTTGGCTCCCGAGGACAGTGTTATGTCGAGGTAGAGGTGTACTTTAAAACACAGTGCCCTCAGAAAGTTCTTTTACCTCTCAGGTCTGGTTTACTTGGGGAGACTCAGGAAAGATAAGACACAGTAACAAAAGGGGTGAAGTTAATGCATGTAAGTTAAAGCACAGTAAATCCCTTTTAGATGCTCTCACTCAGAAGTCAAATGGTCTTAGATCACTGTAGTTTTTTGGAGGGTCTTTCCTCCAAAAAATCTGGCAGTCTATGCAACTGCCTATCTAGTCTATGCCTAAAGCTTTCCCTATCCCAATGTGTAATATCAATTTACGGTGTGCCTGTAGCCAGATTGTACTGACTAATAACATAGCATCTTGGGCCCTGACCCAGGAAAGCATACCTGATCAGGTAAACACTTAAGCACCTGCTTAACTTTAAGCAGGTGCTTAAATGCTGTTCTTAATAGAGATGAACTTAAGCATGCACTCAAATACTTTCCTGAATAAGGCTATTAATGCAGAAAAGGCCAGAGCTGTGTACCACCATTGTGTGTGTGTGTGTGTGTGGGGGGGGGGCATAGATCCCCCCGCCCCAGCACACTACCCAGCAGCTTGACCACCTGATCCATCAGCCCCTACACCCACTCTGTCCAAATTTGAGTGACTGGCATTGCCACCTGGTGCATGGGTAGGCCAAAAAGTGGTCAGGCCATTTCCTGGTGGCCCACCACTCCACAGCCTGAAGGGACGTTTTGCAGACAAATTTCCTAAACACCAGCATCAAGACAATGAAAGTGTAGCAGTGTGTGATGGAGCATGCCATTCAGATGTGGGTTTGCACGCACAGTGCAACAGGACAAGTTTAATGAGATACTGCCCTGTGAGTTATTATTGGGGAGTGAATTAGTGCTATGCGATTTCATTGCCAGATAATAAAATCCATCTTCTGTCCTTTGGACAAGGCAAGTGTACAGTAATAGAAGCAAAAAACCCAAACACACACACACACACACAAAAAAAAATCCCTTCTCATTCAAGGAAACCTCAATGGTGGGTTGCTTATCCTACCTTCTTTTCTTGCTTCCCTTTAACACTCTTGATCTATTCCCATATCCATCTGATTCAGGTGGCTCATGCCCAAATCTCAGTCACAGCTGTGGTGTCCCCCCCAGTGCTGGTGGCTGACAAAACAGCATGCTGGACAGTAGCCACCTACTTTTAGCGGATTTAAAGACTTCAAGTTACAGAGAATCCACCATTTACACTAGTGTAAACCTACAAGTGGCCCAAGCCCCATGCTGCAGAGGAAAGTAAAAAAAAATAATACTACCAAGGTCTTTCTAAAAATCCATTCCACTGAGCAGCTCCAATTGTGAATGAGTGTCCTGAATTCTAATCCTAGCTATGGAATTGACTCATGGGTGAGTCTAACTTCACTACAGTCACACAAAGCAGCACCTCCTGCTGGTTATCCTGGAAATTAGCTTGATTTCAAGCCCAGAGCACCCTCTGATGGCCAGTGGCTTACCTGCCTCAGGCCCCATGTCCTGCCCAGACCCTGGTACCCTTTACCTTGGTGTTCTGCCCCTGCAGTACTCACTCTGGGTCTCCGCTCCCAGGGAAACCCCCACCCTCTAAACCCACCTTGCCTCAGTGGCTACTACCAGTCATCATCCAGCCCCTACTCACTGGGGCAGACTGCCATATGTAAGCCACTCAGCATTGGCTAGGGGGAGGAGGGTTGACCTGCAGCCAGGGCCGGCTCCAGGGTTTTGGCCGCCCCAAGCAGCCAAAAAAAAAAAAAAGCAATCACGATCTGTGGCGGCAATTCAGCAGGAGGTCCTTCGCTCCCAGCGAGAGTGAGGGACCGTCCGCCAAATTGCCGCCAAATACATGGACGTGCCACCCCTCTCTGGAGCGGCTGCCCCAAGCACCTGCTTGAGAAGCTGGTGCCTGGAGCCAGCCCTGCCTGCAGCCTCTGCCTAACCCCAGGCTAAACCTTTGCAACCCCAGTATCTGTTTTGGCCTTTAGCAAGGCCTGCAGCCTGGGGAATTGCCAAGCTGGAGCTCCCCAGCCCTGCGCTGTTCCCTGTACCCCTAGCTCCCAAGCAGCCAGATCCTTCTCTACTAAGAGCTAGAGAGAGACTGACCCACCTCCTGGCTCACAGCCCTTTTATAGGGCCAGCTGTCTCCTAATTGGGCATGGCCCCAGCTGTGGCTGCCTTCCCAATCAGCCTATTCTTATTGGCTCTCAGCCCCAGCCCTCTCCAAGGGCTGGCTTTTAACCCTTTCAGGGGCAGAGCAGGGTGACTGCCCTGCTACAGTGACTTTGGGGCAAGAAACTTAACCTCTGCGTTACAGTTTGCCTATGATCATGATCTGTAGCATGGTCAATGTGACAAGGTATACCGTGAGGCAAACCCTCAGCCAAACCAGGGCTGCTCCCTAGCTGCCCCTCCAAAAGAGCTGCAGGGAGTCACCAGTCAGGCATGCAGCAACAGCTTCACTGTACTAACTTACCCTTCCCACAGAGGCAGCAGCCTATCCCTGAGCAGAGCCTGGCTCAGTTGACCCCCCCAAGGCACAGGTGTTTCCTCAAGCTGCAGATCAGTCTATGCAACAGCACTAATTGGCTAGGAACCCTGTCACTGATCCGCTCCAGCCCTGTTCCTGCCCTGCCTCCACCCCCTTGGACTCTAACCACCAGGCTTTGACCTCTGGCCTGCACCTTGGTTCTGGCTACAGTAGAGTTTTTGGCTTGTCAATAGACTCTACCCTCAGCCCAGTTCTGATCCTACGTCTGCCTTTGACCTCTGTTCCAACCACTGGGCCTGACTATCAGGAGGCAGCACCTGACATACAAACCCCAGACCAGTAAGGAAGGGGTTAAGCAGCTGTTCTGGGCATAGGCAAACCCACCTCACCACACCTGCAAAGCTTGCATGGCTTGGAGATTTCACAGTCCTGGATGTGTTTTTCCCAGCCGTGAATTTGGGAGGGTCCTAGTCATTATCCCACTAGTTTTCTTGCCATCCATGGAATACTCCAGCAGAACAGAAGAGACAATATGGCATTTATAGGGTTACAAAAGAAGCAGGAAAAAAACCTTGTTTTTGAAAAAGACTTCCAGTCATTCTTTGTTCATCATATCAAAGCACAAAGGGGCATAAACAAACTTTTTCCTTTTGTAGGTCACCTTATTTGCAAATGAACAAAATACTCTTACAGAGCTGATAATCCTTAAGGAACTCATGTAGTTCTGGAGAAGATTTCCAACCAAATAAGTTGTTTGAATGCTAAGTACTTTTGTTAATGAGATATAGGATGAAATAAAAAAAAAATATGTTTCTATAGTATGATGTTGGTTAAGCTGCCTGGATTAGATATGGGTGGGAGTGAGCACAAGACCCAAAAGGAACCAAAGAAGGGAAAATGTCATCCATTCCATAAACACTGACTGACAACGCTTAAGACTCCCTCTGGCATATGACACTTCAGTGAACGTGTGTTTGTAGATAAACTAAGGCCATGATCCTGCAAGATGCTTAGCATTTTTGAGAGACAATGGGCCTGGGGTTTTGGAGGGAAAAGTTCATAGAATCATAGAATCATAGAATATCAGAGTTGGAAGGGACCTCAAGAGGTCATCTAGTCCAACCCCCTGCTCAAAGCAGGACCAATTCCCAGCTAAATCATCCCAGCCAGGGCTTTGTCAAGCCGGGCCTTAAAAACCTCCAAGGAAGGAGACTCCACCACCTCCCTAGGTAACGCATTCCAGTGTTTCACCACCCTCCTAGTGAAATAGTTTTTCCTGATATCCAACCTGGACCTCCCCCACTGCAACTTGAGACCATTGCTCCTTGTTCTGTCATCTGCCACCACTGAGAACAGCCGAGCTCCATCCTCTTTGGAACCCCCCTTCAGGTAGTTGAAGGCTGCTATCAAATCCCCCCTCATTCTTCTCTTCTGGAGACTAAACAATCCCAGTTCTCTCAGCCTCTCCTCATAAGTCATGTGCTCCAGACCCCTAATCATTTTTGTTGCCCTCCGCTGGACTCTTTCCAATTTTTCCACATCCTTCTTGTAGTGTGGGGCCCAAAACTGGACACAGTATTCCAGATGAGGCCTCACCAATGTCGAATAAAGGGGAACGATCACGTTCCTCGATCTGCTGGCAATGCCCCTACTTATACAGCCCAAAATGCCGTTAGCCTTCTTGGCAACAAGAGCACACTGTTGACTCATATCCAGCTTCTCGTCCACTGTGACCCCTAGGTCCTTTTCAGCAGAACTGCTACCTAGCCATTCGGTCCCTAGTCTGTAGCAGTGCATGGGATTCTTCCGTCCTAAGTGCAGGACTCTGCACTTGTCCTTGTTGAACCTCATCAGGTTTTTTTCGGCCCAATCGTCTAATTTGTCTAGGTCCCTCTGTATCCGATCCCTACCCTCTAGTGTATCTACCATGCCTCCTAGTTTAGTGTCATCTGCAAACTTGCTGAGAGTGCAGTCCACACCATCCTCCAGATCATTAATAAAGATATTAAACAAAACCGGCCCCAGGACCGACCCTTGGGGCACTCCGCTTGAAACCGGCTGCCAACTAGACATGGAGCCATTGATCACTACCCGTTGAGCCCGACGATCTAGCCAGCTTTCTATCCACCTTACAGTCCATTCATCCAGCCCATACTTCTTTAACTTGGCGGCAAGAATACTGTGGGAGACCGTATCAAAAGCTTTACTAAAGTCAAGTTCCTAACTTCTGGCCTTGCAGTGAAAAATGATATTGGTGGGGATTACCTGGCCACCAATAATAGATGCTTGTCAACAGCATGTACCATACTGTGGACAGAATCCAACCAACTTCCACATCAAATATGCAGGCCTCTACTACTGCGTTAATAGTATTCTACTCTAGCTCGAGTGCTGCTGGATGTCTCTCCTTTTGGGAACCTGGTTTCTATGCCTGAGGGCATTTTAGCTGGCAAGCATGAAGTCTGTCTCTAGCACATGGTTTTAATATAGATTGATCCCAACTGTTGCATGTGCACCCCAGAGAGTCAACAATGAGTGAAAGAGAAGGGTGTGCTAGGGTTTGAAGAATCAGACTGGCAGTCGGCAGTCCCCAGTTCTGAACCTACCTCTGACAGTAACTTCTCTGTGGCCTTGGGCAAGTTACAACCTCTCTGTCTATTGTTTCCATCTTAGAAGCTGGCTGATAATATTTACTGTTCTTATAGGGATATTGTATTCAACATAAAGTGTCTTCAACATACAGGCACTCTAGATGGGATAAGTGTTAATAACTGGAGGGGGAAGTATGTATTTAAATCTGTAAGTACTTCTGTTCTCTGTTGGAAGGAATGTCATGACTGCAACAGATCAAATAGCTATGCTGTCTGGCAGCTGACCTAAAGAGGGTGTAACAAACAAGCCCTAATTCTGCCATAATTTACAGATTCTCTTTTAGCTTATGTGATACAAGCCTGAGTTTGTTGATCTGAAAGGTTCTGCTTTCTGTACTGGAAGGTGCATATGCATAGTGACAGGTGACTGTGATGGTGCCTATCTAGTGCCCTCGGTAGTGAAGTCAAGGGGCACTGATGGTGACCAACAACTTGCAAGATCTGTCCTTTAAATTGTTACATAGGGACAATGGTACCTAGCTCTTTCAGCTCTCCAATGGGCAGATTCTCCTGAGCAGTGGAGGCTGGCTGCATCTCCCTAGCTGGAGATTCCCTTGGAAGAGGGAGTGCCCAACAGGTATAAAGCCGGCATACCTAAGTCTTATGCTACCTTCCCCACAATGCTCAGCAGAAGGGACATGTCAGGGATGGGCATGAGGACAGGCAGGAGCACGCTGCGCTCAGCTCAGGGCCGGCTCCAGGCACCAGCCTAGCAAGCAGGTGCCTGGGGCGGCCATTGAAGAGGGGGGCGGCACATCCGGCCGTTCGGTGACAGGGCCGTCACTCCCTCTCGGAGCGAAGGACCTGCCGCTGAATTGCCGCTGTAGAATGAAGCGGCGGTAGAGCTGCCACAGTTTGCAATCACGGCTTTGCTTTTTTTTTTTTTTCTTTTTTTTTCTGTTTGGGACGGCAAAAATGCTAGAGCCGGCCCTGGCTCAGCTACACTCAGCTGATGGATGAGGCCAGAGAACAGGCACAGACTCACAGCCATAATAGGCACCCTGATGTCCCCCCATTCTCTGCTTTGCTAAGAGTAAATCCAGTGAGACGGAGACTCTGACCCTGCAGCTGTGAATGAACGTTCTTCTGAGTCTGGATGCTATAGTCTGTCTGAAACTCTCGCTGCAGCCAAAGGCAGTTTCGAACACAGCAAAGTTGCAGGATGTAGAGCCCTGCGCAGATACCAAATTTATATCCACAGATATCAAGCAGATATCCGAGGAGCTACAGGAATCCAGTGTTTTGCCAGGATCCCAGGCTCTACCGGCAGCAGCGAAAGCCACTGGACATCGGGCCGCCACTCGCAGGAGCCAGCGCCCCATGCAGGCAGCTCCTCCGGCGTGGCTGTACCACCCCCATCCCCGCCCACTGGGGCAAGCACCAGGCTCAGCGGCAGCTGTGCCTGGTCATGCTGGTCCAGGAGCGTGCAAGCCGCTGATCCTGATGCCCACCCCAGTGGGCAGGGCTGGGGGGGTACAGCCAGGCCCCAGGAGCTGCCCATGTGGGGCGCTGGCTCCTGCGAGCGGTGGCCCGACATGTGGCTGCTTTCATCGCTGCCATTCCCAATAGAGCCCTGCAGCTCCTCAGATATCCAGTTTATATCCATGGATATACATTATGTATCCACACAGGGCTCTAAGGATGTGGGCTTTAGACTCTATGTATTTATCATACAGCAGAGATTTATAATTGGGCTGGGCATTTTGTCAATGTGATAAGAATCTGTTTGATTTGTAATCAGATAATTTTATCAGTGTTGTTCGGATTATGCAAAAGCCACCAAAATGCAAATGAATCCCCTTCCTCCATATTCCACAACAAAGCCTGCCAAAGCACGTAATCCTGCAGTGTACTCTTTATGATGGCTTGTGGTGAGAAGCTTTTGTGTCATCTCTGCCTCATGACTGGGCCAAGAGGCCTCGTGGCTATGAGTTTGATACAGACTCAGTGAATGGCAGCTCTCACGTTGCTTTTCCTAGCCTTGCCAACTACCTATTTCACCACTCAGTGCACAGACAGGACTGGGAATACAAAGAGCCTTGTCTGAGGCATCTGCTACAGATGCCTCTGTGCAAAAACTGGAAGTGCCACCTTCTGACCACGTGTTCTGTGTCCTCAGTGTTGCGTTGTCATATTTTAAGCATATACTTAAAGTTCAGCCTGTCCTTAAGTGCTTTGCTGAATCAATGCTTTGCCTTAATACACTTTGATGTTAATTTCACATTTATTTTTCTTTAAATGTTTGATCTTAAAATAAGATACTAGTCTCCCTAATTCCTGCAGTGATACAGTGCATAGCTTTAGTATGCTGACTCTGGCCAGTTTAGGTACTGCAAATGAGTTTATCTAAATAATAGCATTTCATCCAATGGACTCAGATGCTCAAGCCCAATAATATTTTAAATAGAAATTATGGCATTTTACCAGCTATAAACAAGTGGCAGACAGGTCTAGTAACTAGATTATTGCCAATTCAGTGGTTATGTGTCTACTGACTCCAAGAGATCTCTGCCAGTATCCACTGTGTGAGAGATGAAATGGTAACAATCTGGGCAGACATGTATATAATAGCATATTCAATCAGCTATTCCTTCACTCTCTTGCAATGTACTGTCTGTTCTTTAGGCCCTCGCCACTTAGAAAAGCACTTTACCTGAGCATTTTTCCCTTAGGATATAACTTGAACAACTGAATAACCTTGTTGCTACAGCAGTGCGTTAGACAGGCTGACAACCTCTGCCGATTGGAGTTGAATGAAGTTCAACCAATGAGAGAGCAGCTTAAAATTTAACACTGTTTAATCTGAGGCAAAGAACAGACCCGACTGGGTCTATTACAGAGACTCTGTAAATGGATGATTTCTGAACTCTTTGTTTTGTTCACTCCTATTTCGTTTCATGTGGAAGGTGAGGTGCCCATTGTTCACGTGGCTTTACCAACATTAGGATGTCTATTTATATCCAGATTTGGGTGGTTTAAAAATTAGGCATTGACTGAGTGTTTCATTCGGGGTGAAGTTCACCTTCAGTTTTATAGTCTCAGCATATTGGACCAGATCATCACTGGTTTATCTCCACTGAAACCATCGGAGTTACCCTAGGGCTACAATTAGGCCAACTGTGCTACCAGGCGCTTGTCATTGTAGGCGCTTATTACATCTATTGTATGCAGTGTAATTGTAGCCGAGTTGATCCCAGGATATTAGAGAGACAAGGTGGGTGAGGGTCCAATAAAAGATATTACAACTTCTGCTGGTGAGAGAGACTCTGAAGAAGAGCTCTGTGTGGCTCGAAAGCTTGTCTCTCACCAACCGAAGGTGAGGCAAGAAAAGATATTATCTCACCCACCGTGTCTCAATGGACCACATGACTCAAAATGAACTTATTATGGTTTGAGTGTCCGAAGTCTGAATAAAGTTTTCATGTGGCTGAGGATTTTCAGAACTTGTACAAGAGGAAATACAGAAACACAGACCCTGCCTGTTAACCTCCCAGCTTTTATTGTTAAAAACAACAATAAATGTAGCCTATTGGGGAAATGAAACAGGATGTTATGGTGTCATTGGTGGTCGCCAGTGACTCCTTTCCGGCCTTAAGGCCAGACCACACCACTTCACCACCACCCTGTTTTATTTTGTTGTTCAAGCGGGCCTCTGCCTGTACTGATATTTACAAGCCCCAGGTAGCTTCCCCTTGCTTCTGTTCCCTTCCCCAAAGCTAGCAGCCGCCAGCTCTGCCTTTCTTCTGGCTCTCAGCTTCCCCACTTCTCATTTATATGCTCAGCTGCTGGGGTTGCTTCCCCCTCTAAGTAGCCCTTCAGCTGGACCTCTAGTCCGTTGACTGACTTTCCAATTAGGTCTCAATTAACCTATATTGATGGGGATTTGAGTGACAGGATGCAGAGTCAGTTCCTGGGTACGTCTTCACTACCTGCCATATCGGCGGGTAGCAATCGATTTATCCGGGATCGATATATCGCGTCTCGCTAAGACGCGATATAGCGATCCCCGAACGTGCTCACCATCGACTCCGGAACTCCACCAGAGCGAGCGGCGGTAGCGCAGTCGACGGGGGAGCCGCGGCCGTCGATCCCGCACCGTCTGGACCCCAGGTAATTCGATCCAAGATACTTCGACTTCAGCTATGCTATTTGCGTAGCTGAAGTTGCATATCTTGGATCGATCCCCCCAGTGTAGATCAGCCCCCTGACTCAGCACAACCTGTTACATATGGTTCCAAGAGTGAACCTTTGACTCCTCGCTCAGTGTCTCCGTGGTGACAGGCCCATACCTGTACTTCTCTCAGGATGGAAACCACAATTCACCGCATTCTTAGACTGGGTCCCCAGCACCGTTGTTCACCAGCAATGTTTCATCAGAAGGGCCAAGTGGGTTTTGGCCCCTGCCGTAGACTGTCTTTCAGGAGCCTGTTGTGACCAGTATGAAAATGCAATGACAGAACCACTTGCTCAAAACACAGAGAAGACAATTCTTAAAACAACAAAAGGCCTGTAATGCATATTATCTTACCTAAACTGTAGCCTTTCCTTGCAAGGTTAGACAGGCTCCTCGTCTCTCGGTCACTACCCAGTGTTGAGGATGGATGAAGCAATGCTTTCAGGATCATCTAAGGATCCTTAATTTAATTTAAGCCTTTTCTTATCTTAATCAGCCTACCTCTGTTTATAAAGACAGGTTTCAGAGTAGCAGCCGTGTTAGTCTGTATCCGCAAAAAGAACAGGAGTACTTGTGGCATCTTAGAGACTTTGTTAGTCTCTAAGGTGCCACAAGTACTCCTGTTCTGTTTATAAACAAACTCCCTGCCCCAAGGGCAGAAGATTTTAGCAGCACAGAACTCATCACATTCCACACTTAGGCTCTGGCTCTTGGGTGCTGAGAACCCCTTTATATTTTTTCCATGGATGCTTGAGCCCAGGAGCACCCACAGAGTTGGCGCCTATGAGTCTTTTAGCCATTTCAAAGTCCCTTGGTTTGTCCTAGGCCCTTGCGTGTTGCCAGGAGGTCAGAGGTAGCCTACCAGACGTGGAACCACTGTATTGTCCATTTGAGCACCAGCAACTGAATTATGCTAATTGTCCTCCTTTCTGGAGATGTGTACAACCTCCAAGGATTGAGCTAATTCTTTGCCTCCCATGTAGCAGGCGGATGATAATAATCCAGAGGTACACATTTATTTAAAAAATAGTACACTTTCCTCAATGCTATATGCCTCTTTAGTTCCTCGTGCCAGCATGTAACCTGCCCCTTAGTGACTAGACTATGTTTTCAAGCATGAGTGCTCGTAGCCCTTATATAAATCTGTATTGTAGCCAATGTAATCTCAGATGATATTCTTATTATTCACATCAATACTTAATCCTCTGTTAAATCCTTTGAAGCTCTTTGATCCACTCCCTCCAGATAGTAAATCCACAGGTTAATCTGAATAGACAAGAATATTAAAATAAATAGAAACAATATGATATGATTGTATCTCTCAGAGAATGTAGCACTAAGCACTAATGGTGAAGACACATTTTACTCTAAACAACCTATTCACAAGGGCTAGCTTCCATTTTAGTCCATGAGTAGCAGCTGCACTAAAATGAATGGGACTGCTTGGGCAGTACTCAATGTGAATATAGGTGTGATGGGTTGGACCCCTTGGGAAGCCATCTGATGTGCTGAGATACCACTGAGTCTACCTTTAACCTGTCTTGCTGAGCCAGGCTCTTAAAACCTGCTCTAACACACACACAGGCAGGGCCACACCCAGCTGCAGATCAGCTCTGGGAAGACTCAGCATCAGGGACTTGCTCCAGCACTCAGATATCGACCTCCCTTGGAGTGCAGACCCACAGATATATTATGAAATTTCCCCCCTCCCTCAATGTGGAGAGCGGTGTGCCCCCTTTTCCCCTCCCACCTCCCATTAGACATTACAAAAACTGGGTTTAATAATAAACCAAACAAATTTTATTAACTCTAAAAGGCAGATTTTAAGTGGCAAAAGGGGTAACAAACAGAACAAAGCAGATTACTAAGCAAATGAAATCAAGCATGCAAACTAAGCTAGTTTCACTAAAGAAATTGGTTACAAATAGTATTTCTCACCCTAGATATTGCTACAGGCAGTTTGCAAAGTTTCTGTGGTTCAGAGTTCCAGTTATATTCCTTTTCAGACTGGACCCTGTCTCAGTCTGGACTCCTCCCTTACCTTCAGTTTTCCTTCTTGGGCAGACAGGCCACGGAGAGGAGGAGTCCTGTTTGCCTTCCTCCCCACCCTTAAATAGGATTTACATAGGGTGACCAGATGTCCTGATTTTACAGGGACAGTCCCCCTTCCCTTACAGTGGAAAGTTACAAGAAGTCCCAGGTAATGTTTTAGTATCAGGCACAGGCGCCCCCCCGACCCCAACCCCCCCTGACCCAACTCTGCCCCTTCCCTGCCCCTATTGGACCCCTCCCCAAATCCCCGCCCCACCCCCGCATCTTCCCCAAGCATGCTGCGTTCCTCCTCCTCCCCCCTCCCTCCCAGGCGTGCCACATGAAACAGCTGTTTCACAGCACAAGTGCTGGGAGGGAGGCGGGAGAAGCAGGACGCGGCAGCCGCTCAGGAGAGGAGGCAGAGGCAGAGCGGAGGCAGAGGTGAGCTGGGGTGGGGGGACGGGTCGGGGAGCTGCCGGTGGGTGGTCCGCACCCACCAATTTTTCCCCGTGGGTGCTCCAGCCCCAGAACACCCATGGAGTCGACGCCTATGGTATCAGGTGACAAGACCACCTGACTCTGTAGGATCACAGCATCCATGAGTCAGTGGCAATATGGAGCATCCACAAAAAGGCCAAGCTTTTCACAGTCCATGGTCCTCGCTGATGGGCCATCCACCCTGTCTGGATTTTCCATTGTTGTATCTGAAGTGTTAGTAGTGGGCGTCACCCACAGTAGCATAGTTGAACCAGATACATAGTCAATATTCCTAACTTCAGATACAGAAATGATACAGGCATACAAAGTGGATAATCACATTCAGTAAATCACAGTCTTTCCAATGATATCTCACATGAGCCATCTTGCATGAAGTATATCTCAGTTATGTCATATTCATATCATAAGCATATTTTCATTAAGAATATGGAATGACATGTCACAATAGGTATTTACATATGGATTTAGTGCCTAGCTTTAGTTAGCCACATCTGAAAAGCTTTACTAGAGCACTTTTTTTTTTTTTTTTTTTGGACAGGCAGCCTACAAGCATGGAAATTCCTTCCTCAAGAGATCAGGCTGATTTCAAATCTTACTGTCTTCCACTCAAAGTGCAAGACCCATTTGTATGCCTTTTTTTTTTTTTACAACAATCAGGATAAGAATAAAACATTTTCTACCCTCCGCCCTTCCACCAAATACATTTATGACTAATGTAGAACACTCCTTCCTACCAGTGGATGAGAGGAAGAGAGAACCACCCATCAACAACCTACTTAGTTCTGTTTATTCAGATACTAGAGTATAAATAGCTAGCTAGAAACTATGTGCAGTTAAGACCTCTCTATTTGTGCTTTGGAGCCAAAGAAACCCTGTGACATAAATTAATATATACATTCAGGGGCTTCTCTGTACCAGTGAACATGAACAATTTATGTGCAAGACCCATGAAATGAAGCTAAGTTGCTCTGGCATCTAATAAGTGAATGAGCTGGCACTTTGTTCTGAATGGAAAGCCCACAACTATTTAATTATAAAACTTGGGCCAAATCCATCTCCACTTTAATGACATTTATTTCAGTGGCCCACAATGGCTTTGCTTTTTCTTGTTTGAATTAAATTTAATTAGTGCATCATTCCACCACTCTCAGCATCTTGTGCCACTTCAGAGTCTGACACAATTGTATTGTGAGCACAGGCATTGCTCCCAGTTAGCACTATTGGCAACAAGTGGAGGAGGATACAACATGAGCTTCTTCATGGAGGGAGGAGGCCAACCGGGTTGATCAAAGTGGAGAGTGAGGGGGGCTGGTTCCAATTATTTGTGGGTGAAATTGACATCATTTGGACTTCTATGTACTTCATACCTGTAGACCAGCTACCTAGATGTCTCTGACATAATTTGTGTTTCCAGTTATGTGTACTGGAAAAATTGCAGACACAATGAAAGTGACTGGGTTTTCAAAAATGGGCCCTAAATTTTCTATAGAGTTTGCAATTCTGCAAAATATCTTTGTGCTTGCAAAATGCACTGTATAAATCAATGAATAAGAAGACCCACAAAATGTGCTTTTCTTCTCCCTTTGCCAACACCAATCAATTAATCTTCTTACTCATTTCATCCACCTGACTTCTTTTATGGGCAGGCTGTCAAGATCACATCAGCCTTTTCACTTGATTAGCAGAAAGTTACCAATGTTCAGCAGAGGACAGTGAATGAATCAGAACAATTGTGAGGAATGAATGTCACATCACTCTGTCAGGGGTATAACTGAGGTGATATATTATGGTCATCATGGCAACATATCTGATGACAACAAGGAGGCTTTGCATTAACCAGAGGCATAAATTTTTACACTGCTGGTTAAAACTGGTTATTTCAAATTATAGTATTGGGTATGACAACGAGAGAAGAGGAACCTCTGGAGGTTTTTCGCCTTCCTCCGCAGCATGGGGCAGGGATCACTAGCAGGATGGTCTCTGCCGATTGAAGTCACTAAAACACAGGATTGGGGACTTCAACGGCAGAGTCCAGGGAAGGGTTTTGTGGCCTGCAGCATGCAGGGGGTCAGACCAGATGATCATAATGGTCCCTTCTGACCTTAAAGTCTATGAGTCTATGAGATAAGCCTTAATTCTCAATATCCTTGCTTTACAGTTGTGGGTTTAAGTTATACCTTTAGTATTGTTATGCTGTAATGTTTATTTATTTGCATGGAAGTGTGTTGTTAGTTTATTAGTGGAAATCATCTGACTTCTTATGAGCAATATTGACTCAGTTTTCTTCCCTTAGGAAACTGACTACATTTCCTTCAGAGATGCTTCACAAGGGAAGTAAATCTTCCATGGGATTTTGGATGGGTTTAATTTACACAATTAAACATAAATTGAAACTTTAAGAGTACACTTTGATATCTGTTCTCTCAATGGTGTGCATGGGGATTCATTCAAGCAACCACCAATAATGCTAATGGAAGTTATTCGGTATCTCCTCCCAGGACATTGTTGGAGGAATTTGCTGCTCATTTGCAAAGTAGATGAAAGTGACCGGTTGTATGATTCTCCCATGATATAGATGCTGGAAATGTGAAATTAGATATGGTTATGTACATTCTGATGGTAAAATGAAATAGAGTTCTCTTCAGAAATGTTGAGGAAAGGGGAAAAAGTTAGAAAACCAGTCGATTTTTTGCCGCAGAGATATTAAATGGAAAAAGTGACCTTGTATGATATTTGCACTGCAGCAGGTGTTGTCTTTGATAAATGATGCTTGTAAATCAGGGCTAATGTTGTACAGTCCCATCTGACGTGTAAAGTGTAAGTGCTCCCGATGAACTTTATAAATGCCAACCAGCAGATGCATTTTGTGGCTATTAACATTCATAGATTTTATTATAAATCTGAAACAAAGAAATTTAGCTTAATGGAACTTCTGACCACATGGTGAATGCTGTACTGCAAAGCATATCAGAATCCATGTCATCACTGTCACTGCTCACTGAAGGGAAACATACAGAGGAAGAAATCATGAATAAGAATGGGCTTAAAGTAAATTGTATATAAAGCGGAGGCAAATGTTATCACTGTAGGTAATTTTGTATGACATATGTAAAGATAGGTGAACCATTCCTGGCAAACAATTGTTCAACAAATTTTGCCCCCAGCTTCACATAAATTTTCACATACAGGGTTTGATTTTTTTTATGAATTTGTTCATTCAAAATTACTCATTCACTGGACATCCTTGAAGAACTGAAACTTATGGAAGAATGTGAATGCAGGGCAAGTGGTAGCTTGGCCAATTGGGATGGCAGGAGCATTCCTTACATATGAGATGGTGTGGGATAAAGGTGAATAT
The DNA here is from genome assembly GCF_013100865.1 of Trachemys scripta elegans. Classification (NCBI taxonomy): domain Eukaryota; kingdom Metazoa; phylum Chordata; order Testudines; family Emydidae; genus Trachemys; species Trachemys scripta. The sequence goes on along the minus strand of NC_048298.1, from coordinate 21,694,976 downwards.
TTTCATCTTCCAGCCTGCCTAGCAGCATGAACTATGTTGCAGATTTAAGATATGGAAAAGGGAAACAAAAGACAAAAATCAAATTATTTCAAAGTCACTTTGCTACTAACCATACCAGCTGGAGACACAGCTTGTGTGATCTCGATTCTCCTGACAGAGGTATCACAGAAACAATTTGCTTGACACTTTCTTTAACTGTCTCTCTTCAGTTTGGTTGAAATATTTCCAACTCCTGAATATTTTATATTTGTAACACTGCAGTTTATTCCAGGTAATATGAATGCAAACTGCAGTCTATTTTTCAGATGACTCCAACTATTCCCCTTTTTTTACAATTGCCAGAGACTTCACTATTTTCTTCTAAAGCGAAACACTGCCAATAATGCACATTCATATTGCAAAACCAGCTTCCTTTGCACAAGAATTCTTAAACCTAAGTCCTGATTTGGAAAGCATTCAGAGCTCCCATTTCACAGCTATAAAACATTTTCACCTTTATTTTACTTCCCATTGAGACAGCAACCAGGTGATAAAAGATTGAGAGGGAGAGAGAAATAGCTAAGCATATTGAGAGCTTAAAGCTGAACTTATTGGGGGATGTTTCAGGTGTCAGCATATTTACAGTGAGTCTTACATCTGTTTGAAACTAATTTAAAGTTCAGACTCCTAGATGGAGGTATATAATGCACATACACTGTGGCATCGCTATATTTTAATGCCTTCAGCTTTCTGAACTTGTTTTTTAAAAAGCTTCAAGATATGTCTGCCTCCTGTAGGCTTGCAGTCTTCTTAGTGTATGTGCAACGTGCCTCAGCTCCATTGGGACTTCATCTTCTCCTGACTGATTGTGCTGGGGGCTCTGTCTGTCTCCAGCACTTCGGACCCTCTGCTATCACCACCACCTGGGAATCCCAACTGGTTCAAGCTTCACAGAGTGGTGAGAACCCAATTCTCTCTCTCTGTTTTTTTTTTTTTTTCTACTCTAGTAATAGCTTTCTAACCCTGACTTGTGTGATCAGGTATAGTTTTCTAACCCTGACTTTTGTAATCAAATTTAAGCTAGATTTAATATTGTAACTGTTTTGTTTGTTTGCCTCTCCTTGTATGGTTACTACCTGGCAATAAATAACTTTTATGGTTAAGCTGGTTGCTTCCCTCCCTCCCTCTTTCTCTTTATCTCTCCCTCTCTTTTGTGTTTTTGGCTTCCCCATTTGCTCTGCAGCAACACTTCTCTTACCTAGGCTAAAGATCCCTGTAACGCCCAAAATCCTGTGGGGTTTGCTCATCAAGTGGGTTACTACCAGAACAATTGTAACATGAAAGTGGGGATAGGGACGTGCTGAGTTCAGGGACATATGAGGGTGGCAGTTTGGAAGTGCTGCTTGACCCAGCCTGCTGAGTCCAAGGGCATATAAGGGACATATAAGGGGTCAGTTTGGGAGTGCTGATTGACCCGGTCCACGCAGATGCACTCTGTTAATGTGTGTGTGAATGTGTGTGAGTGTATGTGTGTGTGTGTGTGTTAATCTGATTCTGGGGCTGGAGGAACCCAGCCCTGGGGAACCTAGGTCCTGCAGGATAGTTCCATTGGGAGGGGACTTGCAGAAGGGAGAAGTAGAGTTCTGTATGAAAACACAAGTGACACAAGCAGTGCATTGATAGAATTACAGAACCCCCCTCCAAAGAGTAACCCTAATAAATTAGCGGCCCCCAAAGTAACAGGCAAATCTGGTAACAAGAGGGACCCAAGCCCAGGGGCACTGGGAGCCATTGAACGAAGCTGTAAGCTCTGTATATAATGGAAACCACTTCAAGCCAAGGGGTGCAGCAGCACCCCCAGCACCCCTCGTTCTAGCACCTATGCCCAAACTTCAACCTTTGGATCCAAATCTAAACTTTTCCATAACCTTGGAGTGATCAGAGCCTGGGTTTTGGTTCAAACTCATGCCTAGAATATTAATACTATGTCATTTTAAATCTCAACTCCAAAAAGCCCTGCCTAGACCTGTGTGAAATTCCATAGCTGGCTCAGAGGAATTAATGGGAACATTTTCATTTTTCAGTTTTTTAACGAGTTCATCCTCCTGAGTTTGCTTTGAGTTTCAAGGTCTAACAAACCCCCAAATGCCAAATGAAACTCAGTTGAACCTATTCATGTCACATGGGTTTATGCAGAACCATAATCTGGTCCAGATTTGTTTAAAAGGGTGATGAACCAGGGCTGAATTCCAAGTATGAAGTGAAACCCCAGCCAAGTGAGTTTTGCATCATTTCTGGTTTCATTATGAAAGTTCCACACATCCTTCGTGTTATCTCCTTCGCTTCGTTGAGATCTTCCTGTGGTCATGCAGCAATACAGCATGATGCATCACCGTGAATACATGCTAACAAGTACTTACAACTGACTTGAAAGTCAGACTACTATTACAGTTTCACCTAAAATGCTGCAGGTGGTAAAGTGATATGTACCACAGTGTGACAGAACCTACACCCATTTCTTAAAACAATAAATAAAGAGCATACTCCACCCCAAATTTTGGATACTATAATGATGTGCTATTAAAAGTCACTGACGTAGGAGGAACGCTCTGTAGAAAGGGTGGATACAAGCAGGTAACCACCCAGAAGATTATTAAAGAGGCATTGTGAGGCCAAAGCTGGAGAGAAACAGGCAAACAGTCATCTGTTGTTGGCACAGACCTTGAGTGACTGACTTGGGGCTGTCTGCAGGCTGCATGTTCCTACCACTGTTCAGAGAAACAGGACTTCATGTACATTTTTGTGAATAAACAGATACAGTAAGAATGTACCCTGACTTTGTGTCTTTGATTGGTCATTCAAATGGAAAACACCATGCACAGCACCAAATTTTGGCTACTGGTTGGCCAGAGGGGCAATATTATTTTACGAACCAAACGCCTTTGTCTTATTGTATGATCACTTGTTTAGATAATTACTCTCGTTTCCTAACTGGGCACAGTAACCTCTTTGGATATTAAACTAACACTACATTGCAGCATGTTTTTATTCTGCCATGCTGACTGAGGTGGGAAGCTGGTGGTGAGGATGTAGAGTTCCAGCTTCTGTTCTGCAACCCAAGAATGAGATCTAAAATTATTTTATTGACACAGCACAAACACTTCATAGAGTATTCAACACTCACGGTGATCCTCCTGGTGGTGGAAAAGCATTTTGGAGGAAAAGATTTATCTTTATTACATGTGTTGCTATGGAACCTAGAGACCCAATGCAAGGATTGGGTGAGTTTATTCAGTACTTGAAATATTCAAGTGATAACCCAAGTGGACAAATGGGTCTATGGCTAATTTAGTAATTATCCACTGTTGGTGCTGGAGCTTCAAAATTGGCCATTCAGGTCAAAAGGGGGGTTGAAAACACACACATGCCCATGAATGCATGTGTTCGACTTAACTGTGCAGGCTAATGTGAAGCTTTTTGAGTGATAAGGGACTAAAACACAACTGAATTGAAGCAAATCCCTAGTGCTCATGAGATATTCAGTTTCCCCTCCCTCACGGGTTTGACCTGCTTCACTGCTTACTACAACCTCCTTCTCCTCTGCAGCAGCATTGTCCTCATGCTTCTTATTGCGAGCTATTAACTTTGTCCTTTTGTGTCCCCAAGGATTGATCTAGATGCCCACACCTTGCTTCACACTGCCACAGTTAATTTACATATAATACATACCAGACCCAGGGCCGGCTCCAGGCACCAGCTTACCAAGCAGGTGCTTGGGGCGGCACGTCCAGCTGTTCAGCGGCAATTCGGCAGACGGTCCCTCACTCCTGCTCGGAGCGAAGAACCTCCCGCCGAATTGCTGCCACAGATCGCGATCGCGGCTTTTTTTTGTTTTGTTTTGTTTGGTTGCTTGGGGCGGCCAAAACCCTGGAGCCGGCCCTGACCCGACCCTCTTTTGGTGAATGCAACACTGCAAAGCCACAGAACAAGAGGAGAACGCACATCGATCACAACAGAAATAGCAGCAACTCAGACAAAAGCAAAACAGAAAGGGAATCTGAAGCCTTTCCTGTCTCTGCCATTATGCAGAGAGGTCACCAGGTCATACTGGCTGTGCTGTGACGCTACATGTCCCTTGTTGACAGCACTGCAGTGCTAATTCTTCCACATTCTCCTTGATTCTGTTTTTCCTCTTCCATGCTAGCCAGTCTTGTCTTCCTGCCATCCCAGATTTGGGGTTTTTTGATCCAGTAAGGTAGCAAATGTGGCAATGACTGGGCAGTCCTATTCTCTAACCCTCATTCACATTCTTTAACAATGACTTTGCAAGTAGCTGTATTGAATTCAATGGGACTACTTGTAGGAGTCAGAGCTATTCAGCTTCTGGGTTAGAGGGATCAGAGGCTGGTGCCCTCTGGATGTTACTACTGTACAATCTGGCCCTATATTGACTCATCTTAAATAAAAACACATTCTCAGATACCTGTTATTTGAGAGTCCAAACTTCTCTCAGAGAAAATCCCCTTCCTTCTGCAGGAATCTTTGTTGTTAAAACATCTTCCCTTAATGGCTTCAATCTCAAAGTTTTATCTGCAAACAATTTTGGAGAAGAGAATTACACTCCTGCTGCCTTGATGATTCCAACTCTGCTCTCTCATGAGGAGAGAAATATCTCCTACCCCATTGCCAGAGCACCAGAGCAATCTGGAGCTATTTGGCTATGTTTTTATGTTTCCTCCTGTGGTAGGACAATCAGCTAACTGGATCTGTGTGAAGCTAGAGAGCCCTGCAGCAGTGCTTTCCAACCTTTGGCACGCCTACACCACTGTCTGTGACTGATCCACACCTGCCCCTCTCGACTGGGTCTCCTGATACTTCTTTGTCAGAGTGATGGATGGGTAGCTGTGTGTCCTCACCCACAGTGCTACCATGTGCCCATTCTCTGCTGCCATATTAGGTTATTCTTTCTCTTTCTTACCTCAGAATGCCTCTTGTTTGCACTTTTTCCTTCTTTTTTTGCTCCTGCCAAAGGCGATGCGGGGGGCCTGGGCTGTATGTACTCTCTAAGCTGAGGGCTGAAAGAACAGGGGAGAGAAGTTTGCATGTGCAGCTCTGTGTGCATAAACTGTTCCTGTGGCTGGCTGTTTAAAGAGTGACTAGGGGAGGAGGAAAGGAAGCCATAGATCTTTCAGGGACCTGCCAGTGCTTTATCTGCAGCTATCAGAGCTGGTTTGCAGTGAGTGACAGGGTAAAGCCAAGATCAGGCAGAGCTCTTTGCCTCCATAGCTCTGTGGAGACGTCTGTGTCTCACAGGTTGGAAAACACTGCCCACGAACATTCCTTCACGACAATGTTGCAGACTTGTTTGACACCAAGCATTGTTAGAATAAATCAAGACTAAAACAGGAGCCAGGCTTCTCTAGGGACTTGAAGGCCGGGAAGCTGTGTGTGTATGGGGGGAATATGAACCTTTGTCTCTCACCCCCAAGATAACAATCAGCTGGAAACTCTTAAGTCCAAATTCTGGGAGTTTCCAGTCCCTTACTTAGAAATACCACACGGGGGGCTCTTGGAAAAGAAGTAGGAACATTTTGCAAGGAAGATACTAAGGCTGGGGCTCAGAATAGGGTTACCATACGTCCTCTTTTTCCAGGACATGTCCGGCTTTTCGGCACTCAAACCCCCGTCCGGGGGGAATTGCCAAAAAGCCGAACATGTCCGGGAAAATGGCAGCTCTGCTCCTCCCCTGACTCTTCGGCTCTGTTTAAGAGCTGAGCTGCCCGAGCGCTATGGGCTTCAGGCAGCCCCCATGCCTCCGGACCCCAGCCGCCGGC
>NC_048298.1:21403723-21688763 GCF_013100865.1 Trachemys scripta elegans | reverse complement strand
TTTTTTTATTTGCTAGATATGGTAACCCTAGCTCAGAAGCTCAGGTTTCACTTCCTAGCACAGATTTCCATGTGACTAGGCAAGTCACTTAATAGCTCTTTGCAACAGCATTCCAGCTGTAAAACTGAGGTAATGTTTCTTTCTTTTCTATTTCTATTTTCAGCTTTGCAGGGCAGGGACTACTTAAGTGTCTGTACAGCTCCGAGCACAATGGGACCCAATCTTGACTGAGGTTTCTAGGTGGTGCCATAATAGAAATGTGTTGTATGCAGGAGTCAAAGAAATTTAAAAAGCATAAGGTGAAGTTACAGGATTCATAGATTCATAGATTCTAGGACTGGAAGGGACCTCGAGAGGTCATCGAGTCCAGTCCCCTGCCTGCATGGCAGGACCAAATACTGTCTAGACCATCCCTGATAGACATTTATCTAACCTACTCTTAAATATCTCCAGAGATGGAGATTCCACAACCTCCCTAGGCAATTTATTCCAGTGTTTAACCACCCTGACAGTTAGGAACTTTTTCCTAATGTCCAACCTAGACCTCCCTTGCTGCAGTTTAAACCCATTGCTTCTGGTTCTATCCTTAGAGGCTAAGGTGAACAAGTTTTCTCCCTCCTCCTTATGACACCCTTTTAAATACCTGAAAACTGCTATCATGTCCCCTCTCAGTCTTCTCTTTTCCAAACTAAACAAACCCAATTCTTTCATAGTTCATGTTCTCAAGACCTTTAATCATTCTTGTTGCTCTTCTCTGGACCCTTTCCAATTTCTCCACATCTTTTTTAAAATGCGGTGCCCAGAACTGGACACAATACTCCAGCTGAGGCCTAACCAGAGCAGAGTAGAGCGGAAGAATGACTTCTCGTGTCTTGCTCACAACACACCTGTTAATATATCCCAGAATCATGTTTGCTTTTTTTGCAACAGCATCACACTGTTGACTCATATTTAGCTTGTGGTCCACTATAACCCCTAGATCCCTTTCTGCCGTACTCCTTCCTAGACAGTCTCTTCCCATTCTGTATGTGTGACACTGATTTTTCCTTCCTAAGTGGAGCACTTTGCATTTGTCTTTGTTAAACTTCATTCTGTTCAACTCAGACCATTTCTCCAATTTGTCCAGATCATTTTGAATTATGACCCTGGCCTCCAAAGCAGTTGCAATCCCTCCCAGTTTGGTATCATCCGCAAACTTAATAAGCGTAATTTCTATGCCAATATCTAAGTCGTTGATGAAGATATTGAACAGCGCCGGTCCCAAAACAGACCCCTGCGGTACCCCACTCGTTATGCCTTTCCAGCAGGATTGGGAACCATTAATAACAACTCTCTGAGTACGGTTATCCAGCCAGTTATGCACCCACCTTATAGTAGCCCCATCTAAATTGAATTTGCCTAGTTTATCCATAAGAATATCATGCGAGACCGGATGAACCTTAGTGTCCTTGGCTGTGTCTGTTCCAGTTCACCTAGTTGGTGTAGGGAGAAAAAACAGCTCAGACAATGAATCATCAGCACTACAAAAGCATGAGTGTGACCTGGAGTTACTACTTTATTTGTTTGGTTTTGGTTTTATTAAATATGCACTTGAGGACACACTGTGGTAATTTGTGATTGGGGTTTCTGTAGAAATAACAAATTGCTACTGTTAGCAGGAGGTAAATGTTGTACACAATAACAAGGCTGTCACACTTCATTTAGCATGGCATTCAGAAATGCCACCTACAGGATGGTAAGGGAAGTGAATTCCAGGGGAGTGAATGGATGAAGGGGAGGTGGTAGGGGGTAAGACAGATCTACAAGGAAAAGAACAAGAAACTGGATAACAGGTAGGGTAAAATAGGGAGCATAGGAAGGGGCTCTGGCCTTGTCTTTGATAGGAAAAAGGATGCATTTTTAACACATTAACTAACACGTGTACATCCTAGTGTAGACAAGGCAAGTTGTAGTTTTGACATGTATTTGCTGTCAAAGTAACCCTGCGGGGAGCTTAGGATTTACCTTGATCAGCTAATAAGAGTGCAATTTGCCTTCCCTACGCAAGTATGGTAGCTAACATTAGAAAATTATACCCTTTTTCTTAGTATAGGGTTGCCTAAAAGTCCATTCCTGTGAAGTACTGAGTTTCCTTGATTCCCACTGAAGTCAATGAGGACATTCAGCACCTTGGACTGGGCCCTGTGCATTGACCCCCTGGCTCACCTCTTGTCTTTGTTACTGGTATTAGATAATACCTCATTTACCCAATTTCCCAGATTGAGGTGGTCCTCAGCACTTTTTTTTTCCCCCCTGTATAGGATGGGAAAAGAGAGGGCCAATGGGGATCGGCTCTGAATACAGTCACTCTATTTCTCTCCTGCTGTTAGCATGGATGAGAAATGCCAGTGTAAAGAATTCTCATTTAGATGGAAATCAGTTTCTTTCTAAAAACATGATAGCCCCACCAAAATGCTTCCAGTGTAATGGAGAGTGCTATCTGCCAGTAATTGCTTTAGATCAGCCACAACAATGAACTGATACAGAAGATGGCAGGGCAATTAACATTAAATTAACAGTCAGGAAGTGGGGCTAAAAATAACTTATTTTATGAGAAACAAGGTGGATGGCATAATATCTCTTGGGACAACTTCTCTTGGTGAAAGAGACAAGTTTTCAAGCTACACAGAGCTTTTCTTCAGGCCTGGGAAAGGTAATCAGAGTGTTGCAGCTAAATAAAAGGTGGGACAAATTGTTAAGCATAAGGAGTTAACACATGTTGCAAGAGACAGTTCAAGATTAAGTGGGCAATTAACACCTCTGCAGTCATAGGACAAAGAAGGGTTACTGGGTTACAGACTGTTGTAATGAGGTTTAAAGCCAGTGTCTCTATTGAGATTTTTAGTGTCTGGCAAAAATATGAATTTAAGCTCCTGGGCTTGTTTTTTGAAGGTGTTGTTCAGGGTTTCCTTTGAGGATGAGGACCAAGAGGTCAAATATGCAGTGATTGTTTTGTGAAAAGTGTTCACTCATGGGCTACACAGTGAGTCTTTGTCTTTTATCATTTTCTGTGTGAGTTCATGTGAGAGCATAGTGATTGTCTGGTTTCACCAGCATAGTTGTTGTTGGGGCATTTGATACACTAGGTGAGGAACTCTACATGTTGTGATAGGCATGTGTAGGACCTGTGGATCTTGAAAGGTCCTTCATTTTATAAACTTTGCTCATTACAATACTTGCAGAATGCTTTTTAATGTTGGCTAATTAGGTAAGGCTGAAAAACCTCACCATTAACTAAAGAAGTGGATTCTTGGTGCTTAGACAATTTACTCTGAGTAACAGGGTATCTCTGGAGGAGCATGAGCAAGGAATCCTCTACCCAAGCTATAGAGTTACTCAGTTGAACACTACATTTCTCATGAAACACCATGGTAAACAGGCCGGCTCCAGGGTTTTTGCCACCCCAAGCAGCAAAAAAATAAAAATAAAATAAAATAAAATAAAAATCCACGATCGCGATCTGCTCTACCACCGCCGCCTTCAGTTTTCGGCAGCAATTCGGTGGCTGGTCCTTCGCTCCGAGAGGTACTGAGGGACCCGCCGCCAAATTGCCGCCGAAGAGCCGGACGTGCCGCCCTTCTCCGTTGGCCGCCCCAAGCACCTGCTTGTTGGGCTGGTTCCTGGAGCTGGCCCTGATGGTAAAGAACTCCCAGGATGCACAACAATGGCTTAGACAGAGGGAAGACCATGGTGCATCATGGAAGATGTAGTCTGGCCAGGGAGCTTGGTCCACCGATGAGAATGGGAGTATGGGGCACCTAAACTACACCCGCCTTAAGGTACTGTTGGTGCATTTCCATACAAAAATTGTTTGGAGTATTTTTTGGACAAAAGTTTTTGGTTTTTGATTTTTTTCACTAAAAGTCAAAATTTCCCTTGGAAAAACAATCCATTTTCTGACCAGCTCTGTCATCATGGACTCAACATATCATTGTGCAGGTGTCAGAAAACCTCAGATCTTTCTTATGTCATTTCCATCTGATTTTACTATTTTGAGAGAAATCTTTTAGAAGGTTTTAAAGAATGCCTTGAAATATGGAATACAGGTGATTATTTTACTAGCAAAGAAATCCATATTTAAAAAAACAGAATCTTGCTAGAGCTTTTAGCCTGAGAGGTAAATAAAGATCTGCATTGCATTTGCCTGTTTGCAAAACTATTAGCAGAGCTTTACAATACATTTCCCTCATTCACTCCATTATTAACATTTAGGGAGTGTAATCATACAGGAGTTCTTTAAACATTCATTCAGATTACTCCTATCACCTGAAACAGATCAAAGAAAGGTAACAATTAACCAGCTGTTGCTACATGCCTCTAGCATCTGCACATGAATCTGTTTGCTTTAAAGTGTCTATGGAAACAGATGAGCAAAAGCGAGTGAAACAGTCTCGTTTTGAGGGGGATAGGTGGGGTGCTAGTTTTTTGTTTTTATTTTTTAACACTTTTAAATAAGTAACTGTTAACTAGTCTCCTTCAAATTGCAAATATATAAAGTCTATACCTGAACAGCAAACAATATCCAACAATCATCAATAAAAAAAATCTCTTATTTTCTTCTGTTTCCTCTTAGTTGAGCTTCTGTAATATTAAGCTTGTTTTATACAGCATGTGTGAATAAGAAAGTGTTTCTGATTCCCATTTGAATGTATTAAAGAAATCTGGGGGTGTATAACACATGCCAGTACTATCTCTGGTCTATTTAAAAACACTACTATTAGAGGATTTGATCTCATAGGCCAAATAACTCAGTAATCCAATTTTAGCTCTACCTCGGCATGTCTGTGATTCCTAATATTTTTGGGAAGCTTATGTCTTTTTAAATTTCAGGGTAATAAGTAGAAATGAGATGAGGAGGTCATGTTTTTGGTTTTCTTTTGGTAAAATCAAAGCCAGAATGTGGCTTAAATTGGAGTTCCTTTTGATGTGGCCCATCAAAGTTTAAGGGGAAGGAGTGATGGAGCTCCAACCTGAACTGGAACTTACTATTAGCTACAACATCACTCTGGTTCATATTGTGCCATTGATTAAGAATTAGAGCACCCTGTTAAAATCTATGAACAGTTCTAATTCAAAATAGTTGGGTGAAAGGGCTCCATGGAATGAATCTGATTAACATGTAATCGTCAGGAATCATCTGAGTGCTGCACAATGATATTTTTTAAATGTGGCACTGTAGTAAGATCTAACTGTGCATTCTCATGATTGGCACTATACCTACGAGTAAGGATACGATTAGGTCATGTAGGATTTTGTGATTTCCAGAGACCTCTGTGACATTTTATGCCTCAGCACTGGTGGGACTGGAGCTGTCAGCTGGTGGGGGCAGCTCTCAGACATCATGGGTGGGGGGCCACAGAGCTGTCAGCCATTGCAAGTGGTAGGGGCACCCCGGAGCATTGAGCTGCTGTGGGTGGAGGGGGCTGCGGAGCTGTCAGCCGTTGCAGGCGGTAGGGGGAACCCCAGAGATCTGAGCTGCCACGAGCGGTGGGGAAACCCCGAGTTCCGAGATGCTGCGGGAGGCAGGGAGACCCCACAGTTCTCAGCAGCTGCCCTCAGTGGTGGAGTGACCGCGGAGCTCGAAGCTGCCATGACCGGCAGGGGGACACCAGAAGTCCAAGACACCACAGGCTGCGGCTGTTGGCACCCCCTCCTTGCAGTAGGGCTCAGGCTGTCATCCAGCCACGGGCTTCAGTCATCCCCCATCAGCCCTCCATCCCCATTTATTTTAGTACAAGTCACAGATAGGTCAGGGGCTTCAGTGAATTTTTGTTTATTGACTGCGACCTGCCCATGGCTTTTACTACTGTGACAAAATCCTAGCCTTACCTATGAGGAATGTCCTGTAAAAATGTGTTTCCTTCATTACATGAAGGGCTGACTGTGGTTGAGTGGGGATGTGTTGGAGCAGGCATTTCTGCAAAGCTGAGGTAAAAGGAGTTTGGAAAAACACTTTATGAAAGGAAGGAACTAATTGACAGAAGTTGAGAATATTTTTGATCAAATGTTTTTGAACAGAAAATACTAATTTGTCAAAAACAAAACTTTTGGGGAGACTGAGTCAGTTTTGATGGATTTTTTCAACTCAAAACTTTTTTTAAAAAATCAACATTGCTAAAACATTTAATTTTTTCACTTTTGAAATGAAAAACACCATTTTCCAGTTTCAAGCAACTTTTGATTTAGAAACTTGATTCTAGTAAAAAAAAAATAAATATGGTTGACTTAAAACAGTTTTGATTTCTACAAAGTGAATTTTTTTTTAGTGCGAAAATGTTCAATATTTTGACTCTTCCTAATTCAGAAATTTTTTTCACTATCTCAAAGTTTTGGAGGATTGGAAAACTGTTTCCCATCCAGCTCCACTAATTAACTCCCCATATTTCTTCTTACTCTTTGGAAGTGACAGAGTGTCCAACTCTGTATAACAACTGTATGGTTTATAGCAGTGTAGATAATCATAGGACTGGAAAGGACCTCGAGAGGTCATCTAGTCCAGTCCCCTACAATCATGGCAGGACTAAGTGTTCTCTAGACCAGAGGTGGGCTAACTATGGCCCGCGGGCCACATCCGGCCCATGGGACCGTGCTGCCCGGCCTTGAGCTCCTGGCCAAGGATGCTAGCACCCGGCCCCTCCCCTGCTGTTCCCCCCTCCCCCGCAGCCACACCGCCATGCGGGCAGCGTGGCTTGTGCCCTGCCACCTCACAGGCTTTCCAATAAGCCAGTCTTGCCGCTCTGAGCAGCATGGTAAGGGGACAGGAAATGGAGGGGTTGGATAAGGGGCAGAGGGTCCCGAGGGGCAGCCAGGGGATAGGGAGCGGTTGGATGAGGCGGAGGTTCTGGGGTGGGTGGTCAGGGGCTGGGGAGCAGGGTGGGTTGGATAGGGGGCGGGGTCCCGGGAGGGGGCAGTCAGGGGACAAGGAGCAGGGGGGTTGGATGGGTCGGTGGTTCTGAGGGGGGCAGTCAGGGGGCGGGAATTGGGAAGGGGCGGATAGGGGGCAGGGGCCAGGCTGTTTGGGGAGGCACAGCCTTCCCTACCCAGTCCTCCATACTGTTTCGCAACCCCGATGTGGCCCTCGGGCCAAAAAGTTTGCCCACCCCTGATCTAGACCATCCCTGACAGGGTTTTGTCTAACCTGCTCTTAAAAATCTCTAATGATGGAGATTCCAGAACCTCCCTAGGCAATTTATTCCAGTGCTTAACCACTCTGACAGTTAGGAATGTCCAACCTAAACCGCCCTTGCTGCAATTTAAGCCCATTGTTTCTTGTCCTATCCTCGGAGGCTAAGGAGAACAATTTTTCTCTCTCCTCCTTGTAACAACCTTTTAGGTAATTGAAAAGTGTTAGCATGTCTCCTCTTAGTCTTCTCTTCTCCAGACTAAACAAACCCAATTTTTTCAATCTTCCCTCACAGGTCATGTTTTTTAGACCTTTAATCATTTTTGTTGCTCTTCTCTGGACTTTCTCCAGTTTGTCTACATCTTCCCTGAAGTGTGGCGCCCAGAACTGGAAACATTACTCTGGTTGAGGCCTATTCAGCACAGAGTAAAGTGGAAGAATTACTTCTCATGTCTTGCTTACAACACTCCTGCTTATACATCCCTGAATGAAGTTTGCTTTTTCTGCAACAGTGTTACACTGACTCATATTTAGCTTGTGATCCACTGTGACCCCCAGATCCCTTTCCATACTACTCCTTCCTAGGCAGTCATTTACCACTTTGTATGTGTGCAATTGATTGCTCCTTCCTAAGTGGAGTACTTTGCATTTGTCCTTCTTGAATTTCATCCTATTTACTTCAGACCATTTCTCCAGTTTGTCCAGATCATTTTGAATGTTAATTCTATCCTGCAAAGCACTTGCAACCGCTCCCAGCTTGGTATTGTCCGCAAACTTTATAAGTGTACTCTCTATGCCATTTTCTAAATCATTGAGGAAAATATTGAAAGAACCAGACCCAGAACCAATCCCTGCGGAACCCCACTCGTTATGTCGTTCCAGCATGACTGTGAACCACCAATAACTACTCTCTGGGAATGATTTTCCAACCAGTTATGCACCCACCTTGTGGTAGCTCCATATAGGTTGTATTTCCCTAGTTTGTTTATGAGAAGGTCATGCAAGACAGTATCATAAACCTTACAAAAGTCAAGATATTTTTCTTAACATAGAGGGAAGAAGACTTTAGCATATGAAAGTCAGTGGAGCTACTCACATATGTAAATTCACTCATATGCTTAAGTATTTTCAGGATCAGGGCCTTAGCTATACGTCTAGATCATCTGGTTGTATCATATGAATCTCTAGTGGTCACGTCTTTCTTACTCCTTACTTATATATGTCATGATCAGAAATAAAGCTCCTGTATCTGTCTGCCATAACCTGTTACATGACTTTAATATAGCCCTTGCTTGTAGTGATTCACATTGAATCAGCTAACACAAATATACAGACTTGTCTGGCATTTTGTCTTGAAACCCAGTAAAGTCTAGATAATGACCACCCTCATCAACCAGAAGCTGGTTTTAAAATGTAACTTCTACCCCAAAACACATATTTAATAACTTTTTGATGCGTCCCTTTGTCTTACTTTAGATAAGTCACATTGTGTTATATCCATGTACAGTAAAGTGTCATACTTGACGTAACCTGCTGTGACATATCACAAAGCTGTATCTCAAGCAGGAAATTTCAAAGGACATGATTTTTCTGAAAGTTAGTGTCAAGACACCCCTTTTCTGACCACTCAGCCCATTGTACAAAGACTACCTTCACCATTTGGTGGTAATGATTTTCATCTACTGCTATTATGGGTGAGATTCAAACAAGAGTCCTCCACCTCTGATTAACTCTTTTGAAATAAATTGGTTTGCATCGCTCTATAAGAAAGGTTTGTTTTGTTTTTTAAAAATGTTTTCATTCTCTGAATGGGAGCAATTGCAAGGTTTGTTTTTGTTTTTAAAGAGACACAGTTCCATGAAAACTTTGATACTGTCTACCTGAAAAAGATTCTGATTAGGTAAGAAATTAAAAGGGGGTGAGTATTGAACAAAAGGTGCTTGTTAGTCATTCGTCACAGGTCCAGTCATGTAGAAGAATTCTTCCTGGCATAGCTGACAGTAGAGCATGTAGATAGATCAATATAGGAATACAATATGGCTGGAAAGGTATGAGGAAGAATTAAGGACCCTACTACGTAGGCTGATTAGTTAAATAATCCTAAATCAATGAAAACAATAAAATTTGCACCTGCCAAGCCCTTTGTTCTAACTGAAACTTCATTCCAGCAATTACTGCATATTTCCAGACCTTACAGTAACAGCGATTCAGATCTGAAAGGATTTTTTTTAATGTCTAGACACTTATGTTTATAGGAAACATTTTCATAGGATTTAAACTTTTAATATCCATTTGTTGTGGTTAAATATAATTTATTTTTGTTTTAAAAATATGAAGGCTGTCAGAATGATAAATTAACCATAGGTTTCAGGGTAGCAGCCGTGTTAGTCTGTATCCTCAAAAAGAATAGGAGTACTTGTGGCACCTTAGAGACTAACAAATTTATTAGAGCATACGCTTTCGTGGGCTACAACCCATTTCTTCGGATGCATATAGAGTGAAACATAACAAAAACTCCCTGACAAAGCACAGGAACAAATCTGTACAGACACATGCCTAGAACCCCGACCAGGGACATTCTATTTGCTACCCAAGATCCATAAACCTGGAAATCCTGGACGCCCCATCATCTCAGGCATTGGCACCCTAACATCAGGCTTGTCTGGTTATGTAGACTCTCTCCTCAGACCCTACGCTACCAGCACTCCTAGCTATCTTCGAGACACCACTGACTTCCTGAGGAAACTACAATCCATTGGTGATCTTCCAGAAAACACCATCCTGGCCACTATGGACGTAGAAGCCCTCTACACCAACATTCCACACAAAGATGGATTACAAGCTATCAGGAACAGTATCCCCGATAATGTCACAGCTAACCTGGTGGCTGAACTCTGTGACTTTGTCCTCACCCACAACTATTTCACATTTGGGGACAATATATACCTTCAAGTCAGAGGCACTGCTATGGGTACCCGCATGGCCCCACAATATGCCAACATTTTTATGGCTGACTTAGAACAACGCTTCCTTAGCTCTCGTCCCCTAACACCCCTACTCTACTCTACTTGCGCTACATCTTCATCATCTGGACCCATGGAAAAGAAGCCCTTGAGGAATTCCACCATGATTTCAATAATTTCCATCCCACCATCAACCTCAGCCTAGATCAATCCACACAAGCGGTCCATTTCCTGGACACTACTGTGCTAATAAGCGATGGTCACATAAATACCACCCTATACCGGAAACCTACTGACCGCTACACTTACCTACATGCCTCCAGCTTCCATCCAGGACACACCACACGGTCCATTGTCTACAGCCAAGCTCTAAGATATAACCACATTTGCTCTAATCCCTCAGATAGAGACAAGCACCTACAAGATCTCTATCAAGCATTCTTAAAACTACAATACCCACCTGCTGAAGTGAAAAAACAGATTGACAGAGCCAGACGAGTACCCAGAAGTCGCCTCCTACAAGACAGGCCCAACAAAGAAAATAACAGAACACCACTAGCTGTCACCTTCAGCCCCCAACTAAAACCTCTCCAGCGCATCATCAGAGGTCTACAACCTATCCTGAAAGATGATCCTTTACTCTCACAGATCTTGGGAGACAGACCTGTCCTCGCTTACAGACAACCCCCCAACCTAAAGCAAATACTCACCAGTAACCACACATCACTGAACAAAAACACTGACCCAGGAACCTATCCTTGTAACAAAGCCCGATGTCAACTCTGTCCACATATCTATTCAAGTGACATCATCATGGGGCCTAATCACATCAGCCATACCATCAGGGGCTCGTTCACCTGCACATCTACCAATGTGATATATGCCATCATGTGCCAGCAATGCCCCTCTGCCATGTACATTGGCCAAACCGGACAGTCTCTACGCAAAAGAATAAATGGACACAAATCTGACATCAGGAATCATAATACTCAAAAAACAGTTGGAGAACACTTTAACCTATCTGGTCATTCTATGACAGATCTGCGGGTGGCTATCTTAAAACAGAAAAACTTCAAAAACAGACTCCAACGAGAGACTGCTGAGCTGGAATTGATATGCAAACTAGACACAATCAACTCAGGATTAAATAAGGACTGGGAATGGCTGAGCCATTACAAACATTGAATCTATCTCCCCTTGTAAGTATTCTGACACTTGCTTCTTCTCAAACTGTCTGTACTGAGCTACCTTGATTATCACTTCAAAAGTTTTTTTCTCTTACTTAATTGGCCTCTCAGAGTTGGTAAGACAACTCCCACCTGTTCATGCTCTCTGTATGTGTGTATATATTTCTCCTCAATATTTGTTTCACTCTATATGCATCCGAAGAAGTGGGTTGTAGCCCATGAAAGCTTATGCTCTAATAAATTTGTTAGTCTCTAAGGTGCCACAAGTACTCCTGTTCAAATTAACCATAGTCAAGCAGCTGATTAAAATAAAGGGATGTTGTCATTATATAGTAGTGGTTCTTCTCTTTGCTCCATATTTCCCAGGGTAAGGATTATATCCCTGTAGCAGAAAGGGGCACAGAGAAAGGGGAATATCTCTTGCTCAGAAGAACCAATGAATATACATAATCCACCATTAACAGGTTACATGAAATATGTAATACCCTTCTTCTGCAGATGAAATAGCTTCTATAATTATCCACATATTTTAGTCTTTTACCATTTCCTGGTTAACTCAGTGCTCATAAAAGGTGTAAGACTGACAGCACAAGAATGTGAAGTCCTTTGCTTGTTTCTTGAAAAAGGAGAGGATAAGCAGCATGGTCCTGATTCTCCTTTCATTTTGTAATGGTTTGGCAGTGGTGTTACTCACTGACTTTATTGTGTTATCCCTGATTTACAACAATAAAAGTGAAAATAGAATCAGGTGCCTATTCTCTATATTATAGCAGCAATGTGCCTCAAGCCTGAATGGGAGGTTAGCATGAGAGGTGAGAAGGTAATCCCAGTCTATATAGCCATCCAATCCTTGGATTCTCTGCTAAAACTTCCATTTGGTGCCACTATGCTCACGGTTTTGTAATCTGCCCCCAGCAGGAAATGAACTGAGACCAATAATAGACTCCGCAGAGGTCAACGAACAGGAGTCAGATGGTAAAAACTTTTGGTTACCTATGCTAGAAATGTAATTGGTGTTCCAGTGATAGAAGGGTAATGTGGGTCTCCAGCCAGCTAGCACATATAGGGCCGTACTTGCCAGGTGGGTTGCGTGCAGCAGAAAATTATAGTCTGCCACACATCCTCCTGGTCAACTTGGTATTATCTTGCCTTTCCTGTCAAGACTCCTGGAGTAGAGGATTCATCCATAGGCACCTACTCTGGGGCTCAAGCACTCATGGGAAAAAAAATAGGGGGTACTCAGCACCTACCAGCCACACTGGTTCCGGCCATGCGGCTGGCTGCCGATCAGCCATTCGGTGGGCAGGAGGCACTCGGGGGAGGTGGAGCGGAGAGAAGGAAGTGGCGGGTGGGCAGAGGGGCCTCGGGGGAGGAGTGGGGCAGGAAGAGGCGGAGTGAAGGCAGGGCTTTGGGGAAATGGGCGAGGTGGGGCCTCAGGGCAGAGCGGGGGTGGAGCACCCACCAGGAAAAATACAAGTCAACACCAGTGGATTCATCTGCCAGCAATACTTGTCAGAGCAAGACTCAGCCTTTTGTTAATGTCCCGCATTCATATTTTAGGTACAAATTTATTCCCAGTGACACCAAAAAGGTAAAAATGCAATTGGGAGGAGGTCTGGATTGTTCATTTTGTAGATTCTTGCATAGGCCATGACAGCTTCAATGAAAGCAAAGTGTCCAAGGGGTGGGGTTGTGGATCAAGGCCAAAAGTAATGAACTCCAAGTGACCCTATGGATATGTAAAGGGAAGCAGATGGAGAGTTTCAATACATTCTGAATGATGAGGAATAGGCTATTTTTAAAATATATTGCAAAAATCTGGACTGAAAACTCAACAAGCAGATAAATGACCAGCCTGGATCATCTGTCACCAGAGTCATTAAAAATTGTTAGGCCTCCCCTTAAGAAGAAAAGCATTGTTGCAGACCGGTAGAGGCTCTCCAAAGAAACAGCACAGTTTAGAATGGGCCACACGACTTACAGCTTATCTGAGCTTGAAAGAAGACTCAACATGCAAGATGCACTTAAACAGAATTTTCCTGCCCGACGGCCTCTTTGACTTCAGCATCCCAGTTGCTCCTGCAGCCTCTGGGACTCTTCCATCTGTTCTAGCTGCTGTGGTCCGGTTAACATTATGGGAATTTGGTGGGGGAGAATTTAGCAGCTTGTAGAGTGAAGCTTTAAGTGATCTTTTTAATTTGATTGTAAGGCCATTCATGGAGCTATTAACATTAGAATGGGCTTCCTTCATTATATGTAATAAAAAAGTAAATTTTCACCCTTGTCAGCAGTTTATTATTGTCTGTCGGTGAATTGCACTGTCATATGGCTAATGAATACGGCAGCCGCAGCCTGTGAATTGTAAGGAGCTGCCACAGTAATGGAAGCAACATTAACCAGGTTTTTATATATATAATATATAAACTACTTTTTGGATCCCTTTTAATCATGATCTCTTTGTTCTGTCGCTGTAAAAAAAAAAACAGTGACATTATCCAGCTCTCCCAACTGTTACTTGGGAAGAAATTTGCTTTAGTGTCATTACATGAACTGAAACGTCTCTGTGAAATAATGTGTAAATAACAATATTTTTAAAAAAGGTTACAACTCTTCTCTTCTCATTTCTATTAGAGATGGGCCTAAGGCACATAGTTCAGATGTGAATCTGACCTTCCCAATGATGTACATATGTGGCATTTTGGTTTGGCTCATTATAGAAAGAGGGTCCAGGTGCAAAAGTCAGGTCTGGATCTGTCCTTCCTCAAAGTTTGGCCGTAGTCGTAGTATATTATTATAGAGGCAATCCAGACTGTAAAAATACAGTTCCTGCTCATTACTCTAACCTGTATGTGATGGGGTATACCAGGCATTCACTGCTCCCTGCTGGAGGTCTCATTGTGTTGGTCCATCCCATGATCAGAAGGTGCCCTGCTGGAAGGGAAAAGCATTGAGTTCAGACCTTCAGGGGCTGCCTAGAAAGGCCTCTCATGATAAACTGCTGGCAGAACCCAAGAGTTGGTCCTCTGGCACTAAGGTGACCAGACTGCAAGTGTGAAAAATTGGGATGGGGTGAGAGATAATAGGTGCCTATATAAGAAAAAAGCCCTGAATATCAGGACTGTCCCTATAAAATTGGGACATCTGGTCACCCTATCTGGCACTCAGAAGGGCCGGGAACAGACAGAGGCCAATCAGAGCCCAGCAGACCAGATAAAAAGGGCTGGTTGCTTCTCTAAGGGGCCAGTGCTGGCTGAAGCCAGGACAGGGAAGGCAGGTTCTCCTTCCCCTAACCCAAGTAACCTGGCTGGTCAGGGGACTAATTTTGACAGCATAGGCCTTGGGTATCTATGAAAGACTCGTGTTTATATTATGGACTTTAATGCTCAAGTGGCTATTTAGAGTTATGATTTTATTTGTTTCCTGTTAGCCATTGAAGGGAACTGGACTGAGAACTGACCTTGCTGAAGGGCAAGAGGCCATGGAAGTGGCAGACCATAGCAGAGCCAGGACGCAAGAGGGTGCTAGAGAGGAAGAGACCCTGCAATGTGTGTCCTCACCAGAGGTGATCTGGGTCAGTTCTGTGCCAATTTACTGCTTGTACAAAGTGATTGACCCAGGTGGGATTGTATGTAGAGGAGGTGTAAATCATGTCAGAATTAGAAACCGTTATTTTGAATGTCATCATTTTGGGCACATAGGCCTGGTTCTCCTTTCTCCTCATGGTACAGTACTGTATCTCCACTGGTGTCAATGAAGTTATTCCTGATCTACAACTATTTAAAGGAGGCAAGAATCAAGCCAACACCTTTGTCACCTCACTAATTACAGTTGCTTAAATGGTCTTCCCATAATTGACATTGTGTGCTTTAACAACACGTTAAACTGTCCCTTCAGTTCTGTGATATTTTAATGTATACATTCAATGCCCTTCCCTGTGATCTGAGTTTGATTCTATCTCATTTATATTGACGATACTGTTTAGCCAGCACAATCTCTCTCATTTGGACTGCCCAAGTAACGTATTAACATTGTGTCCCATACATATCATGAATATCATTTCAAAGATACATAGGGAGAGATAGGGGAGCTGTATTTCTGCACTAAACTGCCTATTGACTGAAGAGTGAAATCCTTAAGGCCAGTTATGGTTGCAGTTTACACCAAAGTTAATGAGTTACTCCAGGTTTACACTAAATGAGAGCAGAATGGGACCCATTGGATCTGATTCCGCTCCCAAACCATTCTGGGTTGGTTACTCCCCAGTTGACACTGCTGTAAACAGAGTTGATTGGAAAATAGAAAACATTTGCTGATGGATGTGTTCCTTTTATGCAAAGTCTCATTTTGACAGAAGTTTTCTGAGCAACTGTAGGTTCAAATAAGAGTGAAAAAAGGTCCTTTGTCTTTCATTTGCAGTCCTAGGAGACGATTCTGATCTCACACTGGTATAAATGAGGATTAATTTCACTGAAGTCAATGGCATAAGTGAGATTGGAAACAGTCCCATTATCCTGGGAACAGAGACTAGTGCTTTGATAAGAGCTTGGGGTCAGCCCACACAGGTTTATATCGTAATAAAAATGTCCATATGTCATCTGGGTCTTGAGGAGGAAACACAAATGTGAAAAACCAGAGGAACAAAAATACAGGCTGCTTAGTGCATTCCCTAAATCTGGAGGAGGTTATGACGACAAAATACCTTCACATGCCAAGTAAATGAGCTAGGGAAATCCTGTTGCTCTGCAGGAAATAGCTTTAATTGAAGAACCACATTCCTTGCCTCTCAGATAAATCATCTTGCTGGCATTTGGTGGGTGTCCTTTTTTCTAGTCTGACATCTACCGGTATGAAAATCCGGAGTGATGTAAGGAAGGTTAATAATAACACAGTGGAGGTAACTGTTGTGTTAACACATTCTCTAACTTTGTATCGAAGATGTATATGGGTATATTTTCTGGGGAAGGAACTTTTGTTTCATGCCTAACTGACCTAGAGTACGTGTGTGTGCAGATAATTAAACAACAAGCTGGTGCCTCATAAAATGAAATCATACATAAAACTGATGGAAAAAAACATCGTAGATGATTAATCCCAAATGTATTATGAAGGGATATAGCAGAAAACATGGCCCTGCTAGGAATGAACCACATTACCTTAAATTAAGAACACTGCTAATATGAGTTAACAATATATTCATTATTACTGCTGTATTTAAAGGGGAGTAAATCTCCAGTGGTAGGTAGCAAACCAGTGCAGAAGAAATCAACCATGCTAGCTTAGGTAAGAGTATCCTAATGACATGGTCTGTACTGCATAGCAGATTTGTCTTTAAAAGGAAGTTAAGCACTGTGATGGTTTGGTGGACTTGGCCCTGTAGCACGTTGATGTAATGAGTTTTCTGTTCATGCCCTTATGGTAATCTTTACTGGATTCTTGCATCATACTTCTTGTTGCAAGGAGGTGAGGGAATTGGCATCTGGGTGTCTGCTTCTGAATGGAAGCATGGAAAAGAAGCCCTCGATGAATTCCATCATGATTTTAACAATTTCCATCCCACCATCAACCTCAGCCTAGACCAATCCACACAAGCGGTCCATTTCCTAGCACTACTGTGCTAATAAGCGATGGTCACATAAACACCACCCTATACCGGAAACCCATTGACCACTATACTTACCTACATGCCTCCAGCTTCCATCCAGGACACACCACACGATCCATTGTCTACAGCCAATCTCTAAGATACAACCACATTTGCTCCAATCCCTCAGACAGAGATAAACACCTACAAGATCTCTATCAAGCATTCTTAAAACTACAATACCCACCTGCTGAAGTGAAAAAACAGATTGACAGAGCCAGAAAAGTACCCAGAAGCCACCTACTACAGGACAGGCCCAACAAAGAAAATAACGGAACGCCACTAGCCGCCACCTTCAGCCCCCAACTGAAACCTCTCCAGCGCATCATCAAAGATCTACAACCTATCCTGAAAGATGATCCCTCACTCTCACAGATCTTGGGAGACAGACCAGTCCTCGCTTACAGACAGCCTCCCAACCTTAAGCAAATACTCACCAGCAACCACACACCATACAACAAAAACACTAACCCAGGAACCTATCCTTGCAACAAAGCCCGATGCCAGCTCTGTCCACATATCTATTCAAGTGACACCATCATAGGACCTAACCATGTCAGCCACACCATCAGGGGCTCGTTCACCTGCACATCTACCAACGTGATATATGCCATCATGTGCCAGCAATGCTCCTCTGCCATGTACATTGGCCAAACTGGACAGTCTCTACGCAAAAGAATACATGGACACAAATCTGACATCAGGAATCATACCATTCAAAAACCAGTGGGAGAACACTTCAACCTCTCTAATCACTCAGTGACAGACTTGAAGGTGTCAATTTTGCAACAAAAAAACTTCAAAAACAGACTCCAAAGGGAGACTGCTGAACTCGAATTAATATGCAAATTAGACACAATTAACTTAGGCCTAAACAGAGACTGAGAATGGTTGGGCCATTACACTAATTGAATTTTTTCCCCTCATGTTAAGTTCTCCTCACACCTTCTATGGGTCATCTCGATTATCACTTCAAAGTTTTTTTTCTTCTGCTGCTACTGATAGCTCATCTCAGTTGATTGGTCTCTTACAATTGGTATGCAGACTTCCACCTTTTCATGTTCTCTGTATGTATAAATATCTTCTGTCTGTGTGTTCCACTCTCTGCATCTGAAGAAGTGAGCTGTAGCCCACGAAAGCTTATGCTGAAATAAATGTGTTAGTCTCTAAGGTGCCACAAGTACTCCTGTTCTTCTTGGTCCAGGAGAGGGGACCTGGGGACCTCTGAAGGTGCTGACCAAATCCCAAAGAACACTCAGGAGTGATAAGGAAACTGAGGCAGGGAATTGCACACAGGTTTCTTATTTTGCATAGCCCTGTATAGCTCTTGTGCTCTCTGAGTAAAGTGATGGGTTTAGCATTCTTTTTGCAAAGTCCTGTGTGTTCTTACTTCAACAATCACATCTCCCTGCAGGTTAAACTGTAAACCTGTTAACCTGGTGCTCTGGGGCAGCTGTGATTCAATGACTAGGGTGTCTTTGGGGGTGGAGTCAGCACTAGTCCTAGGAGCACAGGGCAGCTGGATCACCGGGTCCCAATCCCTGGAAGTAGTAACATACAGAGTCAGTGCCAGGAAAATGTCCCCGAGAGGCCAGAGCCAGAGACTGTGGCTGAAATCTGCCAAGATCCAAGGGAGCTAAGTGGTATGCATTATCCAGGGTGTTGATCCAAGCACAGGAGCCTGGGTGAACTCTACCAGTGAAGTTAGTGAACAGTGATCCAGAACCAGGGAGCTAGGGTTAACATCATGGTATGCCTCCTTTTAAACACAAAACCTGTGACTTTGCCCTCCCCCTACCCCCCAATACTTAGCAAAACAGGCTCTGATGCCTTAAAAAAATCATAAATTCTTATGCTGTGAAGAGAAGGTATTCTTGTTGTTTCTTTTTTATATTACAGTAGCACCTGACATGGGCTGGATACTGTGCACAAATGTAGGCCTGTCCTGAGGCCCTGAGTCTTGTTAGCACCAGAGGAAGGGTGTGGGTGCAAAATATACAAACAACTTCTTTTTAAAAAAATATGTCCTGTCCTCGGCTAGCCCCAGCTCCATAATATTATATTATTTCCATTCCCTGCTTCTCCTTTATGAGTACGACACTGCATGTGAAATTCTACACTACCGCAACATGCCCATGTCAGTGAGCATACTGCACTCTATCATGGGATGTAGCAGCAGACAGGCCTGGCTGCGGGCTGATGATCCCCCTGGGTGGTGGTTGACTTTGTAGTGCCCCTAACACAGGGCTGTGTCATTCAAGGCACAATGGAGCCTTCAGTGGTTTATGATTAACAATGCTACATTATTAAGCTTCTCCCCACCAAATATGCAAAGTATGCGAAGGAGCAATTATTGAGGCTTACCCCTAGCTTGGCTTTGGTCATAAGAGTGGAATCTTAGTGTTTTGGTGCAATACCAATATCCAGACAAAATTCTGTTCTCAGTTAACAGATGTAATCATTCTGCTGGGTACCAGCAGTTACAGCAGGGTTCAAATAGCTAGGGGGTCCCTCTTAAACGTGACAAACAACATCAGACGCCACTCACAATTGCTGGGATCACTAAATCTCTTCCAGGTCCTTAATAGGCAATACTTCCCCATGCACAAGCACTGAGGCTGTGTAAATAAGGAAAGCTTTATTGGGGAACAGGGAACACAGCATCAATTTAGGAATACACAACAATGTTCCCATAGGAATGACAAATAAAACACCCCCCTCCACTCCCCATGGTAACTTTGGCAGTAGTCCATTAATTCCATTCCCTACCCACTGGTGTGAATGTCCAATAGGAATGTCCCTTGACTGCATCACTTCCCCCCTCCCCATCTGCTAAATCTCACTCACTGTTTGATGTCAGTGGATAATGTAGTTGCAAAGTCCTGAACTGCATTCTTGTCCCTTAGGAAATGCTGCCTGATCTTGTCTTGAGGCTCCACCACTTAATCACCACGTTTACCACCTGAAAGAAGATGACCACCTAACCAAACTATAGCAATTTCAGTTTCATTGAGATGTTGGTAACACCAGAATTCATTCAGCTCCGCTGTTGTTCTCTGCATGTCCTCCCAATGGAGGACAGTGAAGGGGTAAGACTATCCTTGAACAGAGCAGCAAAGGGACCCTATCCATCCTCTGACAACTGCACAGAGAAAGAATTCTGAAGGACACTAGGCCTCAAGCAGGACCAAGGAGTAAATGGAGCCCGTCTTAGCCAGAAGTACAGTGGTCATTTCTGAAGTGCAAAGCTCTAGGGCCAGAAGTGTCCAAGTCTGCTTAAGCCTCTGATGAGCCCCATCAGTAAAACTCTGCTGGGGTGTCTAGCTCTAGGTAGGCATCAGAGCAACCACTGTCACAATAAAATAAGGGGCAGTGAGAGAAATGAAGACAAGAGGCCCGGCCGAAAGCTGGATTAGCTGGGTGTTTGGAATCACAAAACTAGGACAAATCTCCCTTAGTAATTATATGAAAAATGGATGCAGTCTGGAAGGGTTTTTATGCCAACTCCTGTCCTCAGTCTTTCCTCTTTGTCCTGTTACTATTTAAAGAAGAAGAAAAAAATAATATTTTCCCACATGGTTCACTCTTTGAAAAATATAGCAAGAAAATGAGCAAGCAATTTTTTTTCTTTTTTCTTTTTTGCTATTATTGATTATTTGTACGACAGAAGCACCTAGAGACCCCCATGGAGAGGTCCCTGTTGTGAGAGAGCCTGAAAAACACAGTAAGAGACAGACCCTGCCCCACCGAGTTTAAAACTAAATAGACAAGATAGAAAAGATGGTGGGAGAAAGAAAGGTTTCAGAGTGGTAGCTTCTTGGAAAAATAAGTTTTGAAGTGGTAAGAGAGTGGCCCATTACAGACAGTTGACAAGAAGGTGTGAGTAACAGTAGGGAGAAAGAAAGCGCATTTGGCAGATGGGAAGTGCAGGCACAGAGAGATGAAGGGACTGGCCCAAGGTTACATAGGACATCTGGAGCAGAACTGGGAACTGAACCCGCACACAGCTGAAAGGGGGCTGGTAGTAGGTGGGGAGGAGGCAGGACTGTGGGCCTGACAGCCATTGCACTGGCCCATGGAGAAAGCGTCAGTGGGAGCAGGTAACTCTGTTTGAGCCTGTGTACTTCTCCTATGAACTGGGGGAGCTCTTTGAAGCCCAATCCCTGGCACCTATGGGAGGGCATTATTCCCATCTGTTCAGGGCCGGTGCAACCATTTAGGCAAACTAGGCGGCCGCCTAGGGCGCCTAGTGGTTGGGGGTGCCTAAAAGCCTGCTCAGGCGAGGAGGTGGGTTGGAGGTGAGCTGGGGCGGGGGGGGGCGCGGGGAAGGCCGCCCGCAGTAACGGTGCGGGGGAGGGCGCACAGGGGAACCGCTTCCCGCCCCGGATCACCTCCACTCTGCCTCCTCCACTGAGCACAGAGTCCCCGCTCTAAGTCTCCTCCAATCGGCGCCACAAGCCTGGGAGGGGAGGAGAATTAGAGTGGCGCCGGCGTGCTCAGCGGAGGAGGCGGAGCCGAGGTGAGCTGGGGCAGGTTCCCCAGCCGGGGTTAGCTGCCGTGGCAGGGGTCTCCCCAGGCGGGGTTAGCTTCCGCAGGCGGGGGAGTCTCCCTGGGCGGGGTTAGCTGCCGTGGAGGCGGGGTCTCCCCGGGCGGGATTGGCGGCAGAGGGGGGGTGGGTTAGCTGGGTGAGGGGGTGGGCGCAAGGTGGAAGTTCCGCCTAGGGCGCAAAACTTCCTTGCACCGGCCCTGCACCTGTTGTGCACGCCTATGAAGAAGAGGGGAACCCTTCCTCAAGATTGGGTACTGTGTGAGGGCCTGCTCTTCAGTGTCAGTTTGCCTATCTTGTGTAGTTCAACTGGAAAAGGTATTCTTCACTTCCTGTCCTAAACTGCTGGGTATTGCTTCTTTGTGCAATAAAATGGCCAGAGGGCTGCACCCTAGAGGTGGCAGTTCAGATTAGTTATCCCTAAATCCCTTCAGGCTGAAAGTAGGTATATAAATGTAAGCTGGTTATCCCTAACTAATCTCATACACTCTATCCCTTTCAAGTCTTTAAAAATCAATCATAATTTCACAAAGCTTGATTAAAATAAAGCATTGTCTTCTTTTAAAATATTTGGTCTCCTATCTGATTTTAAAAAAAATTTATCAGTTAAAAAAAACCCAAACAGACTCTCCTTTCCTCAGATAAAATGCACTATGTTCAGAGTTTTTATAGCCCCTATCTGACAGGCTTCTATTAATCTTAAATTAGAGCAAATTTGGGACCTATAAAACTTTAAAGTGTGTAATATATTTAAGAAATACAGTTTGTGAGATCTGTTTTTTTTTTTTTTTTTTTAAAGCAGTATTTGTAAGCACAAGATCATTCTATCCATGCACATCACTCCTTCACTCCCTCTGGAACTCGCAACAAAAAACACCAGGGGAAGAATCAAAAGAAGCATGTGAAGAGCAAACAGTGATCTTGCTGTGAACTTTATTATTATGAGCTCTGTTGCACAGAAATATTACAGTTCCCTTTGCTTCCATTTCTGCACCTCAACAGTACCATTTATGTCATGTGTTCTGGGATTGGACCAGAAGAAAAAACACAAGGTGAGTCAAGGAACTTCTTCAAGCCCCACAATTTGTTTTGCAAGGTGAGACTCTAGCAAATTACTGACTGCACTGCCAATGAAAATAGTATCAGAGGGGTAGCCGTGTTAGTCTGAATCTGTAAAAAGCAACAGAGGGTCCTGTGGCACCTTTAAGACTAACAGAAATATTGGGAGCATAAGCTTTCGTGGGTAAGAATCTCACTTCTTCAGATGCAAGTAATGGAAATCTCTAGAGGCAGGTTTAAATCAGTATGGAGATAACGAGGTTAGTTCAATCAGGGTGGGTGAGGTGCTCTGCTAGCAGTTGAGGTGTGAACACCAAGGGAGGAGAAACTGCTTCTGTAGTTGGATAGCCATTCACAGTCTTTGTTTAATCCTGATCTGATGGTGTCAAATTTGCAAATGAACTGGAGCTCAGCAGTTTCTCTTTGGAGTCTGGTCCTGAAGTTTTTTTGCTGTAAGATGGCTACCTTTACATCTGCTATTGTGTGGCCAGGGAGGTTGAAGTGTTCTCCTACAGGTTTTTGTATATTGCCATTCCTGATATCTGACTTGTGTCCATTTATCCTCTTGCGTAGTGACTGTCCAGTTTGGCCAATGTACATAGCAGAGGGGCATTACTGGCATATGATGGCATATATAACATTGGTGGACGTGCAGGTGAATGAGCCGCTGATGTTGTAGCTGATCTGGTTAGGTCCTGTGATGGTGTTGCTGGTGTAGATATGTGGGCAGAGTTGGCATCGAGGTTTGTTGCATGGGTTGGTTCCTGAGTTAGAGTTGTTATGGTGCGGTGCGTGGTTGCTGGTGAGAATATGCTTAAGGTTGGCGGGTTGTCTGTGGGTGAGGACTGGCCTGCCTCCCAAGGTCTGTGAAAGTGAGGGATCAT
This sequence comes from Trachemys scripta elegans, assembly GCF_013100865.1. Taxonomy (NCBI): domain Eukaryota; kingdom Metazoa; phylum Chordata; order Testudines; family Emydidae; genus Trachemys; species Trachemys scripta. The sequence continues at coordinate 21,665,321 of NC_048298.1, read as the reverse complement.
TGTCCAGGATGGGTTGTAGGTCACTGATGATGCGTTGGAGAGGTTTAAGCTGAGGACTGTAGGTGATGGCCAGTGGAGTTCTGTTGGTTTCTTTTTTGGGTCTGTCTTGTAGCAGGAGGCTTCTGGGTACACAGAAGGTGTTCACACCTCAACTGCTAGCAGAGCACCTCACCCTCCCTGATTGAACTAACCTCATTATCTCCATACTGATTTATACCTGCCTCTAGAGATTTCCATTACTTGCATCTGAAGAAGTGAGGTTCTTACCCACGAAAGCTTATGCTTCCAATACTTCTGTTAGTCTTAAAGGTGCCACAGGACCCTCTGTTGCTTTTTAATGAAAATAGTGTAAGTAAACCCAAATCATAACAACACCATAATGGCTCTGGTGAGGATGGGCTTCTAAAGATTGTAGAGAAGTCTTTTTCTTCAGTAATGTTTTAGTCTAGTGGCCAGAATATTGGGAAAGGTAGTCAAGACACATGGGTTTTATTCCTGGATCTGCCCAAAGAATTCTTTTGCGACCTACATGAATTGATTGATTGATTGATTGATTGGCGATCCCTCGATGCGAGGCTGATCTCTACCATGGATTTACATATGGGTCCTGAGATGACTCAGGAGTCTGATCCTGGAACTGCAAATCCACCCACAGTAGGTACAGACATTTTGTGGCAGGCCATCAGCCTGCTGGGAGAAAGTTATTTCTTTTTCCTTCCTCCTCTCTCTCTTTTCAGCTTCTCCTTGAAGGGGCCACTGCCTGATGGAGGATATGGCACCATTGGGGTCTGTTGGTGGCTTGCTCTTCCCAGCTTGTGATGTCCACATCAGTTTTCTTAAGATAAGTTTTCAGCGTATCTTTGTAGTGTTTCCTCTGACCACCACGGGATCTCTGACCATGGGTGAGCTGAGAATAGAGGACTTGTTTTGGGAGGCAAGGGTCTGGCATCCACACACAATGTTCAGCCCAGCATAGTGGGTGCATGAGGATCATTGCTTCAATGCTGGTGATATTGGCTTCAGTGAAGGATGCTGGCGTTAGTGCGGCGATCTTGCCACTTGACGCGAAAGATCTTCCAGAGGCATCGCTGGTGATACCTCTCCAAACTCTTGAGGTGCTGTCAATAGGCCACCCAGGTTTTGCATCCGTAGAGGAGTGTAGCAACAACAATTGTCTTATCGACCTGGATCCCGGTGTCCTGCTGTAGGTCACAGTCCGTGAAAACGCATCGGAGCAATTTCCCAAAGGAAGTACTTGTGCACTGGATCTTGGGCTGGATCTCACTGTCAATTTTTGCATTTTGAGAAAGTTGACTACCGAGGTAGCAAAAGAGCTCAACTGTCTCCAAAGTCTGACCCTTGATGGTGATTTGTGATGGGTCATGTCCAAGGCCTGAATAAGGTTGATAGAGCACTTTAGTCTTCTCAATATTGAGTGAGAGTCCTAGGCTCCAGTAAGCTTGTGCAAGAAAATCCAGTATGGACTGAAGGTCATTCTCAGTGTGTGCAAGGATGACACTATAATCAGCATACTGAAGATCAGTAATGGACGCCCTGAAGACTTTAGACTTCAAGCGGAGATGTCAAAGATTAAAAAGCCGTTCATCCATTCTATACTGAATGTCAACTCCATTGGGGAGGTGATCTTTAACAAGGACCAAAATGACTGCTAAATCGATGGAAAACGGGGTTGTTGCAACAAGACATCCTTGCTTAACCCCAGTTTTGATGATGAAAGGTTCCGTCTCAAGGCCATTACACAGAACCATAGCAGTCATCTGATTATGGAGAAGCCTTAGGACCTTAATACATTTTGGAGGGCAGCCAAATCAGGCCAGCACCTTCCACAGGGCTTCGTGATTGACAGAGTCAAAGGTCTTTGTCAAATCGATGAAAGCCATGTACAGGTCCTGAATTTGCTCCCGATATTTTTCCTGGATTTGGCATGCAACAAAGATCATGTCGGTTGTCCCGCAGGATGGTCTAAAACTGCACTGAGATTCCGGCAATATTTCCTCAGCAAGGGGAAATAATCGGTTTAAGAGGATAGATGAAATAATGGAGGTTTGTACAGCACTTTGAAATCCCTGGATGATAGACACTAGGTAAGCAGAGACACTAGGCAGACAAGAGATCTATCACTATGTTCCATTTTAAAATCAAAATATCTCAAGGTGAGTTCTTTAGCATTTGGGTACCAGTCTAGAACAGATTTCCAAAGAAGATCAGCAACAGACCAGCATTTGTCCTCTTCAGTGCTAGACTTTCCTTCTCTTCTGCTCTGGTTCTTTGGAAGGCTTCACTTTATGGCATTGTCTGAAGAGGCACTTAGTGATTTTCTTTGGGAATTTTTCTAGACTCTTGGGCCTGCTATTCAGAAAGTTCAGCCCTTATGGAAAAGTTTCATAGACGTTAATAATGAGTAATAAACTCTCTATGGAATGTTTATCTCAGGAGAATTCAATAGGTTGGTTTAATGTTAGCATGCATAATCACAACGGTTATCACTGGACATCAAATTATGCATCTTTTTCTAACGTACGGCAGCAGTATTTGACTCTATGACCTCCCATGGCAGTGAATTTCACAGGCAGCCTTCATGCTGTGTGCAGGAGGCTTGGAGCTAAATCCAGCTTTAATTCCCAAACCATCAAGCAACAATTAGCAATGTATTTCCTCTAACAAGAAGAATAATCCTGTTTCCATTAAAGTCAGTGGCAGGACTCCCATTTAATTCAAAAGGAGCAAGATTCAGTCTTGAATCATGTTGCAAATGACCATTACAGGAAAAGCAGTGATTTCTGCCAGGAAATTTAATCAGATTGATCATAACTGTGGCACATCTGTTGTTACTAGACTATTTACTAACACTGTACACTCTCACATTGTGATATAATGAGAGCATATTGGCAACTCTATGGGGAAATTGACAGAAACAAAGAATTTGCAGGCTGAGCGAAGAGTTATGTACATTTCCTGTTGCACGGTTCTGTTTCATCTCTTCTTATTGCTACCAAGGATTGTGATCACAGTAGGTCGATAACACGAATAACACAGATAATCTAGCTCCATAGCTGCTCTAATTTTAGCATGATTTTAAATGAAACAAAAAGGAATTCCTGCTGGAGTTCTAAATTTGCTACTGATTGTGCAGCATTTTCCAGTTTAAAGTGCTGCTTTACTTGGAGTCCCTGTGCATGGGCTGCCGCCTTATTAATTTTATTTCCACATACATAACGATTCCTATCAGAAGTCATTACTCTATGACCACAGAGTGTGACAGATATGACAATATCCTGCAGTATCCTGGACTAACCTTATTGAATTAAGTTTAAGTATTTTAGGAGTTCATTGTATTAAAAATGCAAGTGCTTATATACTATTGAGGAATTGTATTTCCATGGGGGGCATGGCTGGAATCACAGCCCTCCAGGAACTCAGAACAGTGGCAGGTATTTATGTATGTTCACTCAGGTTGTATCATCTCCAGAGAGCTACCACCACCTGGGAGGCTCACATATACTGGTTCAACTTGGATTCTGCAGGGACCAACAGACAAAGAAAGGAGTTTTGGTCACGTAGCCTGAGTTAAAACTGCCTCAGGGCCTTCTTTCTGATCTAGCAAATGGACAGGACTTCTGGTCCAAGGGGGTGGGGGGAAATCCTTAGGAAAGGGTTGAAAAGTCTTTGGCCCACTGAGGCCCCATAAGGCTTGGGTGTTGGTTCTAAGCTGAAATTGTGACTACAGCAAAAATCCCTTGGTGGGCTTGGAAGGACTAATCATCAATTAGAGTCCTTGTTGGAGAGAGGAGGTGATCTCTGGTAGGTTCTTTTACTGTTTTTAATGTGTTTCTCTGTAATGCTTTCACCTTAAAAATAAATGTGCTTGTTTATAAAGGGCTCAATGGTAACTTAAGTGGGACAATTACATTGTGTATGTCTCTGAGGAGAGAAGCAAAGCAGACCTGGTTAAGCAGTCTGTCTTCTGCTGCGGAGGTTACAGTATAGTCAGAGAACTGTTAAGCCTGGGAATACTCAGATCAGAAGGGAGAGAGACATGAGTCTCTACCCCAGAGAGGTAATGACTGGGAGCTGGAGGCCCAGAGTGAGAACCCTTGCTGGAGCATAGAGGGGGAACACAAGTGCAATTGCCCTGAACTGTGACATGGAGTTAATTGGGATAGGTAGGTGGAGAATATTTTTGTAATTTTAAGACATAGAGTTTTATGAATAAGTGCTAAGGGGGAAACATTTTTCTTTCTGCTTTACACAAACCCAGACAATTCAACACAGAAATTTAATCAAAGCACAGATTCCCTGTGGAAACATTTCCAAAGCTATATAAAGCTCACATCCAGTGATATTATTGCTTGTCGTAAACAAGCACCAAGGACCACATACAGATCATCAGTAATACTTGTGTGAGCCCTGAGATATTCTGCATCTAATTCTGAGTGTGAGAGCTAATCCTTTTCATCATCTGTTAGGCTTTCTAGTGCCAACAATACTGTATTTGAGACAAAAATGTTCAAGAAAAAATGTTAAATAGCATAGATTTGTTGCTAACATTGCCTGTAACTCACTTCTGAGTGGCACTTGCAGCTAAGAACATAAGTATGCCAACTTATGCCAGACAGAATTCTAAAGGAGTACATGAAAAACAAAAGGCTTCATCTTAATCTGTGGTCCTTGTTCTCCCACAGTCCAGAGGATCAGAAATAGTGTGTGAGGCGTGAGTATTCACACGGAACTGCACGAGAGTACTGAGGTTTATAAACAGTGCAAGTCCAGTGATTAATGCATCTGCAATTGTGTTCAGATCACCCGACCATTTCTGTTTGCAAAGCTGTCATCACCATTGTTTAATTAAATATAAATCAGGGTTGCCTTTGCCCCTGACAAATCTAAAATGATAAAGTGTGTTTTTTTGGATCACCAGAATAGCAAGTTTATTAGTTACTAAAAATCAATGTTTGGTGTATGCCTGGCAGAGATCCCTTTTCAAGGTGATGAAGGGTAAATCTACATAAGGGACCTGCCTACTAGACAGAAAATCAGGTTCATCATCACAGTCAGGGGAATTTATGTATCTCTTGCCTGCATGCTAGAAAAAGAACTGTTAGCAAAAATTTGCATGGTGCAGTGTGCATTCCTACTGATGGAAGTGACTCAGGATAGTTTAATCATTTAAATGCACTATGGGTGACAATCCTGCATTCAGAAGAATTGACAAGAAGATCTATTCTAGTTGGTCTTTTCAAGTTCTGATTTTTGTGGTCCTTGTTCTATATTAGTCTAGTCCAAGTTGGGTTAATTCACTTTGAGTTGCCATTATTTCTTTGATGATCCTAATCCTTATAGTGTTATGACTGTAATCAAATACGATAGTCATGTGAAGTGGGGAATGGTTCAGAAGGGTGGGAATATAAGAGCAGGCACCGACCTTGGTCAGGGCCCCTCAGGTTAGGTGTGGGAACACAGGAATTCTCCACTAAATCAAAATGTACTGGAACAGGAACCATCTCCAAACCATAAGCACACCAATCTACTATCATTGAGTATCCTTCTCTCATTTGTACAGATATAACTCCATTAACTTCATGGCTGCTATGTCTGATTTATACCACTGTAAGAGGGGAGTCACCATAAAGCCTCAGAAGTGGGAAAGACCTATTAGATTATCCAGTCCACCTTGCTACCAATGCAGGACTGTTCCCCACAGTACATTTTCTAGTGTTTTAGTCAGTCTACATTTAAATTTTCAAAGCAATGGGCCTTCCACCATGTTGCTTGGAACGTACTCCACAACCTTCTGAATCATGCTGTGATATTCTTCCTGATGTTCATCCAAAATTTTCTCTCCATCCCATTATTCCTAATCAGTGGCGGCTCCAGGCACCAGCGCTCCAAGTGCGTGCCTGGGGCGGCAAGCCATGGGGGGCGCCCTGCTGGTCCCTGCGAGGGCGGCAGTCAGGCAGCCTTTGGCGGCATGCCTGTGGGAGGTCCGCCGGTCCCACGGATTCGGCGGCGGGTACACCGAAGCTGCGGGACTGGCGGACCTCCCGCAGGCATGCCGCCAAATCCACGGGACCGGGGACCTCCGGCAGGCAAGCCGCCGAAGGCAGCCTGCCTGCCGTGCTTGGGGCGGCAAAAAAGCTAGAGCCGCCCCTGCTCCTAATTATACCACTGTGTAACACAGTAAGTGAATCCTCTCTGTCTTTGTTGTTTCTACCCTTCAACTATTTATTCACTGTCAAGAGATCCTCTTTTCAGGTGTCTCTTAGTCAAAATGTACAAGTTTCGCTTTTCTAATGTTTCCTTTTAAGTTAAACCTTCCAGTGTCAAGATCATTTTTAGTGCTCTTCTCTGAACTCCCTCCAGTTTGTCAATGTCTTTCTGGTAATATGGTGAGGTATTTCATGTGTGGTGGCATTAGTACTGCGTGGGGAGGGATTGTCACTCTACTGATTCATGACATGATGCCTTCACCCAGAATGGCATTGCTCTTTTTCAGCCAAGTAGCATTGCATGCTTTTGTCTGATTTGCTGTTCACTCTGACCTCTCGGTCTCAGCATTTCATTGGTAGCCAATGACAGACCCAGCACTTTGAGGGCACTTTCACCCTGTTTCCCAGATAGACTGCTGCAGAGTGACAGTTGAGACGCAATTGACTGGAGTACAAGTCAGACCTGGGTCTCTATTAATTATATGATACAAAGCCATTGAACTGGCCATATACTATTGAAAATAAAGGCCAGAAAAAGTAGGAGAGAATGGACATGTCGATCTATATATCGCTCTCTCAACTGCTGTGATGCAAGGAGAGGTTTCAGCAGTGAACCTGACTCCTAACCTGGAGTCTCCCCCACACCCAACATTAGTCCCATAGGCATTTCCTGATCAGCCTGTGCCAAGCTGTTTTTATCTGTATGTTTTTGTGATATTGGAACAAGAATCAGGATGTGAACAGTTTGATTTTTAAGCTCCTGCCTATGAAAGCAAAAGTGGCTCACTCATTTGATACGAAAGATCTGAGTATCTTTTCGTGATAGAGAGAAGACAAACTAACAATTTTTATATCCAGGAAAATTAAGCTCCTAAAACATGTTGAATAATTAGGGATTTATAATTAATAAATATCTCACTGGCTGCTTTGGGTCTTTTCCCATAAAGTAATAGGCTATGGGTTATAGTGCATTATTGCTCCCAGAGCAGAGATGCTCCACCGAAAATGCAGTTTATTGCTGCAAGAAATCTTGTCGCCCAAACAACAGAATGTAGGTTACATTAAAGCCAATAATGAAGCCCTAGCAGCAAGCCCTGGGTAATGTCCTCTGTGGCCAAAATTGGTATTGATCCTGAACATCCAATAACCATCTACAGCTCTAGATACTATATAACTTTCAAACCATTTGAAGGTGTCTGTGATTTAAATCTGCTCTATAGGTAAATTAACTAAAAGCTAATAATCTAGCGTGTCAGCTATCTTGGATATGGGAAGTAATGGTGTCATTGCTCCCAGCCACATCAGACTAAATACAAGGAATTGGATTAGTTCCTGGTATCCTGCCAAATCCCTGCAGACAGAAAGAGTGAGAGGAGAGCAGAGTGAATCGGGAACTTGGACTCAGGGTTTGGGGGCAGAGTCACCTGGGTACAGAGGGCCAGGATAAAGGTGCTTTGCACCACACACGCCCCACATGGGGGCTGTAGAGGGACAATGAAGCCTGGGAACCCTACAGAGGTGCCTGTGTACTCCCTGTGTGCCAAGGAAAAGATCTTAGCAATGTCTAGGCTGAGGCAGAAGCCCCTCTTGGGGCAGGCTGGCTGGTGGGCTATGGGAGGGGCCAGGGGAGCAGCTGCAGATCTGCATTTGCACAGACCCTGGACACAACTGGTGCAGAGGGCCTGCAGATGTTATTCCAGTCCATTGACTGGAGTTGCAGCCGTAGGGGATGGGGACTCAACAGAAATGCACCCTGGACCAGGACAGGAGGTTGGATTTTGCCTCCCCATCCCTTCTGCATTCCACATTCACAGAACCCAAGTACTCAGGCTTTATGCGGGTAGAGTAGATTTCCCCATTGGAGTGCAAAGAAGGAGGACTGTGTTTTTTCCTATTTGTTCTCTTCTGTCTTATACCAGTCCAAATCAGAAAAAGCTCCAATGGAGTTACCCTGATGCTGATGTGGTAAGCCAGAAAAGAACCAGGCCCTCAGTATTTGAAGGCACTTGATGACTGAAGGAAGCTGTTTGGCTTTCCCTGCTGAAACAGGACAGACATTCCTAGGAAAATGGAGATGCTGAAAAACATGGTAAGTGACTGGAATAATCAGTATGGTGATTTGGGTGGTCAGCAGGAATAGGACCAACATATGAAGCCTCTTGAAGAGAGACGGGGGATGAAATATGAGCTAGTGTATTTGTTTCTATAAATGTTTGTGAAAGCAGCTCACTCTGTTCTTCTTCAACAGAACAAATACAACCACAGCAATCAGGCAACAGAGATAGACAGTGCTGGTCCTCGTTGATACCAACGGAGTTCAGAATAAGAGGCATCCATCAAGTTTTTAAAATGTTACACACAAGCAATAGTTACAACCCCCCTATGCTTCAGGGCCAGATCCTCAGCTGCTGCACACCAACTTAGCTCCATGTCCTTATACATTTTATATATATTTGAAAGTATCAGTCAAAGAGATGTTCAGTGCAGCATCTTGGCAGACTTCACTACCTGCAAAAAAATAATATTCCTTTAAGGTCAATGCTTTTCATGGTGTAATGTCAACTGATGCTTGTGTCTCCTCTCCAGGACTAGAAATATGATTGTACATACAAATTTTAACTGCATTGCAGAATCATTAGCACAGTTATGGCTTAAAATTCAGAATAAAAATAAAACGTTCCATTATAATTGGTGGAGATTTAACTATGCGACTGATTGGTAAATTAATTAATTAGGTGAGTTAGCTCTGAGATGTCTAATTAAAAGCTCATCATTTGCACTTTTTAAAATCTAATTCTTTATATTCTTTTAGCAATTACTATAAGCCTTTGGAGCAGACCTTCTGAAAAAGCGGCTAGGAATAGTAGGGAGAATTAGCTTCCAATTAAACAGTCTGTAGCTAGCCTCAAGTAAACTGAAATTAGCTGCACCAATCAGGCAGATGGTAGTAAATCCCTTTAATGTGCTTTTCTTTGTGATCTTGTTATATATCCAGTTTAGATTAAATGGATGTGGATCATAAAAGTTCATATACAGTAAACTATTACAAGGCGAGAAAGTGTTAACCAAACATAAAATTAAGAAAGCTAAACAAAAATCACAAATGTGTAGCTGGCTCCCTTTACAGAAAACCAGATGTAGTTTTTATAGAATGTAAAAATAATTTCAAAAATTAGTTGGCAGTGGCAAAGTCTAGGGCTTTGAATAGGGCTGCCAGGTGACCTCTGATGAGTCACCTGAAGGTTAGTGGTAGCTCACTGCATATAGATGCAGCTGAATTGTTGAGTCATGCTGCCCGGTGGGTTTTCTTTGTGCCAAGTGGGATATAAGTGATGTGAAAGTGACTCATTGGCAGTTCCAGATTAAAGAATTTGGGGGCTCTGTACACTGTGGAAATTTTGGGCTCCCCCACCTTCCTTCAAGCACCCCCACCCCATATATACCCCTACCATCCCCCTCTTCTCTTGACAGCTCCCAGAGCTGAGCAGCTCTGACATACATCTCACTCACCACTGCCCAACCCCTCAGACCCAACAGCCAGAGCTCCCGCCAGCCAGACCCTCAATCTCACTGCTCCCCAACATCCCTCACTCACCCCCAATCCCTCACCTGGCAGCCCCTTCCCCAACACTGTCCACTTACCCCATAACCCACCAACAACTCATCCTTAGCCCCTCTCACACCACCCCACAGCACCTTCCTGGCCACTCACCAGTGCCCTCTGGCTCAGTGCTCCACTCCCACCCCAGTCTAGGGTGGCTCCTCCTGATCCCAGACAGCAGATCCACTAGCTCCTGTCACCCTCCCAGCACTCACATGGCCGTATGTTGCTTGGGTTTGGCCCAGCACCCCTCTGTCACAACAAAAGGGTAGTCAGGCCAAATTTGAGTGAGTGGTGTTGTGACCTGGCGCATGGGGTCACAGTGCCACTCAGGTTTGTTTTGTTTTTCTGGTGGTCAGGACCCCCCCCGAGATGTGGGCCCTGTCTGAGTCCACTGAGTGCACATTGATTAATCCCAGCCTGCTCACTGGAGCAGAGGAAGGCCTACAGGAATGTATGGAACAATCAAGCTTGGACAGAAAACTCAGGTTGAGGTTTATGCTTTGTTGTTTGAGCTACCAGTAAAGCCAAATTCTGAGAAAGGAGGTGAGGTTAGACAATGCACAGTCTCATTTATATCCCGGCAGCATAAAGAAAGGGGCCTGAATGGCGGAAAGTGTCAGTTTAAATAAGAATCAAGGTAGTCACTGTTCAGATCAGTGTGGAAACTCCATCCACTTACAGAGTTGATAACCTGTAATAAAACCCCATTTTGGGGGGGTTGTTTTTATTTCCTTTCTTTTTTCAGCTATCCCTAGTTGAGGGGTGTTTGGCTAGTCTGATCCAGATAATTCCTAGCGTGTTGTTAGGTACAGTATTGGCAAATATGTAAAAGACAAATTTCCATTCTAAGCAGATTGCTAACTTGCTCAGGAAAGGAGCAATACAGTTCTGAAGAGCATTCCCAAAGATGGACTTTCATATTCATTGACACCTCTGGATGAATTGAATTCCTGAAAGAAAAATCAGAAATCAAAAGGGAAGATAAAATGAAATCTTGAGTTGTAAGGCTTAACTTTGATGGGTCTTGAATTTTGGTTCCTTGGCACATTCCAGTATCACCACTCTGATTATTACAAACATCCTTAATGCTCATTCTTGTGATATTGTGTACTGAACCATGATTGCATATATAGGAAAATATGTTTACCACTCACTAGAGAGCAAATCTGGGACTTTAAGCACCAAAACTATAGGCCTCTATCACATGAAGTAAATGACAACCCCATTAGCTATGGAAGGGTAGGAAGCTGTATAAATGTTGGACCAGCAACTAGAGAGAGTTATGACCTTGTGCAGTGAGACCATCACAGTCTACTTAAAAAGCTTAAATTCAGACTTTCAAGGTCTTAATGACAGAGACCATACACCAACCCGTTGCCCTTTACCAGTCAGGTAGGAGATTAAGATTTAATCAGTTGGTAAGGAGTGCCCAAAGAAGTGCACATAGCAGCTCTGCCTAGAAGTGACCAAGTTCATTCTTAAAGGTATTTTCATAAGAAACAAATTCCACAGAGGTGCATCCCACTCACTGAGAATGCTCTGCTACCAGCACACTTTTGAAAGACCTAATCAAGGGTAAGATCCTACTTTCATTGAACTCAACGGCAGAACTCCTGTTGGCTCAATGGCAGCAAAATCAAACCCTTAATTATGTCTTTGAAAATAAAATTTGATAGAGAGACAGCTGCAGTTTACATGAAAGTAACCACAGACCCTGAGCAAATAACACATCTAGATTGAAGAGTGCTGGAATGGGACAGAAGCAAAAGTGAAGGGAAGATTGTTGAAGTTACACCATGTGTCCGAAATGTCTTCCCCCAGCTGTCTTGATAAAGCACCAATAAACATAGTTGCAAATGCATATCATAGATACAAACAGTGAAAAATGTTAGCTACAGTTCATTTTTTTTGCAATGAATTACTGATGCCTCTTTCATCTTTCCTTGTGCTGTGCTTTCATGAGCTTTTGCTGGAAATTCACAGCAATTTTCATCAGCACATTGAATATTGGTGGGATTTAGAGCCATTTTTATAGATACGGTAATTAAACATAAACTGGAAAAATGTCATAAAATATAGAACTTTTAATCAGATGCCTGATTACAGAATATTATTACTTAGACTTTATATATTTTTCCATTCTATTTTTATGTTTAGTTGGCTTTTTAAAAAGGGTTTCATGGTTGGGAAACCGCTGATCCAAGAAATATCAAATGGTAAGAGAAAAAGGAGAAAGGGCACACTGACAAGTTTAGGAAGCCTGATGAACACTAAGAAGATGGTTTAAGGGTTATTATAGGACTACAGAAATGTTGATGGGAAGATGGACAGCTAAGCCTGACCCATTGACAAATTGAGCTCAGTGGTAAGTCTTGTCTCCCATTAATTTCAGAGAGTTTTGGTTCAGGCCTCTCTACTCATCAGGAAAGAAGAATTGAAGAGGGGCAGGAAAAATGGAGATACTGCAAGAGAGGTTGGATTGGCTAGACCGCTGAGGCAGTAACAGAGGACAGCATCGGAAATCAACAGTGCTACTAAGGGTATGTCTACACTGCAATTAAAAACCTAGACTCGGGCTAAGGGGCTGTTTAATCACAATGTCTATACATTTGGGCTTGGGCTGGAGTCTGGGCTTTAGGACCCTGTGACGTGGAAGGGTCCCAGAGCTCAGGCTGCAGTCCAAGCCCAAACACCTACATCACAATTAAACAGCCCCTGAGCCCAAGCCCCACGAACCTGAGTCAGACTAAGAGGTAAGTGGGTATTAGAGTGAAGCTGGGTGGTCAGGCCACTAGCTCTGCTCATTTTCACCATGCAAGGAAGTCATCTCTCTGATATTACTTCATATAAATGTACTGGTCAGAGTAAAGGGGCCCAGCTTGGAGACAGAAGGCACCATCAGATGCTCACAGGTCACTTTGCAGTTGCTTATAGCCAAAATGGGACAGTGTTATTGGGTAGATCAAGCTCTGGTTATGCTCAACTATTTTATTTTCTTGCTTTAACCATCAGTCTTCCAGAATGAAAACCCTGAGGAAGAGAGCTTGCTGATGGAGCCTGTTTCATTTCCACGGCTGAGTCAGCTCCTTTCCTTCTGCACTTGACAGACTCAGATATGTAGAAATGCTGTTTCTGACTCACAATGGTGTCTGGAATATTGGGGACAAACCATCCTGGAGAAAACCACAGCTGCTAAACAACAATACTGGCCTCGTGAATTGCCCTGCTGCAGACTGCCTGCTGCAAAATGACTTCCTACTTTCTCACTTGCTGAAAAAGAACTAGCTACAGCATAGAAAAAAGAGAATCTGTATTTCTGCAGCTGAGGTAATAAATTACAGCTTGTTGCAGTCCACACAGTGCACATTTCAGCAGTAGGAGTAGCCTAATTGCTGTTGGATAGCAGTATCAACTCCAGTGAGCATTCATTTACAGCAGAACAGAACAGCTGCAGTGTGCACAGAGTTTCACAGTGATAGGGGCAGATTTTGCTTTGTTACAGCTATACAATTTTAATGGGGTTGGCATGGTTTTAACGCAGCAAAATCTGGCCCACAGTAGAGTGGAACCGTCATTGGAAATACTGGCAGTCCAGCACAGCAACACTCCAATTGTAGTGTTTCTTGAACACTGGTCAGGGCAAATCTATACTTAGAGGCTTGATTCAAAGCCCAGGAGAGACTTTTTGTTGATTTCAATAGGCATTAGCTCAGTTCCTAGAAGAAGATAGTAAGGTGAAAACACAGGGAGTGGAGCATGTGTCCTACATAGTATAGCTGACAATTTCCATGCTCAGCAACTGATAGCATAGGACCGCGATATTGATTTCTGTTACTATATTTTATAGCTGATACGTTGCAAGGTTAATTTTGTGCTACTCACCATCTGCTTTCTCCTTGGAAAGATTAGCAAAGAATTCTGCTGACTATAAAGAATTTACATTTGCCCCTAAAACCAGCAAAATAGATCTTTTATATCCTGCCTTTCTAAAGTATAGCATGAAATATATTATTAAGCTGATTATATTATATACTTATATGGACTGTTGTGATCACACGCTAACAGCTAAAGTCTTATCAGTGTAGGTCAGCATCCTTAGTCTGTCTTCTCTCACTTATTTCCAGCCAACATTACTCTATTAGATTATCCTCCTGCTAGGATTGGCTTTTGCTTGTGTTCAAAGCACTATATAAATCCACACTCCTTCCAGGCAAATATCTTTGCTTTTTACATTTCCTACCACTTCAAAAAAGAAAATAACGGGGACTGGCTGGGGGGTGGAGGTGGGGGTGTAATTGAAAAAATAAATGAATAAATACAAAATGATGTAGTCTTACCATGGGGATGAAATCTGTACAGCCAAATCATATTGACTTTGGTCTCAATAAAAAAACAGCCACAATACCTCCTAAGGAAATTTTATCATTTAATCAATATGGACAACATTTTGACTAGCCCTATTTGATGCCACCCACACCAGAGTGGGTTTGCATTAGGATTGTCCAGATCTTGGGTTCGGATCCTATGCAGAGGTCTACCCAAGAAGCATGGGGTTAGGAAGGGGGCAGAGCTATGGTTCTGCACCCCTGAACACCAGACAGTGGAGCTGGCTAGGTACATGAGCAGAAGTGATCCGCACCCTTTCAAGGGCTACAGTGAATTCCTTCCCCCTGCAGCAAGAGGGAAAGAATTGTGACTCCATCTATCTTAGGTACTGGCCCTTTACACAGGGCTGTGCCTAAGTGAACCCTCTAGCCCTGCGTACCTATCTGCATGTGTCATGCTGTGGGACATGAACCTCACTGTCTAATGGGCTATTTGTTGAAAGAAAAAAAAATAAGAACACTACCACCACATTAAGATTGCACAATTAAAACACAAAACGTCATCAAATGCAAAAGTGAATGTTCTACCAAGTATTAACTGGGCTATGTTGCATAGATCGCATATTAGAAAGTAAATGTGAGATGTAAGCAGTAATACGTGAATCTGCAAATGTACCAAAATCAGGAATAAACACATGTGTAAGACAGGCAAAATAACATGATTGTTGGAACCTTAACATTTGCATTTCCTGACTTTTGTCTGAAAATGTCCCATTCAATATTGCATTAACTGAGCTTTTTGCATTTACACTTCATGTTCTCTTTCACTCATTGGTGGAAAAGGGGTGGGTGGGGAGAAAAAGATAAAAATTAGACAGGCCCATGACTCTGAACTATTCGACTGTTGGGTACATTAGTTTCACCTGTAGCGCTTGTAAGCTTCTTGAGTCAGGTGGTGCACACTAGTGCACATTCATTGAAGTCAACCCTGCTCCCACTGAATTCAATGGGAAAATTCTTACTGACTTCAAAAAATAGAACTGGAGCCCTAATTAGCAGTTGCCCAAATTAGGTGAACATCTATACACCCTGCATCAGTTGTAAGGGCTGACTTGTGGGGATACATATCATTTGGTGTGGCGATGCCATATTTGCCTGGAAAGCCAGATTGATTTTCTGTCGGCATTGTAGTTTGGGTCCCAGGTCTTTGCTTTGCTGTTTTCTGTGCTGCAGATAGTCAGAGGTGTGCTGTTAAACGGGTATTGGAATCCAGCAGATTTGGTGGAGAAATCCAGTTCCCCATTTTTGGCCAGTTTGGGGGTTATTACTAGTTATATAGCGCTATAGAGTTTCATGACACTTTACACACATAGAACAAGGCTAAGTCACTGTCTTGAAGAGCTTTACAAATGTATTGATACAAATAATAAAATGATCAGATCGGAAAGGGGCAACACAGAACCCCTGAGTGGAGGTTAGCTGTAGAATGCTAGCCCCCAGAATGTAAACTCTAAGAGACTTGAGGCCAGGATATCTGACACACCATCTCTCCTTGTGTGCCACTGCCTGACTGTGATCAGTACTTCAGCTGGAGTCCCATTGGTTTAGATGTGAGGGGCCTGCTGGCAGGGTGTTTTTCATGGAGGTCTCTTGACTGGTATTTACTCTGACTTTGGCCAAAATAGACTGTGAGCAGATTGCTAAGGCCTTCTTTATCCTGAGTAGGGAATGGAGGGTTTGAGGGTTCAGAGCAGCGCAGTTCAGAGCAGAGCAGTGTAGAATTATGGTCTCCATGGTTTATAGGGGCAGATCATTTGTTTACATTTATTTTTGTAGTTGTATTTTATGGCTTTTGGAGGCTGGGCCAGATCATCGTCTGGAGTAAATTTATGTAACTCCATTTAGGTCAATAGAGCTATGCTGATTTACATCCCTTTATGCCTTTGTAAATGCTTAGGGTCTGGGATTGGAGGATAAAATATAAACCATATTGAAAGCGAGTTTTTTGGAGGAATTTGGAGGGATGTCGTATTGAGGATCTCTCTCCTGTAAAGGCCTAGAAAAGTGCTATTTGCCAAAAGGACTTGTGCCCATCTTATAACATAAGCTGCATACCAATGTACCAGAGACAGTTCAATATAGTTAGCAGCATGTGAACAGCATTGTCATGGACCTGATCTTGAGTGAGCAAAATAAACACACTGGTAATCCCTCGTCCCTAGACATTGTAAATAAAAAGGTCAAAAAGCCTTGGTGAAGGATCTATGGGAATGTTTTCTGATCTGGGTATAAGCTGCCGTAAATTATTTTCTCTGATAATTCTTCACAAACAGGGATGCTGTAGGAGCAACAAGACAGGAGGAAGTTTGGGAAAGCATTCAGAGAACATTGGCAGGCTGTCTAGTGTCCTGGGATATGGGTGCTATTATTAATAATATTTATACATTATCATAAATGCACATAATTATGGACGAGGAGGATCTGGGTCTGATTCTGCTCTTGGTTGCTCTTCATATCCACACACACCAAAGCCACATCCTCTAGAGCAGTTCCTCTCACAGAAGCAGCAGAGACTTTCTTGCCCTGTGTCACTATTCTCTGTGCCTCCTGTAACTGGGGAAAAGCCAGATCAGTCTGGATAGTTTGGCTTTCGCCCTCCAGTGTAAACCTCATGAGTTCCATGAACTCTTCTCTCTCCAGTGATTTTCACATGTCATAGATAACAAACCTATCCTGCTCTTGCAGGGTTACCTCCAGGCTCTCTGTCCCTCCCTACAACTCCTACTCTGATTCTGGCACATTATGACCTGTAAGGTGACTCTGATGCTGTTGGCACATAAATTAAAGTTTGTTGAACGTAAAAGTGTGGGAGGCCAGGATTACAGGGAAACCTCTATATTATTAATCATCATCATGGTGATATAGTTTGCTGTTAAACTAAAATGGTTATAAACTGATCTATGAGGCGTACAATTACCACAGCCCTACCTGAAACAAACTAAGGGGAAAATGATTTTCCCTAACCCATGCTGTGCATCTCATCTCTATGGCACATTTTTGATCCATTCCATGTGCAAAACTCCTGTGGAAGTTCCATGTAAGGGACAAATGTGGAATACGTAATAGAGAGCTGCAGAGAGGAGAATTTTGCACTAATAATTTACAAATTAAAATAACAGTGTCCTTGTTTTAAACTGAGTGAAGTTTCACTCGTGGAAAATGAGTGAAACTGCAATGAAGTACCATCTTGTTGTCTTTTTGCAAACATATTACTTGTTTTACTGTGTCCCAGGGTATGTCTACACTGCATCTGGGAGCGAGCATCCCATCTCGGGTCCACAGACTTGAGCTAGTGTGGCTTACACTAGCATGCCAAAAATAGTTGTGTAGTCACTGCTTTGACATATGAGTGCCAAAGACGGGGCAGGAAGGCAAAGGGCCATTGCCTCACACTTGTGAGAACCTGAACTCAGCAGGGGTGCAATGAGAATGGGGATGGGGATCCAGACCCCCCTTGACCTCTGACCTGAGCAGAGTGGCATAATGATGGAGCCCCTTCCCTGCTTGACAAAGGGGTGGTGAGACCAGATTTGAGTGGCAGAATGTCACAACCCACTAACTTAGATCTGGCCCAGCTGTCCTTAGCTGCCAGGCCCCACACTTTTGCAGTCCTTCCAGAAGCCATGCTTGGACATTGAGGCTTGGGCTGTGAGGGCTGGAATGGGGCTTCAGAGCCCAATCTCCAGCCTGAACTGCAACATCAAAGCAATGTCCACACAGATACTTCTAGCACACTAGTGAGAGCTCCTCTGTCACAAGCCTCTGGACCCAGGCTGGGAGGCTTGTTCCCAGATGTAGACGTCCCCCGCAGAGACCTGTCTCTGGGTTCCCTTTATGCTATGCACTGTACCGACAAATTTGGTGGAAAGACAGAATTCACCATTTATACTTAACTTAGTGAAACTTCCCGCATCAGAGTTATTAGCACTGATCTTGCATCAGGATCTACAAGTGGATTTTAATGAGACTCCACAGGAGGGGCAGAGGGTTGTAGTCTGGGATTAGTCGAGGGTGCAAAGTGCACCTGTCACCAGGGCCAGCTCTAACTTTTTTGCCGCCCCAAGCAAAAAAAAAAAAAGAGCGCCGCCCCGCCGAAGCCCCCACCCCACCCGGAGCGCCGCCCCGCCGAAACAAAACAAAACAAAAAAACTGGAGCGCTGCCCCACCACTACAAGATTGGCCGCCCCTTAGAAGGTGCCGCCCCAAGCACATGCTTGGTTGGCTGGTGCCTGGAGCCGGCCCTCCCTGTCACAAATAACAAGTTCTTTATTCGGACAGCTATGTAGAGTTCACTGAGAAGATGAGACCGGTGAACACACACAGAAACGTATGTGCTTTTGTTAATACAGACAAATATAATTGAAATCCTAGAAAAATCAATATAAATAAATAAAAGGATAAGATAAGGAGAGTAAAGTGGTCTCTTGTGTAACCCTTCTGCCAGGTGTAGCCAGCAGCAGCCAGGGCCAGGTTCAATATCTAGGGGTTCCTTTCCATTGATCCAACACAGAACTGGTTTGAGCCCCCAATAACCTGGGAAATTTACACATCACCCCTAGGCACCTCTGAGAAGCAACACTTCCCCACACACAAGCACAGAGTTTGAGTGTAGAAAAGAAACTTTTAATAAAAGGAGGGAAGTAACTTGGCATTAATTTGGGAAAACGCCACAGACAGAGTTCATAAACATAAACCATGAGTAAAGACCACCTTAAGTAGGTTGGGCAGTGTCCTTTCCCCTCAGATTCTTAAGTCCAGCAACCCAAAAATCCCCTTCACATGCCCAGCCCTTCTATGCACCCCACCCAAAGTTGCTTCCCCTGGATAGTGCAGACCCAGAGTTCACAGGTGCATCTGCAGAGTTCACCTCCCACCCTGGGTGAGGGGTAAAGTGTGGGGGTAAGAGGCATCTCACCCGCTCCTCACGCCTTTCCACTGCCACCCTGCTGCCCGCTCGTCGTGTCTCTCTGCACCGGCCGCCTGCTCGCTGCTCCCGCTGGCCAGTCTCTTAGTGATTTTAGCGCTGGGCAGGCTGGGCAGAAACACAATCCTGCCACAAGTGAGTTCAGCTCTGGGTAGAAACACAGTCGCACCACAACTGGTTTCAGCTTTCAGTGAGCCATTTAACATAACAAAAGCAGCTCCTAATGAAGCCTATTTAGCTCTATTCTTTGAACAGTGGGGAGAAACAGCTTGAACCAGTCTTACAGAGAACCTTGGTTGGGTGTATACAGCCTCTTGACAAGGAAGATCTGTCTTCCCCTCTTACCGTCACAGGGCTCTGACATTCGAGCCCTTTTCTTACTGAGGGTCTTTAAACGGAAAGTGACTCCCTCCTTTGGGACAGTTAAGCACAATCCTTCTTTTCTGTATTCCCACAATAATTACAAACATTGGTAACCATATTTCACTACCCCCGCATTCAGTACTAACGTAATTTGTGACCCAACACCAGCCAAGTTGATTACAATGAGCAAAATACCGCGAAATAGCTAGCAAATCTAAGCAAAGCAGGAGCAAACTGTATTTACATAAACACACCCAGGATCTCTTCCTCCTCCCAGCTAGCTGACAGGGAAGCATTCATTCAGCCCCCGCTTACACCTGCATTGTCCATACTTACCATCTTACACTGTGCACACTCACAATCTTATGGAGACCATTAGGAACAAAAATGGAAGGAACAGTCAGAGGAGCTCCCCACAAGAGGAAGGCACTGGGCTAGGCTTCCTAACCAGTTCCCCCATATCGCCATCCTGGTGTCCCCATCTTGGGCTGGTTTATCAACCTTTTATATACCTTTTTCCATTTCACCCACATACATCCAGGACTACATCTGATGAAGTCTCAGCCGCTATTTTGATTTGGAATTCTGGGAGACCAATTTTAGGGTTTTGATTGTCCATATTGATGTTCTGGTTGAACATAATCACATTTCTGACTGTTAACCCAACCATTTGTGTCAGTCCCTTTCTCAATAGTTTTGGTATCGGTTATCTCTCATTGGAAAAAAGCCCCTAAGAGGCTACCATATGTTTGTGGCTTACCTATTTAGTGCACAATGCATTGCTAAACTATCATAAAATACATATTGCTAAATTTTATAACCTTGGGTCAGGCACATATCATTTCATAACCCTCGGTCAATAACGTAATATTCATGCCAATTTATACAAACGACCAAATTCTAATAGGCCTCACTCTAAGCCCTGAACACTTAATGCTTAAAACTGAAAGCTAACCCTATTTTTAATATATTGAGTTTTGTTCTGCTACTTGCTGTTTCAGCTTCAATAACTTCCATTATTATTTCTATAAACATGCTTAGCAGATAGATTATAATCTACCCCAAGGTATAGACCCTTCAAGATTTGGTCAGGAGTCAATGGTCAACAGGACCTAGGACAGGATCAGGCCTTATAGCCAGATCCAACACTCACCCAATGCAAAGACCTCCATTGATATGAGTGGGTGTTGGTAATGAATTCTGTTATTCCCCATAGAGGCAGGGAGGGATAGCTCAGTGGTTTGGGCATTGGCCTGCTAAACCCAAGGTTGGAAGCTCAATCCTTAAGAGGGCCACTTTGGGATTTAGGGCAAGATCAGTACTTGGTCCTGCCTACTGAAGGCAGGGGGCAGGACTTGATGACCTTTCAAGGTCTCTTCCAGTTCTAGGAGATAGGATAGGAATTGTGTTGCTGGAATTTTACAGCCCCACATTTGAAAAACCAGATATCAGTACTATACTTTTCCTGGAATTTCATAGTAAAGTTAAAGAAGCATGTTGCTAAAATACCCAGTCTTACAATATAGACTAGTGAAGGTACTCACTGAAAGATCACTCAGAAGTAGGTTTCTAATTAGCTGCACCCAGGAAGGTTATATTTATAGGGTCAAATACTGAGGTTCGTACTCAGTAATTACTCTGGCAACGCTCTCATTAACTTCCAGGGGGCTTCTAAGATTTGGCCCATAGGTAAGAAAAATAAATATTGCTGACCAGTGGCTAAGCAACCACAGTGAAAAATCACCTGATCTTAACTGGGGGCTTGTTTTCTCTAATGTCAGGGTTAGTTATTAATAATGAGATGGATATTAATTATATTTTAAAACAATGTGCTTGATGTACAAAAAGGTGGGGCAAACACACAAATGTTGAGCAGAGCTGGCAATTTTATATAACCTTGCTTTAACCCTAATTCTATCCATTACCAGATTTAGCACGAGCAAGGAGACAATAAATCACTTATGAACAGTATTATCTTTGTTAGAGCTGCTGTACAGGAACCTCATGAGTCCAAAATACTAATTTACTGCAAAGAAGGCCAATGTGTATCATTGGCATTTTTTAAATGAGGTTTGTACAACTTTTCTTCTTCTCACTATTGATTCTTCCTTCATCTGCTCAAAGTGGTGGTAAGTACCTGGTCATCTGAACAAAGAGGTACAGCTGTTTCACAGATGGAGCGTAATGCTATCTAAAAGGGAGAGAGATTCTTCTGAACTGGCTGTCTGGAGAACTTGGATCCAGTCCCTGCTCTGCTACGACTTGGGGAGTGACATTGGACAAGTAATTTAACCTCTTTGTGCATCAGTTTCCCCATTTGTAAAATGGGGATAGTTATAGTTACCTACCTCACCGGGGTCATTAGTGTTTCTAAAGTACTTTGAAATCTTTGGCTTGGAAGTTCGAAGTATTCTCTGCTTATAAGAGTCAGACAGTGAGAGAGGCATTCCCAGCAAGGTAGCATGGTCTCTGACCAACCCCCACTTTACTAATGGATTGCACAAACTAAATTCAGGAATTACTTTGTCTGCCACTGACTGCAGCCATCGCTGAAGCAGGAGTGAGCGTGTCTAGACTGGAAGCTAGCGAATCAGATGCTCCACTGTGTCTGAGTGGCAGCCTTGGGGGCCTAAAGGGAATTATTTCTTGTCAGTCTGCCATGGGGAGCAGATGGGGGTTGTGAGAATATGCAGGATAGCTGAGTGGCAGCAGGGGGAAGAAAGTATAGAAAAGGCTCAAAGGTACTAGGAGAGGACTGGGCCTTGTGGGAATCCACTGTTGCTTGGGAGAAACAACTAGTTTGGAAGGTTCTGAAGGTTCCCTTTAGGGGAATAACAACTTGACATTTGCAGTATTAGGTAGAGGGAGGACTAAGGCAAATTGGAACTCTGATATTACTGCCATGGGAGAATGGTTAGTGGCAGTAAGCCAGGTGGTGCAGCCTGCAGAAAAGGAGTGTCCTCTTCCATCTTTTCATCACCCACCAATCACCCTCCTTCCCCTTCTTTCTTCCCTTCTCCTCAATCTCCCTCCCCATCCTTATCCCCTGCAGAATCCACTCCCTGCTCCCCGTCCGTCTTCACCTTTGACCACTAGTTCTCCCAGCTATCGATCCCACACCAACATTACCCACACATGCTTCCTAAATCTTACTCTATTTCCAGGTCTCCCAAGATCTTCAAGATCAATGATAATTAATGGGGTTCCATCCAGGACTGGGCCATGGGCTGTACCTAAGGGACAAAAAGTTGGGATGCAATGCAGGATAGGTCAGATCCCTTCTCGACTCCAGCTAATGCTGGGGGGGAGGGGTTTAATGATTTCTTATCTCTGATGCTTTCTACCATATATTTATGGGGTTTTCTTTTGTCCTGTGATATTTTGCTGCTGTTGTTTCCCTGCAATTGTGGTTCCCTTTAGCTGGCAGGACTGATTTGTAGCAGAGAATTGGTTATGCTGTTGATTATCAGCACCCAGACTTTATGGTCCTGGTTTGAGCTTCATCTGAGTCTCCCAGGGAAGAGGGGTAATTAATAGTGTCTGTGTCTGTTCTAACATGAACTAGTTGGGAATTTTTTGACAGAATATTTTTTTCTTTGGAAAATGCCAATTTGTCGTAAAGGTTTTGCCAGTCCAGGTTGGAATTTCAGCAAAACCTGCTCCAGAGTGGGCATTAATCTGGTGGTTTGGACACACCCCTGGGCTGGAGCAAACCCAGGTTCAAGCTCCCGCTCTTCCTGAGTTGCAGCAATTACTTAATGTCCTGTATCCCAGGTGAGTATCCTTGCTACTGGGCTGCAGAGTCAGTCTCTCGTATTGGAGCTGGTCCACTTTGTATAAATCATTAAATATTCATTAGGCCAGAGAGAACGCACATTGACTCTGTAGTCCAGGGGCTAAGGCACTCATGTGGGAGACCCAGGCTCAAGACCCTGTTCTAAATCAGGTAGAGGCAGGACTTCAACCTACATCTTCCACATCCCAGGTTAGTGGCCTAACTTCCCTCTTGTTTTGTCATTAACATTTTCAAAAGGCCTCATTTTCATTGTGAAGTGGAATGAAATCTACCCCTCGAACTTTTTCACAAAACAGAATCATTGTTTTCTAGCCAGCCCTGCACCTCGCTGTCCATGGCCACAAAGAACTGGTCTAACAGCCTGGAACACCTGCATTGCATAGGGGTATCTGTCATTGCCCAGCCATGTTCCTGGTGTCTAGCTCTACACCACCTACAGGTTACCATATAGCTGGTTAAGCCAGTGTACTGGCTGCTTTGTGCCGCTGGAGTGACCCCCAGGAGTGCACTGATATTATGGTGGAGGGTGCTATGGAAGTGCAGATTATAGAGAAGGAATATCCTAGTGAACTAACATTTTTATATAAGGGATCTTTTCTGCTTGGAGCCTCAGATTGGAGTTTGCCTAGTGGACAGGCTTTGTTGATTCTGTTGAGTGAGTTTGCAATTCTTGTTTGCACTTAATTGTCTTGCTAATTTATTTGTTTTCATTTGTCGGTTTCTTATTATTTGTATTTGGTTATTAATTGTAAGGTTTTGTGGTTTAGTTGTATTATAATAAAAGAGAAGCTCTGGAGTGGAATGCGGAAGCTGTTTAATAGTGCACAGCAACAGTGTATAACAGCTGAGGACAGGAAAATTTGAGTAGGCAAAATATAATTTCCCTATTTCAGCTAGGACATTAGGGTTGTAGCAACCCTAGTTTTATAACAAGTGCCATAGAATCTGTAACGGCACTTACTGACCCATGGTTTTATAGATCTAAAAGACAGCACCTCCTGTAGCTGTCTGTTAGCACCGTGGTGGGGCCTTGGTTCAGTACTGGCTCAAAGAGAAAAGCATAACTAACTTGAAATTTCACTTGAGCTTTCTCATCCAAGCACTGATCTGGCAAGAAGCTGCCTGGCTTATGAGATCTGACCAGATCACAGCTTGTCCTGGTTTACTTTCACTTCCCCCACACACACACAGTACAGTCATTTAAGTAACTGAACTAGTTACAAATTGGCCCTGCGATTTCATGCATCTGTGAAAATGTATTACAGTACAATTCCCTGCATTTGTGCTAATGAAAAGTTTTGGCACTTTCTCTAGTAAGTCTTATGAGGATGAAGATTGAGAGGGATCACTGTAATTATTTCAAATGAGAATAATACATTTGATTTTTATCAAATTAAAATAAATAAACTCTCCATAGTGATTTGATTTTGTACTGGTCAATGTCCAGTGTGGCTGCTGGTATTTTGAAAATTACTATTCTCGGTAGGTTATAGAGAAATATTTTTAAAAGCATTCTCAAGCAAGCTGGAATTGTCAAAGTAAAAATATAGATTTACATCTTGGTACTAGTCTTGAGAAATTTGAGTCTGAGGGGATTGTTATAATCTGCTGGAGAATCTCAGGCAGTAGGTGTATAAAAGCAATCTAATTGAAGTGTAATAGGCAAGTTTAATGAATATTTGCGCTGCTAATCAGGCACTTAAGTTTTGATTTATGACAAAGGGTATTGTGTGGCCCCAAAAGTGCGCCTGTAGTCAGCAAAGGGATAGGGGCCATGTCATACTAACAGTGTTACATAGTTACAAAACTGTGATGCCTTTATTTTCCATGTACTTCACTTTTACATTTCTAAGAACTACACCTGTTTGCCAAGATGGCAGCCATATTGTTCTCAGAGTTGCTCCATGCAGGTGCAGAGGAGACATATACACTGTGCTCACTATACAAATCTGACTTTCTACTTTTACTTATGCTAAACTGGAAGTCATTTTACAGTGAAAGTATATAGTTATTCTTTCGATCTGGAAAACAAAACACTCTTATCCACAGATCAGGCCGGAAGGGTCTGAGAAATATGAAGAGTTAGGCTAAAACTGGCCTTGTGAAATTCAGATACATCATAAACTCCAATAGTGCATCTCAAGTTGTCCAGTGGAGTAGGATGCACAGCCAGAAAACTCATTGTTGTGAGAACCACTGGGAACCCTGCATTAGTGCATGTCCCTAATTATGGATCTGTATGCAGGAGGTAGGTGGTCAGGCAGCTGAAGGCTTTCTGCTGAGCAAACTGCTCACCACTAGTAAAAGCTCATTTTGCTCCTATGCTTTCCTATTTTTATGGAAGCAGAGAAATGGAGCAGTTTGATAACAGCAACAGATTTACACACCTGGATTTTGCAGCACAGGCTGCCCTCTGTCAACCCACATGGAGGTTGGTGAACCACAGGAAACACATAGCCACATCCTAGGGATCTCAGGCACCTCCAGTACCAGCAGAATAGCTTTTTCACGTTGTACTGCCATTGGCCAAGCAATTGCTGTGGTTCTTTTAGTTTCTTTTGCAGGGAGCTGTGGCAAGCAGCAAGAAAGTTTGCTATCTTACTTAATCACGCTAACTTTTAACTCTCTTCTAGTTTTTGGTGCAGAGTTGCTCCATGGGAATTGGGCACATGTGTTTGGGCTGAGATTCCTGAAAGATGGGATTGCCTGCATGCTGTTTGTGACCACCTCTCATCAAGGATTAGTATATATAAGGTAAATAAACAATTTACACAGAGAAAATACCCACACTCCATGTCACTTGATTTCTCCTTGAATAGGAAACTGACCTTCAAGGCCCTGAAATCTGCTGCCATTTGATATGGGGCAACACTGTAATAGATCATGCATTATAGTGTTTGCCAGGGATAATAAGCATATATATATATAGTGATACATACCATGGAAATGCCTATAGATAATTCTTTAGTCAACTCCTGTTCTTATCTTTTCTTTCTGTAGTGAACTTTCATTTTCACCATAGAACTTTTGCTTTACAATCATCAGTTACTATATTAAAAGACTGAACCCTGTGATCATTTCATCAGTAAGGGAGACAGCAAATGCCTGAAGAAGAGGATCTGCATGTAGTTGACTGATTTGTATTGGGCCAAACAGGAAACCTAACCTAGACAATATGTTTATAGCATGAGCTAGTTTCAGGATTTTTCCCCCCACAGCTCTATCTGCTATACATCTTTGTAATTTGCCTAACATACAGACTCAACCACACATAATTCTTTCATTAAGTGCCTCTCAGATATAAATATTTCAGTGAGAAATATAGAGGAGGGGAAAATAATTTTGCAAGAAAACAAACTTACTGCTGTTTTTCTTGGTGAGATTTACGAGACCGCAGACCCTCTTGAATGGCTTTCTAACCAAACCTGCAATTGGTTGTTTGCCCAGAAGCCAACACACAATAGCTATCAAATATCTACCACAAATTAGTACATTGTTCAATTTTCATTCTAAGTCCCTGACAGTCTGGATCAAGCAGCTCAGTAACTATTAACATCATTTGTGGTTTGCTAATGCAAACCGGAGAGATACGGCTAGATGACTCTGTCTGCTCTACACAGAAGTTTGATTTGTTTACAGCCTTAAGGCAGATGGAACTGGGCAATAGCTAATCCCCTTTCTGAGATTAGGGAAGTACAGAAGATATTATCCTCTGAAAATATATTGAGTTAATTTGCAAATAACAACCCAAATACTGCAAGATTTATTTTCTAAAGCTTATTGTTTTAAACACATCCGGTCCCTTTAAAACTACAAATCCTATGCAGTGATGCTTACTGGCCTTTGATGTAGCAATATGTATTAGTGAATAGTATAGTAATGTAGATTTAATAGACCACATACCTTCTTAGGCGATGCAGCAAATTTTGATATTGAGAATTATAAATATATTATATGGATACACCCTTACAAATAATGAAAAGCAGCCCAAAAAAGCTCTGTTACAGCAGTCTTGTATCACTAATATGGTCCATCAGATGAATGTGACCGTGTGGTACAGCCATTGCACTGAATCTCAGATAAAATAAAAATAGGTTGCCTTGAATTCATAAAAGAGCATTGCTATTTTTCATGTAAGATGGTGAATTGCTATTTTTCTTTATCATTATAAACCTGATGGATGTTTTAACTGGCAATCACATATGGTGGGCGAGGGACTTTGTTCCCACATAACTTAGGCAACGTTCAAAGGCATGGAGGCTCTTGCTTGCACCACTCTTGCTCCTGACCCAGGAGAGAGTACAGGCAAGCAATCTGGTCATCACGGTCAATTACTTTAGCAGTATGTTATCAAACATGATAAACTGTGAAGATAACATCCAGTTTCATTGAAGCTTTTCAAAAATAGGAGAATGTTTTTAAAAATATTTCCATTTAACCTAGATAAAATAGCAATACATTAAATGGTCTGATTGCTAGAGATGCTGGGCAACTTAACTCCAACTAAAGTCAATCGAAACTGCAGGTGATCATTGTTTTTGAAAGCCAGGCCTCTAATGCTCAATAAGACCAACTAACTCCCAAGTAGTTCACTATGCAGAAAAAATCCCATGAGTTGGACTGGAAACTCCAAAGGTTCCTTTCACAGCCTGGGATGGTGGGGTAGATCCCCTCCACACACACAAAGAATGAAAAGTAACCAACCCCAGAGCGCTCCCATTGACCTCAGTGGGAACAGAATCAGTCCTTGCAGATGCAGCATAGAGAAAAATTCCCTTCTCACCCACAGATGTGGTCCCTTCCCTTCCAGGTCAGGACTCAGGTCTGTTGGCTCAGGGCTCTGTGGGGCAGTTTGCAGGGCTGTGGCCAGCCTGTAGAATAAAGAACTCATTTTAAAAATAATAAGAGATAATGAATCGTATGTATTACTGAGAAGGATACACATATACACACATTTCATTTGCTTATTTTATTTCTCTTTAAATTTTGCCAGGCCTACAGGTACCATTAGAGTATTGCTTTGTACAGTATCGATCGGAAAGTATTTTTAATAAATGTCTTTGAACAGTGGAATACTCATAAAGTTTTGAGTCGTGGGCTAGGAAACACACTGGCGTGACCTACTTGTAATAGTGCTTGTCACCCATCTTTTAGCTTTAAATCAATTTCTCATTTTTTAAAAGCTTCTCTGTCAGACTCTGAAAGTGAAATGTAACTGCCATTGTGTTAGTCTCTATGGGCCAATTCAGGAAAGCACTTAAGCATGTGTTTTAGCACCATTTTTGAACAGGACTGCCCTCCTGAGTTCTCATTCCCTCTTGACAGAGCAGTATATCTGCATACACACTCATGATGCTCACGTACCATTAAAGAGGAAATCCAAGTCTTGCATTCAAACTAGGATTGACTTGCTTTTATTATGAAACTCCTAGCAAATATTTCCTCAGGTAGACTGTCGGTCCTTCATCAGTTAAAACTGAGCCGATCACAACATGTCTTCCAATCTTCTCTCGCCCTGGCCATCCTTCGCCATGTTTGTCCATATCTCCTCGTTAAGAAATCATCCCACCTCTTTGGAGGCCGACCCATGGCCGTTTCAGTTCTCGCGGATACCACTCAGATACAGCTGCAGTCCATCTGTCGTCACTGAGTCGGGCCACATGTCCCGCCCACCGCATTTTGCTGAGCCTGCTTTCGACAACAACACCTTGGACTCCAGACTGCTGCCTAATTATTTCATTGGGGATGTGATCGCGGAGCGAAATGCCCAAAAAATGTTCCTTCCATTGCCCTCTGTGTGACAGACACTTGATGTTCTTCAGTCTTCGTCAGCGACCATGTTTTGCTGCCATATAGCATCGCTGGAAGCACGGTCGAGTTAAAAAGATTTGCACGAGTTGTTTTGCTGATCGTTCTTTGGAGGATGTCCCTGATGTTGCTGAATGCGCACCATCCAGCTTTTTTTCTGCGCGACAGTTCGTCTTTCTGATTGTGGCGCATGTTGACTTCCTGGCCCAAATAAACGTATTTGTCGACCTCTTGGATCTGCTCTCCTCCAAGAGTTATTTGGGCTCTTGGCAGAACATCCGATCTCATATATTTTCGTTTTCGACTGGTTCATTTTTAATCTGACTTGACTACTTTTTGTATTCAGTTCTTTAAGCATTCTCTCAAGCTGGACTGTATTTTCAGTTATCAGCACTATATCATCTGCAAACCTGAGATGGTTTAGCCGCTCGCCATTGATATTAATCCCGCCTTTCAGGTCTGCTCGTCGAAAGACCAATTCAAGACATGCAGTGAATTTAATTTTGGTGAAACTGTATCTCCTTGTTTCACACCTTTCTCGATGGGGATTAGGAGGAGAGTATCGAACAGCGATATATCCGTGCTGCAGCCAGAGTTCGCTTCCTTTAATAATGTGATATATTTTGTGCTGATGCCCTGTTCTGAAATAGCTTCAAGAACGGCGTTAGTCTCCACGCTATCAAACGCCTTCTCATAGTCTACAAAGGCAATGCACAAAGGGAACTTGTATTCCCTCGAACGCTCTAGTAGTTGGTTTAGAGTGAAGATGTGGTCTATTGTGCTGTAATTTCTTTGAAAACCGGCCTGTTCTCTAGGCTGCTGTTCATCCAGGTTTCGCGACAGTCAATTTGTTATTATTTTGGTGCATAACTTATAGACATGCGAAAGCAGGCAGATCGGGCAATAGTTCTTTAGATTTTCTTGATCGCCTTTCTTATGCAGCAAGATGGTATTGGACTCTTTCCAACTGGACAGTATCTTCTGGATTTCCAGGTAACGGCTGAACCTTTGGGCGAGAGCTTTCCAGAGTTCCTGACCTCCCGCCTTAAACACTTCTGCTGTCAGACCGTCCTTGTCTGGAGCCTTCCCCTCTTTCATTTGATGGACTGCATGATGGACTTCGCTGATGAGAACTGGGAGTACGTGTTCATCGGTTTGTTGCAGTGATGGCATTGGGACGTCTATACGGGATGCAAAGAGCTGGAAATCCCTGCAGATTGCCTCCATCTCTGTTCGATCGGTTACTGATTCTCCATCCTTGTACTTCAAAGCCGATAATGATGACCTATACAATGCTAGTTCCCATTTGCATTTTTTGAAACTTTTACGATCTTCAGCAGCCTTTAGGAGCTTTTCGGTTTGAAAATTCTTGAAGTCTTCCTTCAGCTTCATTTGTATGAGCTTGCAGAGAAGGGAGTACTCAAGCCTGTCAATGCCATTTCTTTTCATTTTCCTCCTCTTCTCCAATAAGGTCTTTGTATTCTCCGAGATTCTTCCACTAGCTCTTTTTGGTCTTTCACGCTCAACTGATTTCACACACCGTTCCAGCATAATGTTCCCAAATTGGAATACCTTGCTCATTAAACCAGAGAGAACCTTTCGCACCCTGCTTTGCAGGGGTGTGAATGACCACCCAAAGTGTAAGGTAGCAGGAAATTGGGCCCTTTCAGCTCATACTTTCCAAAACTCCAGATCTAATAAAGTTGTCCTTAGAATTATGTCTCATTCCATTCAGCACTTTCAAAAAGACTGAGCAATGATCACTCACAGTATTGACAAACATGTTTCGGAAAATCAAATCAATACATGATTTAGTGACATTCAATTACATATATTTCATTTGTAAATTGTTCACTGTAGATTTTATTTACCTTATTATGAAAGACCTCAGCTTTCTAGAAAATCAATTCTCTGTCATTTAAATGTTTTCTTATAGCTGAGCTGGGTCTTCATTTATTTTTTGTAGTGCTCCTAGTATTAAGGAGGTATATTAGACATATCTGTCAAGAATGTACTGTTATTTTGCTGTAGGGATTCTAGACATTTACTGAAGTTATTGTTAAAATGAGTGTTTTAAACTTGTGTAATTTATGTATCCAAAGGGACAGATTAATAGTAGCTGCCTATATAATATGAAACTCCAATTAAAATAAAAATTAACTTATCAAAGTTGTCACATGCAAGAATTAGCTTGACTATTAGAAATAGACTCTGGGCCAACTTTTTCCTTTCAGTTATATTGGTGGAAACCCACATAAACTCATTTGAAGTCAGTGGAATTGCTATGAAATTGCTATGAATTGCTGGCTGTATTTTAAAGAAGCCTTATTGAGGGTGCAGGAAGAAATCATTCCGAAATGCAGAAAGAATAGCAAATATGGCAGGCGACCAGCTTGGCTTAACAGTGAAATCTTCGGTGAGCTTAAAGTCAAAAAGGAATCTTACAAAAAGTGGAAATTTGGACAGATGACTAGTGAGGAGTATAAAAATATTGCTAGAGCATGCAGGGGTGAATGGGGGAGCCAACATAGTGACAGATGATGTGGAAAAAGCTGAAGTACTTCATGCTTTTTTTGCCTCGGTCTTCAAAGACAAGGTCAGCTCCCAGACTGCTGCATTGGGCAACACAGCATGGGGAGTAGGTGAGCAGCCCTCAGTGGTGAAAGAACAGGTTAATGGCTATTTAGAAAAGCTGGACATGCACAAGTCCAGGGGTCCAGATCTAATGCATCCAAGGGTGCTGAGGAAGTTGGCTGATGTGATTGCAGAGTCATTGGCTATTATCTTTGAAAATTCATGGTGATCAGGGGAAGTCCCAGACGATTGGAAAAAGGCAAATATAGTGCCCATATTTTAAAAAGAGAACCCGGGGAACTACAGACCAGTCGGCCTCACTTCAGTCCCTGGCAAAATCACGGAGCAGGTCCTCAAGGAAACCATTTTGAAGCACTTGGAGGAGAGGAAGGTGATCAG
This sequence comes from Trachemys scripta elegans, assembly GCF_013100865.1. Taxonomy (NCBI): domain Eukaryota; kingdom Metazoa; phylum Chordata; order Testudines; family Emydidae; genus Trachemys; species Trachemys scripta. Next base: position 21,633,241 of record NC_048298.1, on the reverse strand, counting down.
GAACAGTCAACATGGATTCACCAAGGGCAAGTCATGCCTGACCAACCTGATTGCCTTCTATGATGAGATAACTGGCTCCATGGATATGGGGATAGCGGTGGATGTGATATATCTTGACTTTAGCAAAGCTTTTTGGTCTCCCACAGTATTCTTGCCAGCAAGTTAAAAAAGTATGGATTGGATGAATGGACTATAAGGTGAATAGAAAGCTGGCTAGATTATCGGGCTCAACGGATAGTGATAAATGGCTCTACATCTAGTTGGCAGTCGGTATCAAGCGGAGTGCCCCAGGGGTCAGTCCTGGGGCCGGTTTTGTTCAACATTTTAATTAATGATCTCGATGATGGGATTAATTGCACCCTCAGCAAGTTTGCAGATGACACTAAGCTGGGGGGAGAGGTAGATACAATGGAGGGTAGGGATAGGATCCAAAGTGACCTAGACAAATTGGAGAATTGGGCCAAAAGAAATCTGATGAGGTTCAACAAGGACAAGTGCAGAGTTCTGCTCTTAGGAAGGAATAATCCCATTCACCGCTACAGGCTGGGGACCGACTGGCTAAGCAGCAGTTCTGCAGAAAAGGACCTGGGGATTACAATGGATGAGAAGCCGGATATGAGTCAACAGTGTGCCCTTGTTGCCAAGAAGGCCAATGGCATATTAGTAGGAGCATTGCCAGCAGATCGAGGGAAGTGATTATTCCCCTCTATTCGGCACTGGTGAGGCACACCTGGAGTATTGCATCCAGGTTTGGTTCCCCCTCTACAGCGGTGGCAGATGACAGAACAAGAAGCAATGGTCTCAAGTTGCAATGGAGGAGGTCTAGGTTGGATATTAGAAAACACTATTTCTTTAGGAGGGTGGTGAAGCACTGGAATGGGTTATCTAGGGAGGTGGTAGAATCTCCATCCTTAGAGGTTTTTAAGGCCCGGCTTGACAAAGCCCTGGCTGGGATGATTTAGTTGGTGTTGGTCCTGCTTTGAGCAGGGGGTTGGACTAGATGACCTCCTGAGGTCTCTTCCAACCCTAATAGTCTATGATTCTATGATTTATATGGGGTAAATCAGAGAAGACTTTGGACCACTGATACCAGACACCTCTGTGTTCCTGGGGAACCAGGGTGCAGTATCCAGCCGGACTCATGAAAGACACCCCCCCCCCCAGCCTCTGCTTAAACCAAAACCCATCAGAAGAAGAACTTGCAGAGAGCAGTGAAGGGCGTTGGGAGACACACCTAGACCCCTCCTGACAAGGGTGACAAGATTAAGACATCTCCATTAGCATACAGAATGAAGAGCAAAGACAACTCCCCCAGCCTCATCTGCATGAAAGATGGGACAGGAAGACATGTCAATTTACATACAGAATGGAGAACAGGGAACCAAACTGAATTCTGGGACCAGAAAAAGCAGGGAAGCACTGCATCCTGGGAATCTCTGCTCCAGATGCTAATGAACCTACGCCTGCACACACACCCAGCTCAGCAGTTATCAGACCAATTCTAGTAATGAATCCTTAATTGATATCCAAATACTGAAGCAGCCTAGTTGCATTGTGAAGTATCAGGGGGTAGCCGTGTTAGTCTGTATCTACAAAAACAACAACTCTTTGTTGTAGTTGCATTGTGAGCTCCCTGGAAGAAAACACCACCCATAGCCAAGAGTGATCAGCTCCTATTGTCTAGTTTAAAGAAAACCCTTGAGTCATCAGTTTACCTATAAACAAATCTAGTGTTCTCCCTTGAACCATTGTAATTTCTCTACAAAAATCCCTACTCACCCTCTAGTCAGGGTTCTGATACTTAGATCCACACTGTGCATCAGTTCCACTGGAACTCCATCTCCTGACTGATCGTGCTGGGGGCTCTGCCTGTCTCCAGCATTCAGAACCCTCAGCTACCACCATCATCTGGGAACCCTGACCAGTTTAAGCGTCATGGAGTGGGTGAGACCCCCCCCTCTTTCTCTCTCTCTCTGTTTTCCTTTCTACCTTAGGTATTAACCTTTAATCATGTATGTTATGTTGGTTTAGTCCTCCTTGGGTAGTTATTACTATTATTCAATAAATAACTTCTATGGTTAAATTGGTTGCTTCTCTCTCTCTTGCTGAACTTTACTCGTTTGTGTTTTTAGCTTCTCCCATTCACTCTACAGCAACGCTTCTTTTACCTAAGCTAAAGATCCCTGCAGCGCCCAAAATACTGTGGGGTTTGCTCATTGAGTAGGTTACTGCCAGTACAATTGTGTTGGGGGAGTGGGGATAGGGACGTGCTAAATTTGGGACGCATAAGGGTAACAGCTTGAAAGTGCTGCTTGACCCAGTCCATGGAGCCCAGGGGCATATAAGGAGAGACAGCTTGAAAGTGCTGCTTCCTCCAGCCCAGTGAGTCCAGAGACATATAAGGGGTCAGCTTGACAGTGCTGATTGACCCGGTCCGCTCAGACTTGCTCTGTTAATGTACGTGTGGGTGTGTGGGTGTTCATCCGGTTCTGGGGTGGGAGTAACCCAGCCCTAGGGATCCTAGGTCCTGCAGGATAGCTCCATTGGGAGGGGACTTGCAGAAGAGAGAAGTAGAGCTCCATATGTAAACACAAGTGACACAAGCAGTACATTGACAGGCTTACAGAACCCCCTTCCCCAGAGGAGTAACCCAAATAAATGAGCATATCTCAAAATAATGGGCAAATCTGGTAACACCACAGATGAATGGAATTTTGATTTAAATTTTGCAAAATCATAGCAAAACAAGGGGTAACATTTTCCAAAGCACCAAAGTGACTTAGGAGCTTAATGGGACTTAGGTTCCTACGGGCCAGATTTTTAAAAGCTTTAAAGGACTTATCCTGCTAGTGGTAGCTGTGGAGTATCTAACTGGGCTTTGTTACAATAGATAGCTTACCAATAGAGGGTGTTACAGTATGATAGCATGCTTATGTATAGGGTAGTGTCCAAGAACTTGGAGAACTCTACTTTCAGGAAGTGCTTATGGGACTGAGATATGTGGAGGAAGAAGTAAAGTCTGAACATTGTACTGTCTTGGTTCTCTCTCCACTTATGCCTGAATACTGAACCAGCTTCCTAGCAGCTCAGTGAAGAACATGAACTAGCTAGTTTCTACATGGCCTGAGTGTACTATCCTCTAGATGATTGTTGTGCAAAGCCTTGGCATCTCATAGTTCGGTTTCTTTTTCTGTAACATTGGCTTTTGGACAAATATCTTTGAATGTACCTACAGCTCCCAGTGGAGTCAATGCATGAGAGATTAGCTCTTGCCTCTGTAAAACAAGAACGCTTGAGCAATTTGGACTAAAACTTTATTCTGGTGCAGAAACAGAATCAATTAGGAGCATTTTCTAAAAGTGATTTTTTTTTTAAGCTTGTTGTTAATTAGTGTTGTGTCTGAACCCTGAGATTAACATGCATCATCTTTATTGCCATTATTTGTAAGTTTGCAATTTGCATCTGTGGATTTGATCAGAATGTTGACTAAGATTAATACAGCCTTTCTTTGTGCGGATAAATAACAAAACAGGATGAAACAGGATGTAACAGGAAAAACTGGCCTCCATAACACTGTAACATTTTCTTCTATTTCCAACACACTGAAATTGATATAGAAAGGGGTGTAAATGACATGGTTTCTCCTAATACAAAAGCACTGTTCATTTCTTCTTGCACCAAAGCATTGTAGTCGAGGTGCGATACCACAGAAGGCAGGACTGACTGCATTGTGGCTTACATCTGTGCTCTTTTTTCTCCCTTGTTCAATTACAGATGCAGTTCCTGGGTAAGGCAAAGTACTGATAACATTTTAAAATGATGATACGTTTATTTGCATGATTGTTATGGGATCTCTGTAATGCAAGACATGCACAGTGTGATATCAATGCTTAAATATCAAGGTGGTAGGCAGCTTAGAAATACCTGAGACCTGATTCTATCCTTGAGCAAAGAACTAACAGGTTTTGAGTCTTCATAAAACATAACATCATTGTCCTCAGCCTCCCATGTTCTGCCCCAAAATAAGACTTGCCGCCCATTTGTTCTAACTGCAGACAAAGGGGAACACCTGCACATTCACATTAAATACTTCCCCCCTCTGTATGATGTTCAGATCAGCATTCTTTCTCATTTGAAGCTGAAACACTCAGAAATGGCCCCCAGATACTGCTTTTGGGCAGAGAGCTCATATGGGACAGGATTCTCTGTTGCAGAGAATGTGCAACCCCTCTATGGTCCCCTTCATTCCAGCCCCCCCTCCTCCTGCATGAGCATAGAAACCACACTGATTCTGTTGCTAGGGGCCCTTCACAACACAGAGGATGACACGGGATTTGGCCCTACTATTCCCTAGTCTGGTGAGGTAAGCCTAGAGGCATTTTTCCTGGCTATTTGCTCAGTGAAAATGAAAGAGTAAGATATGATTATTCTTTAGCGAGAATGTCTTCCAATCATGGATCAGGGCCCTCTTGTGCTAGGCTCTGGACATAAACACAATGAAAAGATGGTCCCTGCCACAAGGGGCTTACAATTTAAGCAACGGTAGCATTGTAAAAATGTTGGAAATTTGGTGTAAAAGATATTGGCCCAGATTCTGATCCCTGCTGGGGGGCAGGGTGTTAGGAGGAGATTTTACACAGCTTTGGAGGTGTAACGATCAGCATATGTGGGCTTATGCTAGGGTTACCATACGTCCGGATTTTCCCGGACATGTCCGGCTTTTGGGGGCTCAAATCCCCGTCCGGGGGGAAATCCCCAAACGCCGGGCATGTCCGGGAAAATCAGGAGGTCAGCCGGGCCCCCGGGGAGCCGGGCCGGCGGGGAGCCGGGTCAGCCGGGCCGGCGGGGAGCCGGGCCCGCGGGGAGCTGGGTCAGCCGGACCCGCGGGGACCCCGGCCGGCGGGGCCGGGAGCCGGGGGGTGCGCGGGGCCGCCGGGGGCCGGCAGTGCTGGGCGGGCCGGGGGTGGTCGGCCGGGGCCGGCACCCCAGGGCCCGAGCCGACCCAGGCTGGAANGCGGGGCCGCCGGGGGCCGGCAGTGTTGGGCGGCCGGGGGTGGTCGGCCGGGGCCGGCACCCCAGGGCCTGAGCTGACCCAGGCTGGAGACGCCGGGGGGCCAGCCTGGGCCGCGCCTCCTCCCCCCACTCCCCCCTTACCTGCTTCAGGCTTCCCGCGAATCAAATATTCGCGGGAAGCAGGGGAGGGGGCGGAGACTTTGGGGAGGGGGCGGGGTTGGGCAGGGGTGTGGGCGGGGCTGGGGGCGGGGCCGGGGGCCGTGGAGTGTCCTCCATTTGGAGGCACAAAATATGGTAACCCTAGCTTATGCTGCCCCTTGTTAGATCCCCTAGAGCAGAGGCATGCCAGAGATGAGCCCTTAGGGCTGGTCTAATTTAATTGGCTCTTGGAGCTGGTTCAGAACTTCGGAGTTGCAAAGGCAGCAAGAAGCTGACTCCCATCTCAGCCGTGCCTACACTTAACCTGTTACAGCGGCAGCACTACAGCTGTGCTGCTGTAGCACTTCAGTGTCCTTCTGCGACTATGTCTACGCTTAAAATGCTACAGCAGCACAGTGTGGGGGCTCACTACAGCGTCAGGAGGGATTCTCCCGTCGGTCTACATAAACCACCTCCCCGAAAGATGGTAGCTCGCATAGGTGCTGACTTTTGTTTTTGTAGGCGGGTGCTTTTAAAGGGGTATGTGTGTCTGGGGTGGTGGACGCTCTGCCAGTTTCGGGGGGAAGCTATTTTCAGCATATTTATACACTTCTTTCATATTCTAGTTATTGAATGTGTCTATCATTGGTATCTTTACTATTTTAATAATGAGTAAATTGTTATGAAGCACATCATTACCTTATCATGAATTACAGTATATTAAAATAATTGCAATCCCCCTACGAACTATCTTCACTAACGTCCCAGTTTAACGAGATTATGTTTCACTGTAGCTTTCTGGAGGAAACTCTCAGCAATCTTAATTACCTTGGTAGGGTCTTGCTGCACGTTAAGGACAGCGACATTATTCAGTTGCATCTGTCCCAGGGGCATAGCAGGTGGAGGGAACAGGGGGAGCGGAAAATAAAAAGGCGCCACCTGCTGTGGCACTTTTACTGACAGGGTGGCACTCTGGATCCTTCACTAGCATGACCAAATACTGATGTTGCCCCAGATCCCTAAGTGGCCCCCTCAAGGATTGAACTCAGAACTCTGGGTTTAGCAGGCCAATGCTCAAACCACTGAGCTATCCCTCCATAATTTTGTCCCCTCTGAAAATTTTGCCACCTCACTGTTTATCCTTTTTGCAGATCATTTATAAATATGTTGAACAGCACTGGTCCCAGTACAAGCCCCTGGTGACCACCACTATTTACTTCTCTCCATTCTGAAAATGGGCCATTTATTACTACCCTTTGTTTCCTATCTTTTGACTGGAGTGCCTGGCAAGGCTTTCAGGATCATCTAAGGATCATTAATTTAATTTAATGACAAGCCTTTTCTGATCTTAATCACCCTGCCTCTGTTTATAAACAAACTCCCTGCCCCAAGGGAAGAAGCTGTTAGCAGCACAGAACTCATCACATTCCACACTCAAGCTCTGGCGCCTCGGTGCTGAGCACCCTCAATTTTTTACTTTTTCCTGGGTGCTTGAGCCCTGGAGCATCCACAGAGTCGGTGCCTATGGTAGGTAGGTTGATGAAAAAATTCTTCCATTGACCTACCACTGCCTACCAGGGCTGCCCAGAGGATTCGGGGGCCTGGGACAAAGCAATTTCGGGGGCCCCTTCCATAAAAAAAAGTTGCAATACTATAGAATACTATATTCTCGTGGGGGCGCCTGTGGGGCCCAGGGCCTGGGGCAAATTGCCACAATTGCCCCCCACCCCCCTCTGGGCGGCCCTGCTGCCTACACAGGGGCTTAGCTTGGCTTAACTGTGTCACTCAGGGGCATGGATTTTTTACATCCCTGAGCAATGTAGCAGGGTTGACGTAACTTTTTAGAGTAGATCTGGCCTCACCAGGCTCCATGTATGTGTGTTGTAGGGTGACCAGATGTCCCGATTTTATAGGGACAGTCCCGATTTTTGGGTCTTTTTCTTATACAAGCTCCTATTACCCCCCACCTCCCATCCCAATTTTTCATATTTGCTGTCTGGTCACCCTAGTGTGTTGCATCTTCAGAGGGCTGGAAAATCTGGCCCGTAGTGAAGGCTTTTTGTTGTTTTAAACTCCTCTATTTTTTACTCCATTTTCTTATACATTCCTTGCCAGATGCTGCCTGTGCTGCTCAGAGCTGCTCTGCTGGCCATGGGGGCCCCTGAACATCAGGCTGCAATGAATTCCAGCCCGCTGGTGTCACTCACCACTCCAATGTCTCTGCCCCACATTCTCTGAGCAGGTGCTGGTTCCTCTGACGCCCGGCATTCCACTAGGACTGAAACCACCATCAGAACATGGGCATAGACATTCAGAGCCAGCATCTCTACTCAGGTTACAGATTTCAGAGAGACACTAGTGCTTGAATGCTCCTGTATCGATGCACTGGATGAATTTAGAAATACTTTCCATGATTACAGGACATTCTGCAGAGCAAAAGGGAGACACTAATGCAATACTTCAATTTTTAAAAGCTTTTCAATGAAGGACCCTGAAGCTCTTTTAAAATATAAAGCTGTTCAAAACTTTGTTAGTCATTTCCAAAATTTTTAGTACTTTGAAAAAAATGTAGTTCATCCATTATTTCTGCTGTCCTTGTAGTTATTATGAAAAGGCTAGTGTCTCTACAATTAAAAGCTACAGAAAAAAATCCATTATATTCCTGATTTTGACCTCACCAGCTTTTCAGAACTGCGTGTGCATATTTGCACACCTAATGTGAGCATGCAGTTTCTGTTTGCACATGCAATTACAATTAATGTACATGCAAATGTCCAGTGAACATATTGCTCTGTGTGATCCATGATGGATGTAGTTTAAGATGTCTGCAGCCATGGGAAAACCCCCAAAGGGCACTGGGTTTAAGCCACAGCTAACAGAATTGGCAAGTTATAATAAAATAAGAATAATGATCATTAATAATTACAAGCTCTTACGTAGCACTTTGCATCTGCATATCTCAAAGCACTTGGCAAACCAAGATATCATTATACGTATTTTATATATGGGGAAACTGAGGCACAGCAAGGTGAATGCAGATAGGATTTAGTATATGGAATCTGAATAACTGGGGAGAATACAAGGGCGGGGTTAAGGATATTTCTGCATTCCTTAATTGTACATTTGCACACTGTCCAATGAGTTTAATTTAAAGGAAAATTAACTTTGAATTTCCTGACTTTCAAAAATTTGTGCTTTTTCAAAGCTACATTACTTTATTAAGGGGGTTTTGATACATATTTAGGACCTGACCTCCACTTTAATGACATTTTTTGTCTGGGAGATTTTAATCATTGCTTGCATTCATCTTACTCATTTTTTACCTTTGATTCAGTTTCACCACAGTTGGCAGGAATCTGGCCCATATGTTGAAGCAGACAAGGGTATGTACAAACAAATTCCCATTGTAATGTAAAAGGTGAATGGAAAGACTTGTACAACTATGATGATGTGCAATGTTTGAGAACAGCTGCATGCAGTTAAGCAATAGAAATGCAATGAGAACTTATAGTCTTTTATTTAGTCAAGTAATTCAATATGTCCTGTCTTATTCACTGGCATGTTAAAAATGCAGAACAACAAACCATTCTCATTTGTTTTCCCTGGTGGGAGGAACTGATAAAAGAAATCAACCAAAATGACTCGCTACTAGTCGATTGGGCTGTAACCCCTTCCAAAAATCATGTTCATGTTTTTATAGGAAAGAAAAAATAAGGACCTGATTCTCTCCCCACCACTCCAGCCTATGTACTCACCCTGCCTGAGCTGACAGAGGTGTCAGCTGCCCACACTGCACATTCCCGGTTTCCCAGGACCCTGTGGAAGTCTCCATAGTGGCCTTTGTCTGCATGTGGGAAAGGGCAGATGTGAGGTGTGCATCATGCCCTACACAACTTGAGGAGCTTCTCCATGCTGTGAGGAAGCCTCTGGAAGCATTACGGAGCATGCTGTCAGCAATCCGGAGGTAGGGCCAGAGAACTAAGGTCATCTTCCTTGCCTGTTGATTTGATTATAACACTTCCCTCTTTGAATCCCTCCACTCACTTCCCGCTATCACATCAGATTTAATCTTTTTGTCCCCATCTTCAAAGCTCTACATTACTTGGCCTCTTCCTATTGCATCACCCACAATGAGCTTTGTGTTGCCACCTCTTCTCCACCAATGCTCAGCCCAGCCGTGTGTTTGTCAGCTTCCTACACATTAGTGTCTGTGCCTGTTTCATGGGCTGGCTCCAGCTTTTTTGCCGCCTCAAGCGGCAAAGCGGGGAAAAAAAAAAAGATGAAGTGGATCAGCAGCACTTCGGCGGCAGTTCAATCGCGCCGCTTCATTCTTCGGCGGCGGGTCCTTCTCTCCCTCTCTTCCTCTTTGGCGGCACTTTGGCGGCAGCTCAAAGAGGAAGAGAGGGACTGAGGGACCCGCCACCGAATTGCCGCTGAAGACCCGGACGTGCCGCCCCTTTCCATTGGCCGCCCCAAGCAGCTGCTTCCTTCGCTGGTGCCTGGAGCCGGCTCTGCTTAAAGCCCACTCCTCTGATACGGCCAACAGTGGGTTTAGATGATTTGTATAAAGACTTCCCTATTTGTTTGCCCCTTTAATGTAATCTCTGTCTACTCATCTGTTTGTCCTTAGACTGTGAACTCCTCAAGACAGAGATCATCCTTTCCTGAATGTCTGGAAAGTGCTTAGCACATGATGAGTGTCACCATAAATAAATATCCAATAACAGGCCTCCATGTGGATGGCTCTATGTGACTGACCAGATCTCACTGACTCTGAGCAGATCTCTGGGGAAGTTTTTATGGGCAGGAGCAGATTTACCATGAAACAAATCATGTGGTGGCACGGGGCCCCCCAAAATGCAGGACAAATATCTGACAACCTGCCCCTGAGTCCTGGCTGGCAGTGCAGCAGGGCTCAGGCAGGTAGGCTGCCTGCATGCCATGCCTGGTGGCCCCACGCCACTACCGGAAGGAGCCGGCTGCTGGCACATTTCTGCGTGCCCCTGGAGGAGGCGGGGAGGCAGCTCTGCGTGCTGCCCCCGTCCCAGGCAGCGTACAGAGACCTGCTAACCCCCACCCCCCAAAGATTGCGCAGAGATGTGGCAACAGCAGGGCTAAGGTGGCTCCCTGCCTGCTCTGCCTCCCTCCCTCTGCGCCACTTCTCTCCTGGAAGTGGCCGGCATGTCCCTGCAGCCCTGGGGGGGAAGAGTGTCTCTGCATGCTGTCCATGCCCTGAGCACCGACTCTGCAGCTCTCATTGGCCGGGAACTGTGGCCAATGGGAGCTGCAAGGGCGGTGCCTGTGAGCAGCAGTGCATGGAGACCCCCTGCTCCCCCCCTGCCTAGGAGCCACTGCCAGAAGGGTGTGTGCCAGTCACTTTGGGAGCCATGCCGCTCGAGGTAAGCACCGCCTCCCCGTCCCCCTCCCGCACCCCAATCCCCTACCCCAGCCCAGAGCCCACACCCCTCATCCAAACTTCCTCCCAGAGCCTGACCCCTCACCCCACCCACACTTAAACCCCCACCCCAGCCCAGAGCCCGCACCCCTCACCCCCTCCCACAGCCCAACCCCTTGCCCCAGCCCAGGGCCCGCCCGCACCCAGCACCCAAACTCCCTTCCAGAGCCTGACCTCCAGACCCCCTCCTACCCCCAACTCCCTGCCCCCATCAAGGTACCTCACTTTATTTTCATCTACTTCCCATTACGTATAATTTAGGAGGAGAATGAAGAAAAAGAATGAAAACCGGGGGCGGGGGGGCCAAGGGGGATGGGATAAGAGAGAATGGTGTGGCTGGGGCGGCTGGGGTGGCTGGGGTGGGCGGCCCTTGGGGCTTCTCTGGCTGTGGTGGGGGTGGGGAAGGCAAGTGGGTTAGCCTCCCCGAACGGGGGTTCGCCTGCCACCCATGAATACAAGAGAATATTTGCAGAAACCTAACTTTGAACTTATACATGTGCATATTTACTCCAGAAACATGATATCGTGCACTGCGTTTATCCATTCAGGCAACAAAAGCAATAACCTGGGATCTGTGTGTCCAATCAAAACTAACTGAAGTAGCTCAAAATTTTCAATATCACTAAGAGCTGCTCTTCACAGGAAAGTTTTACCAGTAATACAGGTATAATTATACTGGTATAGTTAAATTGAGGCTACGTCTACACTACCCGCCTGAATCGCCGGGTAGAAATCGATCTCTCGGGGATTGAATTATCGCGTCTCGTCAGGAGGTTGATTTGCCGCCGTCCTCACAGCGGGGTAAGTCGGCTCCGATACGTCGAATTCAGCTACGCTATTTACGTAGCTGAATTTGCATATCTTAAATCGACCCCCTTCCCGTAGTGAGGACGTAGCCTGATATAGTTATTCTGGTGCAATTATACAGGTCGAGTAAAACCAATATAGTTATACTGATGTAAACCCCTTGTGGACACTATTTCAGTATGAGTGGCATTTTAAAATAAAGTTATTTAGCTTAAAACTCTTATCAACATAAACTAAACCAAAAAAAGGCCCTCTTATACCATAATAAGAATATCCACACGGGGTTATACCAGTATGACTATAATTGGTTTAAATTCACACCTTATGCATATTGGTAGAATTTCCTGGGTAGACAAACCCTTACATAGAACTGTGCAAAACAATCACAGACCAGAATTAGTCATAGTAAAGTTGAGAATATTGGAAGATATTTATGGGCTCGCTGCCAGCTTGACTGACTTACCAGGAATTGAACGTGGGACTTCCAGAACTGTAGTCACTACAGCTTGAGCTAAAGAGCCAGCCTTTGTAGCTGAACAGAATGAGAAGCTAAATTATTGTCAAATAACTTATATGCTATGAATTCTTTGCTCAGCTCTTCTGAGATCCATGTTTATATTATTTTTAAAAAATCTTCATTGCCACTGGAAATGGAAGATAAAATAGCCCTCTAGACTTTTATATCTGGGACAGATCACTAATCTATTTAACAGAAAATTACAGGGCAGGGTGGTGTAGCTGGACTAGTGATATTGTTAATAAGCACCATGATCCCTTGATGCTTCTGACTCGCTCCTTCTTGATAACAGTTCCTGCAATCCTTATTTTGAAATTACTCCCACCACAGCATTTTCTTGCTAAGTGTAGATCTAAAGCAGTGGTTCTTAACTTGTGGCCTCCGGGTTGCTTGCCACCCAATCAGCACACAGCTGCAGCCCATGTGACATCCTCAGTGCCGTACAGATAGTATATATATTGTGTGGCTGCAGCCTGCATAATACATAGAGAGCTGCATATGCGGCCCACAACGGTAAATAAGTTGAGAACCACTGATCTAAAGTGACATATGGGTTTGCCCTGGATCCATATGCACATATTCACTCTGATATCAATGGGAGTTGCACTATAGATTGAGGCCAGTACGTGGCCCTGAGGCTTAAATGTTAACATTCAATGTTAATGTTTTAGGCTTAAGGGGGAAAGAAGGTTAAATAATTAAGCAGCTAGGTTTCTTGCTAGGTTTATATCGTATAATGAGGTTATCTTTTCCCCTATATGGGTGGGCAGGTGGGTAAGGATGCTGCTGCCTGTATTGGATATATAACCAACTAAGTGAAGATTTTGGTCACAGATCTGTGATGAATGAAACCCTTGCCAGTATGATGTATCATTCAAAAAGCACAGCTGGCCCACTGTTGTCTCAGCTTGTCAGACATAATTGTTTGGTACTGACTGAAAACATTAAGGTGCAAAACACTAAAGGCTAAATTCTGTTCTGATATGTACATGCAACTTTTCTTCCATCAACAATCCTTCAGTCTCTGTGCCAGTTAAATCCCCCAGGAGAACTGCACACTTGTATTGGAGGGCAGATTTAGCATTAAGTAAACAGTTCACTCTCTTCTTTTATCTCATATCTTAAATGACTTTCAGTTAGCAGAGAGGCTACAGTGACATTTCCATGAAGTATTAGGGTCAGAGTCTAGAAACCTGACTCGTGCAAGTTGTTCTGTTAGCCTTAATTTTCAAAAGTGACCAGTAAATTATGATTGGGATTGTATGGTGGGGTTGCTTCTTATGCCGGGGGGAGGGATTAAAATCTCATGCTTCAGAGTTTTAGCTGGTTACCTGCAGGGATCAGGAAGGGATTCCTACCCCCATTTAGTCTGTGGTTTTTTGGTTTTTGTTTCCTTTCACTGAAGCATCAGGGAGGACTGCAGCTGGACATGGGACCCTGGACAGGGTGTGCCCAGGGCTCAGAAGCGGCACTATTCTCTCTCTTGGGCACTTGGCTGGCTGGTTCTTGCTCACATGCTCAGGGTCTAACTGATCACCATAGGTGGGGTTGGGAATTTCCCCCCAGATCAGATTGGCAGTGACTTTGGGGTTTTTTCGCCTTCCTCTGCAGCATGGGGTGCCAGTCACTTAACAGGATAATCTGTATATATTTCACTAAATCAATTCCCTGCCATTGCAGGGGCCTCAGGCATTGGCGCATCTTGGTACCTCCTATTCTACACATGGCACACAATAGTTTAGTCTCCTGTGGGGTGTAATACTTTGGTTGAATTCTGGTTGTTGGGTACTGTGAGTGGTGACTGGGTGATGTTGGTGGCCTGTGACATACAGGAGGTCAGATAAAATGATCAGGTGATCCATTCTGGCCTTAAACGCTCTGATTTTAAATTGGGGTGTAAATTTTGAGGGGTCCAACTCCAGTGTTTTCTGAGAATTGGGCCCCTTTATGGTGCCAACAGTTTGGTACCTAAAAATGAGGCACTCAAAATCACCAGTCACTTTTGAAAACTTAGGCCTTTCATTTCCTTGCCTGAGGAAAGATTGAAAGGTCTGGCTCTCAGTTTGGTATTAATGTGGATGTAACAAGCAATAAGAAATATCACAGGAGTCCAATGATCTTACCATAAGGAAATCCACTGTTGCAGTCACATGTCACCAGTGCTATATTCTTCATCTATTTTACATGGCCTACTTTCTTCACAGTATACATCCTAGCTAACCAAGCATTTTTAAGACCAAATGTATCTGGTGCCATCACGGTTAAGAACAACATTTGACCTGTGTGAAGATAAAGTGTTGCAGGGAAAAACTCCGGTCTAAGAAAAGGTTGCTATTTTGATTTGCAAACAGCTGGGAAGTCTAATTCCCTTTGGTAGCTTTAAAAACATAATTAACCTTAACTTTAGCCTCTATTATGATATTGCTCCTTGACAAAAAAATGTCATAGCATTCTCTCTCCAATGTTTATGTTAGTTCATTATTGCTAGGAGAGGGATCTTTAGATCATTTGTAGACAGCTCCCAGTACTCCTCTTTAGCCTTCAAAGAATGCTGAGTACGTTGTTCTGATCTATTAAAATTCCATTATCGCCTCTGGGTCACAGCAGTGATTATGTAAACTAACAGATCCCAGTTAGGAGACTCGGGTTTATTTTTAAATGTGGCAGCTAAATCTAATGAATGAACAAACTAAATCTGCCAACATGTCATTTTTGTTAATAACTCTGTATGCTCTTAGAGCCCTGTCACTGGGGAACTGGATAGCTAACAGGATTAGTGAAGAGATATCAGGCTTTTCTTCTGTAACCCATTGGGCTGATTCCAGTCTGAAAGGGTAGCAACCAAATTTCATTGCCTTCTGATAGCTGTTTGGTGGTCTCCGTCCAATTCCCAATTGACACATGGTCCCATGAGAACCCTCCCCAACTGGGGCTAATTTATATCTGGCAATCAGAACACACAGACAACAGTATTATAGAAATGTAGAACTGGATGGGACCTTGAAAGGTCATCAAGTCAAGTCCAGTCCCCTGCCTTCACAGCAGGACCAAGTACTGTCCCTCACAGATTATTTTTGCCCCAGATCCCTAAATGGCCCCCTCAAGGATTGAACTCACAACCCTGGGTTTAGCAGACCAATGCTCAAATCACTGAACTATCCTCTTCCCCAAAGAAGGGGTCCCTCTAGGTCAGGGTTGATTGACAGGGAAATGTGCAGAAGCTTGTAGTGTTGAGGCTCATACCTTCTGTGGACATCCAGAGGACTTCAACTTGCAGGTGCTGTCAGTTCAGATTCCTCACTAGCCCTAAATTCTTCCCACATGCACAAGTACAAAAAGGAGTTTCTCAGAGTCTAGACCCAGAAAAACTTCACAGCAAATATCACAAAATAGTGAGATCAAATTTGATTCTTTCCCCCTCTTTTCTATCTAAGACCTAATACTGGATATGACTTGAGTGCTTAATTTTATTGTAGAAAAACCCTCAGTTCTCAGGAGTGTCCCACTAATTTCATACTTGCAGATAGGTTGGAGGAGATTAGATAGTTTGGGTGAAATTCACACAAGGCTAATACAAAGTCTATGCACCACTATGAAACAGGCAGCTTGTGGATGGAGCCAACAACCCAGTTCAGCTCTTTAGAATGTGAGGTCTCTCTCTGTTTTCCCTACAGGAAATGTTATTAAAGTTTAAAGCATAAGAACAGAATGAATTGCAGGTATTACACTGATCTATTTTATCTGGCTTTGGGTATGTGAAAAATACATGTGCAAGTATAGATTACTAAAAGCATGTTTTCATGGTCTGTATTTTGGAGCACATGGAACATTTATAAGGTAATTTATAAATGATAAACCTAAAATAAACAAAAGTCAAAATTAAATAATATACAGAGAAAATCAGGCATGCTTCACTAGACAGTTCTCCACAGCATCTTGTCCTTTATCGTAAACCTCTGCTTAAGGTCTTTTAGCTTGTTTTCAATCAGCATGACAGTGGTTTTATCCAAGTCTTTTTCTGATAATCTATCAATTATGATTCCATGTGACTCAGTCTTAAATGCTTTGCCAAAATCTAAATATATTACCTCAGCCACCTTCCCTCAGAATTCTGTAATTCTATCAAAAAGAACAGTTATGTTTGTCTTGACAAAGTTTTTCCTGTATAAACCTACAGGGTGAGATTTTATGCTGTGCCTCCAAGAAGCACAGCATGGAACTCACAGCTCAGGTGGCGGGAAACTAAGGTGGCTTCAAGCCACATTTGTGCTCTTCCAGTTCTGGGTTGTTATAGGGTACAGAGTGGACCTGGACTACCTTAGACAGTCCAAAGTTATAGATTCATAGATTCTAGGACTGGAAGGGACCTCGAGAGGTCATTGAGTCCAGTCCCCTGCCCGCATGGCAGGACCAAATACTGTCTAGACCATCCCTGATAGACAGTTATGGAAGCCTTTCTCAAGCTGCCTATGGATCCAGCTGTGGCCCCATCCCTACCCTACCTCTAACATTCCCCTTGTGCCAAGACTTGCAGTGAAGGAGCTCAAAGGGCATTGTAAGCTGAACCTACAGAATTCTCTCCTGCCTGGATCGGGGGCTCTCATGGCTCTTTGCAGCAGCAGCATAAAATGGCCATATCAGACAGGAGAATGCCTTCCAGGATGCCTATTGCTCATGGCTCCATTACTCTCTGCCCTCTAGTGTGTTGTCCAGTCTAGTGTAAGCGGAGTCTGAATAAGCTCGCCCCTGCAATCTAGTGATGAACCGGAGGAGGGGGAACTTCAGGAGCAGATCGTATTTGCATAGAAATGCCTGCTCTACCGCCATGTTCAGCAGATGGAGCTGCTTTGCCAAAGTGATTAATTTTGGCTGGGCTTGGGTTACAATTCACCCTTGTATTTCATTCGTCCTGAGGGGATCTGCCGTGGCGAAGGTACCTCTTCACAAGGCAGACAACACCATCAGGCAGCTGGTGAAGAAGTGGATGTTTCTTCCCCAGAGAGCCAGCAATGAATTGGTGTACATCTCGTACAGGCAGGGCAGCGCCAATGTCCCTCGTATGCGTGATCTCTGCGATGTTGCAGTGATCACTCACGCCTTACACCTTCTGACATGCCCGGATGCCATGGTGAGGAACATCACGGAAATTGCTATGCAGAATGTCATCAAGAAGCAAATCGCAAAAGGATCTCCTCCAACCAAGATGTCACCACCTACCTGAGCGGCTCCCAGGAAGGTGAATTTGGAAGAGACAGGGGAGACTTTGCTTCACTTTGGATTCGTGCCTGCAATGCTACATGATGACTGGAGAAGCATATCGGCTGCCACTGGAAGTGGTGCAAGAAACACCAGGAGCTGGGAGTCCTAGTGCCACAGGTGAAGAACACGGAGCACACAATTATCACTCCAAGAGTTAGAACCATGCTGGAGAAGACCTTGAAGGAGTCCATCTCCTGACAGTATGTAGAAAACCTGAAACGGAAACCGGAGCAGGGCGAGGCCTTCAACGTGACGTGCAAGTGGGATGCCAGCAACCACTTCCTCCCCAGGGGCAGCTTCACCTAATTTGCTGACTGGAGGTTCATCTACAGGGCCCGGCTCAACTGCATCCCACTGAATGGAGCCGTCAGCCACTGGAATCGGGACAAGCGATGCAGGAAGTGTAGATATGCCAACGAGACACTACCCCAAGTCTTGTGTAGCTGCAAGCCCCATTCCAGAGCCTGGCAGTTACACCACAATGCCATTCAAGATCGCCTCGTCAGAGCCATCCCGTCACCCATAGGGAAGGTGGCCGTGAACTCCAGTATCCCCAGAATGGACAGCCAACTGCAACCGGACATCGTCATCACCAAGGACCAGAAGAAGATCATCATGATGTACATGACAGTTCCCTTTGAAAACAGGACCCCAGCTTTCCGCGACGCCCAATCTTGAAAGATGGAGAAATACTCCCCTCTAGTCGACACCTTGAAAGCTAGGGGTTATCAGGTTCAAACTCACGCGCTGATCATCGGAACCCTGGGCACATGGGACCTCTGTAACGAGCGAGTGTTGCAAGAATATGGAATCATTCAGCGCTACGCTTATGGTGTCACACAATTATGCATAATTCTTTCCCCTGGTACAGCTCTGTTCTCTTCCACCCCTTTATATATCTTTTGCATACGGCGGGAACCCTTTGTCCCTCTGGATTTCCACCCCCCCCCCCCACTGGAAAAGCACCCAGGTTAAAGATGGATTCCAGGTCAGGTGACATGATCACATGTCACTGCAAGACTTCATTGCCCACTTGCCAGCACACACATATACAGGAAGACTCACAGGCAAAACACAGCCATCTGCAAACAATGGTCCCGGTTAATGGGAGTCATCAAGATTCCAAACCACCATTAATGGCCCGCACTTTGCATAATTACAATAGGCCCTCAGAGTTATATTTCATATTTCTAGTTTCAGATACAAGAGTGGTACATATATACAAATCGGATGATCACACTCAGTAGATTATGAGCTTTGTAATGATACCTTACAAGAGACCTTTTGCATGAAGCATATTCCAGTTACGTTATATTCACTTATTACCATATTTTTATAAAACCATATAGACTGCAACGTCACAAGATCAATAGATGAAACAGAGTGCAGCTTAGTTGTTTGTAAAGCACGTTGAGATTCTGGGAAGGAAGAGGCTTAGAAATGCAAAGTATTAATCTCCTACAGAACGCATGGAATGCTACTTCTTCAGCTGTGATCTGATGTAGCAGGGCTTAGTGCTGACTATACCATATTTTGCTATAATAAATGCATGCCATCAAAAATTGGATCTAAAATATGATTTTTGTACCAACACAATAAAGATTTAAGAATTTTACAGTTGTTTACCTGACACAATTATAGTTAAGGAAGTGCAAGGGTTTCTATATGGAGCACCTAGTATTATTGCCACCTGCTGCAATGTATTCAAGTGGCATTTGGCATTACCTAGACCTGTGCCAGTGGTGTCTTTCTGGCTGCAGTCCTCAGTTTTCTCACCCATCCATCTTTGGGTTCTTGGTTGGGCCATTCCCAAAAACAGATAAAGGGATTTCTTCTTCCCATTTGCCACAGAGGCCAGAGGAGCAGGAACCATCAGAGATCTCCCCTTACAAGAGACAAGGAGAAAGGATCCTGGGAGATTTTTTTCTCTCCTGTTTCCTGTGACCAAAAAGAAGATGGGGTCAAGAGACAGGAGATTCACATGCTACCAGCTCCCATTGGTATCTAATAAGCTGGAGAAGGTCCTGAGCCAGTACCCTGGGTCCAAACACTTTCTAACTCTCAGACTGTTCAAAATCTGGATCCATTTTACATTTCCTTCTCTGCATTAAACTGCCAGTAAAGGTTTTGTTATTACAGATGGATGCTGACAGATATTATGAGACAGCAATGCAGAGTGTCACATTGATTGGTGACAAATAACTTTATCATTCCAGTAGCTAAGTTAAATAATGGAAGGGAAATGGATAGTGTCCCTCTTATGGAGCCAGAAAAGAGAAATAAGAATTATTAGAACTTATTGATTTTAAAGGAATGTGATGCAAATTGGAACCATTCAATGTGATATTTCAGGAACTCTGATCAATCAAACAGTATCCACATAAAACTGCTTGTTGGAAATGTCACAAATAATTGTTCAAGAACACTTTGCATCTTGTAAATATATGCATATATTTACTCTTTTACTGAGCTGCTCAGAAGTTCCCATTCTTCCACTAAACAAGAACCTATGACCTGTTGATTTGGGAATTAAAATGATTATGATGCTGCCACTTTGTTCTTAGGGCACATAATCAATACCAGAGCTGCGAAAAGCCCTGGTGATAACCTCTCTTTTGACAGCTTGTCAATAATCCTGGCATCATGATCAAAAGGGCTGTAGTAAGACTCATAACCTGCATCAGGCGAATAAGGGTACTGACGGTAGGGTGAAAAATAAAAACTCAGCTAAGGTTTATTGCTATGAAGTAAGCCAACGGCAACAGACTGCTTGACAAGAACACGCAAAAAATGTTCAAATAAAGAGATCTCATAACAGGTATAGCAAACAAAAGTTATTAATGAGAGAGCTTAAATCATTAGTTACAAAACACTGAGTACTCCTGCCTTGTCAGTTTCAAAGGAAAGTGAGATTTACATTTTCCAAGCAGTTTATCAAATACTTCATCTTAGTCATTTTCCCCATCCATCAAGAATTCCACCAACCATTTTCTGGAAGCCTTAAGGGAATATATAAAGCAAAGTTTAAAAACAGATGATACATGGCTTGTATTTCTATAATGCTACTCAAAGCCAATCATTTCACTCTGCAATGAAGAGTCATCTACCCAGGTGTGCTGAACCTCAGTAACTAGAGATATTTTGATTAAGTCGGGGAATTAGGGAAGCAAGGATGAAGATACACTTGAATATCCTTTATGCTGACTATAGTATGCACACCCATGTCTGTCTCCGTGACCCATCATGCACCAGTAATTGGAAAACTACTCTATTTCTGGTGACCATAAAAAGGTGAAGACCTGGCCCCACTGAAATAAATGGCACTGGACTTCAAAGTACCTGAGGCACACTAGAAACAATTAATGAAGGCTCACAACAACTCTATGAGGTAGGGAAGTATCATTAAACCTACTTTACAGATTGGGAAATGGAGATCAGGACATTTTCAAACTTGGGTGGCTAAATTTAGACACCAAAATCCATACTCTGAGCACCTATTTTGAAAATATCAGCCTAAGTCCTACGGGCAATATGTGGCAGAGAACCCAGATCATTTTTATCCCTTTCTTGAGCCGTATGTACCAGGCCAAGACTGGGTCTACACTACAAAGACTATGCAATCACAGTTCCCTTACGTAGATGCAGTGTTCAGAGACAAAAGGAGGAGTTCTGTCAATATAGGAACACCGTCTCCCTGAATGTTGTTAGCTATGCTGACAGAAACTCACTTCTGTTGGCATAGCTGTGTCTACACTGGGGGGTTTGTCAGTAGAGCCATTGGGGGGAGGGGGCTGGGAGGGTGAATAGTCCTCCCCCACCCCACCCCCCAAGGTTCTAGCACTTAATCAAAGTCCCAGAAAAAAATATTATCTGGTTACTAGTCACTTACTTGCGTATAATCACTTATGTGCAATTAAGTGATTCGTGTTGGTTTTGTGACAAATAGGAAAAGTGTGATTTTTGCCTGAAGTTAATGGCATTACTGGAGAATTAGCAGAATTCAACAGAAATTTCTTGTCAAATTCTAAGTGTATCAGATTAAAATGCTGTTTGTAGTCACCTGCTTTTCTGCACAGAAAGCAAAAAGTTTCTCTGCATTTATTGATGACAGCAAACTGATTTTCCCAACATGCTTGAAAACAAAGAGATCTTTCAACTTTTTTTGTGTAATTCTGCTTTTTTGCAGGAGGGTCCGCACAAGAAGCTGCAGTTTTGCTAAAATTTGCATGAGTTCCAACTACAAACATCCATTGTTTCTAGCTTATTAAGCAACAACTTGTAAAAGCTTTCTACTAACAACTGTGCGGCAAGGAGGAGACCAGATAACGGAGTGATTAAAAAATAGTTTGACACTCATATGAAGTAGTAAGTAACACATCAGCACAACTCCGAGTCATTATGTCTGTGACTGTGACGTCAGGAGAGTTGTGCATAGAGTCAAGGAGAACATTGCTTTGGCTACAATGGCTGTCAGCCACATCAAGACCTTCTGCGAGCCAAAAGTGGCTCATGGCTTGCCTGTTCCACAACACTGTTTTAGGCAGACACTCAGACATGGATGTTGGAAGAAAGAGAGGTGCTCAGTGCATTCTGAACTGTTATTTTCATAAGAAAACATGAACTGAGAATGTGACAAGTGAAAATAAACTGCCCCTGCAAGATTCCATGGCAGTTGAGAAAGAAATGCAGCTCACGTCTTTAACTGAACACCAACCTCAGTCCCAAGATTCAAAGTTTACTTCAAGCATTTCTGATTTAAAAAAAAAAAAAAATCTGTGTTGTACCATCTCCTACCAGTGACCTAAGTAAAACAGAAAAGTGACAATCCTGTCCAACCAAAGCTAAATACCTACTCTGCTGATAAAAAGAACATAGATTCTCAGAGAACTACTACTGAGGTCACACATGCATTGAATATTCTGTTAATGAAAATGCTGTTTACTGCTTTGTTTGCAGACACTTTTCAGAAAATTCCTTGCAAAAGGGTGAAAGGAATGGGAAACATGTATCTATTGATGTTGGTTTTTCTAAGTGGAAAGACTAGAATACTCTTTTTCGATAGCATGCAGAAAGTGCACAGCACAAATGCTTGACTGTCTTGTGGATGGAATTTCATGAGATTCTAGCAAAAGAAAAAGTCTATTTCTTAAAAAAATCCAACAACTAGATAGACAGAATAGGAGTCATGTGATGTCACTTCTATGAACAACCAGTTTTCTTGGGGCAGGTCTACATTTAAAATGCTGCATTGGCCTGCTGTAATGCTTTAATGAAGGTGCTCTACACTGACGGGAGAGAGCTCTCCCGGGCGTAGTTAATCCACCTCCTTGAGAAGCGGTAGCTATGTTGACTACAGAAGTTCTCCCCCTGACATAGCACTGTCTACATCGGGGGTTAGGTTGGTATAACTACATCGCTCAAGGGATGTGGATTTTTCACACCCCTGTGCGAAATAGTTATACCGATGTAAGTCTGTAGTGTAGACTTTCTGCAGACATAATGAATCCAAAGGATCAGGAAATACAGGAAACTTCACTGGGTTCCTTGAGATGTTATCAGAGACAGCTGCAAACCTACATTCAAAAATGGAACATCCGTATGGTTATTACTTATCTCATGAATATCAAAAAGATCTAATTTGAGGTTTTGGTAAATTTTGGAGAGAAATCAATAATACCTGAGATTGAAGAAGTCAAGGTTTTTGCTGTTTTAGTTGTTAAGACTAAAGACATTTCTAAGAAGGAGCAGCTTTCTCTAATTATTCAATACCTTCATGAATGTTCTGTAAAAGAAAGAGCTTTTGGTACTTAACACATGCTTAAACTTGGTGCTGATTCTTTGACAAACTGTAAGTATGACCAAACATTCAGTATGAGACTTGATTGGCAATTTTGTGGGGGACAATACTATGACAATGCAAGTGTAATGAATGGGTGGGCTAATGGAGTTCAAGCAAGAATAAAATAACGGCATCTCATGCTGTGTACATTCACTGCCATACCCACAAGCTGCTAAACCTTGTTTTAGTCCACACTATCTCAGATACACCTGAACTTTCAGAATTCTTTACTACTGTACAAGTTTTGCACAGCTTCATGGTCAAAAACAATAGCAGATATGAGTTAATCGTTCAAACTCAAAAACATCTCCAGAAGAAAGTTATTCGGCTAGTGTGAATGACAGCTACCAGGTGCCTTTATTGGTACCAAATAGTAAATACTATAAAACTGTACTATGAAGCCATTCTTGCTATACCAGAAGCAGTCAGTTCAGATCATTCAGAAGTTTCAGCTGAGGTAACTGGATTTAAAACTAAGCTAGTCTACTTCTTTTTTATTGTGTATATACTTATCTTGGAAAAAATACTCAGTGTGATGAGTGGATAATTAGAGCAACATCAAAAAAGTGGACTTGTTTTACTATTTGTTACACATTTGATCAAAGGAATGTGAAAAAAACTAGAATCAGCAAGATGTGATGCAGAGTGGGGGAAAACAGCTGGGAATGCGAAGAATTTGCTGTTGATATTGGCATTGAATTGGATTTTGGGAATTGTTGTCTAAGGGTACATCTACACTACAGCGGGGAGTCGATTTAAGATACGCAAATTCAGCTATGTGAATAGCGTAGCTGAATTTGACGTATTGCAGCCGACTTACCCCGTTGTGAGGACGGCGGCAAAATCGACTTCTGCCGCTTTTTGTCGGTGGCGCTTACTACCACCTCCGCTGGTGGAGTTAGAGCGCCGAGAGGTCGATTTCTACCCGCCGATTCAGGCGGGTAGTATAGACCAGACCTGAGTGCCCTGCAAGAATTCAGAAAGTTTCATGTTGACTATCTGTTGAACAGTACCACTGGAAAGAGGAATATTGGTGATACGAGTCTCAGTGATAGATTTTGAAGAACTTATTTTGATGTTCTTGACCGTTTCATTCCTGCATTCAACAGGTGTTGTATGGACAATCAACAGTTGCTGGAACCTACGGAAGTATTTGATGCAGATCCCTTAAACTTCATGGATTTCAAGAAATAGGAAGAGTTTTCACATTTATAGTTGACTCGTCAATGAAATACTTTTGAGATTGCTAATCTCACTGGCAAAAATGTTCATGGCATCAATTGAGAAGGAGAAAAAGAGTAAAGATATTATTTATTTAGACAGCAAGCTTCAAACACTGAATAATCCAAAATATTGAAACTGCTACAGATCACTGTCATACTGCCCATCACTTAAACTTCAAATACCCATTTTTTCTGTGTGCTGAAGAGTCAAAACTTACATCTGATCAATGTGTGGCTGAGCCATCTGATGCTAATGGCTGTGGAACAGTAAATGATAAAATCCTTCAACCTTGACGACTTAGGCCAAATTTATGTCACTCAGGGGTGTGAAAAAACACCCCTCTGAGCAACCTAAATTTTGCTGGCATAAGTGGTAGCGTGCACAGCGCTATCTCGGTGGGAGAGCTTGTCCCACCAACATAGCTACCGCCACTTGTTGGGGATGGTTTAATTATGTTGATGGAAGAGTTCTCTCCCATCTGCATAGAGCAGCTACATGAGAGATCTTACAGTGGCCCATCTGCATCAGTATACCTGTGTCACTGTAAGGTCTCTCAAGTAGACAATGGATGGTTTCAGTAGACTGCATTATTGTCACTACCCTTTGTTTGACAGAATTATATATATTATATGTAAGCTAGCTAGTCTGAAGTACTATGTAGAAATATATCAAAAATTGTCCCTCAAGTTATTTTTTATTGTATATTTAAATTCTGATCAGAAACAATTGCCCTCCCCTAGAAATATCTGAATTGGCACGACTGGGTTTTGTCAGCATAGTTATGTTACCACTAGGTGTATTTTTTTCAGACCTCTGACCCCTAAGTATGTTGGTATAAATTTTAAGTGTAACCCAGGCCCAAATCTCCATTCCTCAAACAGTACAAACCATTCTGGAGATAAGCCTTCCATTGTTTCACAAAGATCAAATGTTTGTCTTGAGTAAATTGATTGCCAATTAAAGCTATGTCTGCACTGCAAGAAGAGGTGGTGAGTTAGCTAATTCAAGACAGCTGTCTCAGTTTCAAAACACACTTTTTCTGCAGTGAAAACAAAGTCTAACTTGTGGTCCTTTACATGTTTATGAAGACAGAGCCCTGGTCTACAATACAGGGTTAGGTCGAATTTAGCCGCATTAGGTCGATTTTATAATGAATGCGTCTACACAAGCAACCCCATTCCGTCGACCCAAAGGGCTCTTAAAATCTGACTTTTGTACTCCTCCCCAGCAAGGGGAGTAGCGCTAAAAACAAACTTGCTCGGTCGAATTTGGGGGAGTGCGGATGCAAATCAACGTTATTGGTCTCCGGGCACTATCCCAGAGTGCTCCAATGTGACCGCTCTGGTCAGCACTTTCAACTCCGATGCACTAGCCAGGTAGACAGGAAAAGTCCCGGGAACTTTTGAATTTCATTTCCTGTTTGGTCAGTGTGGCGAGCTCAGCAGCAAAGGTGACCATGCAGTCCCCCCAGAATCGCAAACGAGTTCCAGCATGGAGCTAATGGGATCTGATTGCTGTATGGGGAGAAGAATCTGTGCAGGCAGAACTCCGATCAAAAAGAAGAAATGCTCTGGGTCAGAGCCCCATACATGCCGCTTCTATGATTAGCTGCATGGCAATCTGGGGGGGACACCCTACCACTACCCCACCACTGTCCATGGACACCTGTAAGGGGGGAGTCTCACGCAACATGGAGGAGATGAGGAATGAGGAGGATGAGGAGGATGGATGAGGAAGAGGAGGAGGAGGAGGAGAATGCGCAGCAGGCAAGCGGTGAATCCGTACTCCCTGGCAGCCAGCACCTTTTTATCACCCTGGAGCCAATACCCTTCCAAGGCGGGATCCCCGACCCTGAAGGTAGAGAAGGCACCTCTGGTGAGTGCACATTTGTAACTACAGTACAAGGTTTAAAAGCAATAGTATTTAATGTTTGATTTGCCCTGAAGACTTGGGATGCATTCGTGGCAGGTACAGCTACTGGAAAAGTCTGTTAACGTATCTGGGGATGGAGCGGGAATCCTCCAGGGACATTTCCATGAAGCTCTCCTGGAGGTACTCTGAAAGCCTTTGCAGAAGGTTTCTGGGGAGGGCTGCCTTATTTCGTCCTCCATGGTAGGACACTTTACCACACCAAGCCAGTAGCAAGTGGTCTGGAATCATTGCAATACAAAGCATGGTAGCAAATGGTCCTGGGTTTTGGTCACATTCAAGCAACCTTCAGTCTATATCTTTCTGTGTTAGCCTCAGGAGAGTGATATCATTCATGGTCACCTGGTTGAAATAGGGGAATTTTTGTAAGGGAACACTAAAAGGACCCTGTTCGTGCTGGGCTGTTTGCGCTTGGCTAAAAGGGATCATACCTGAGAATAGCCATGCGGCAGGGGGAGGGGTGAAGGGATCATCCCAAATAGCCACACGGAGGGGTGCAGGGAGGTGTGTGCTGCACATCCACCTGAAAACCGCAGCCCCTCCTTTTAAATGGCAAACCCAACCGTCATTGCTTGCTATGGGAAAGGAGGATGCTGCAGTCAGGGCTGTCCCTAACTGTTCTGGGGCCCTACGCAGCTGCCCCCCATGGGGGGGGGGGTGGGGCCCCAGGCCTCTGTGGAGGAGGAGCAGGGGGGCTGGTCCCAGGCCTCTGGGGAGTAAGTGGACCCCAGGCCTCCGCGGGGGAGGAGCAGGGGGGGCTGGCCCCAGACCTCCACGGGGGGTGGGATGGTTTGGGGGGGCAGGGAGAAGCACCCCCCAGCACTCACTGGTAGCGCGGCTGGGGCCGGGTTGCTGCACTCCCACTGCCGGTGAGTGCAGGCCCAGCCCTGCTGCACTCCTCAGGGAGTGGGGGTGGGGAAAGGGTGGGGCTGGGGCGGAGCAGGGGTGGGAGCCATGGGGAAGAGGCGGAGCAGGGGCTGGAGCAGCACGCAGCTGCGTAGGGCATCAGGAAATTTGATGCCCCAAATTTCCTGGTGCCCTATGCAGCTGCGTACTTTGCGTATGGGTAAGGACGGCCCTGGCTGCAGTTTGAAAATATTTCCACATGTTATGAAGGCGTTAAAAGCCATCCCCATGTACCCTTTGGCTTACCATGGTGCCTGGAAACCGAATTCTGTTGCCCAGCCGTGTGTGATGTGTCACCATACCGGCAGGCGTTCAATATAAAAGGCAAAATGCGACCTTGTACCTAAAGCACATGTGCTGTCTGCTGTGAAAGAGTCTCCCTTTTGTTCTCAGAAATGTATCATCTTAAATTTTACTCTCCCTTTTTATCTCCCTGCAGGTGCAAATGTTTCTATTCTCCCCATCTCATCTCCGTCCCTGAGGTTATCGCAGATTAGAAGGCGAAAAAACCACACTCACAATGACGTTTTCCGAGCTCATGCTGTCCTCCCGCACTGACAGGGCACAGCTGAATGCAT
This sequence comes from Trachemys scripta elegans, assembly GCF_013100865.1. NCBI lineage: Eukaryota > Metazoa > Chordata > Testudines > Emydidae > Trachemys > Trachemys scripta. The sequence goes on along the minus strand of NC_048298.1, from coordinate 21,605,576 downwards.
GGAGGCATTCAGTGGCTGAGTCCAGGAAAGCATTCAGTGAGTATGATGAGAAGAGGCAGGATGCAATACTGAGGCTAATGGGGGAGCAAACGGACATGCTCAGGAATCTGGTGGAGCTGCAGGAAAGCCAACAAGAGCAGTTTTGATTTGTAGTGTGGCTACAATAAGCAATGTGGCCTTGTCCTTCCCCACCCCCACCCCACGCTACCCTACCCCACCCGGGCTACCTTATCAGTTATTTCACTTTTTTTTAATTAATAAAGAAAAAATGCATGGTTTCAAAACAATAGTGACTTTATTTCCTTTGCCAGCTGTGATCGAAGGGGGGAGGGTGGTTGGCTTACAGGGAATTAAAATCAACAAAGGAGGCGGGTTTGAATCAAGGAGAAACACACACAACTGTCACACGGTAGCCTGGCCAGTCATGACACTGGTTTTCAAAGCCTTTCTGATGCGCAGCGCTCCTACCTGTGCTCTTCTAATCACCCTCGTGTCTGGCTGTTCAAAATTGGCAGCCAGGCTGTGACGGGTTGGATCACAGAAACCCCCTTGGGAGCTGCCAACTGACGTACCAAGACTACCCCTGCTTCTGTTTTCCCTGCCAGCTCAGGACTCCAGCACCCTGTCTTGCTGAGCCAGACACGCCCGTCTGCTCCAACACAGACCCAGGGTCTGAATCATTTGTCCCAAAGCTGCAAGTTTACCTGAAAACAGCTCACAAAAGTGTGCTTGTCTTTAGCACTCAGATGCCCAACTCCCAATGGGGTCTAAAACCCAAATAAATCCGTTTTACTCTACATAAAGCTTATGCAGGGCAATTCATAAATTGTTCGCCCTCTATAACACTGATAGAGAGAGATGCACAGTTGTTTGCTCCCCCCTGGCATTTATACAGACTCTGAGTTAATGAATAAAAAGTGATTTTATTATATACAGAAAGTAGGATTTAAGTGGTTCCAAGTAGTAACAGACAGAACAAAATAAGTCACCAAGCAAAATAAAATAAAATGCGCAAATCTGTCTAATCAAACTAAATACAGATAAGATCCTCACCAGTTCCAGAATGCTCCCTTTTACAGGCTAATCTCCTTTTAGCCTGGGTCCAGCAATCACTCACCCCCCCTGTAGTTAGTGTCCTTTGTTCCAGTTTCCTTCAAGTATCCTGGGGGGATGGAGAGGCTCCTTCTTTAGCCAGCTGAAGACAAAATGGAGGGGTCTCCCACAGGTTTAAATAGACTCTCTCTTGTAGGTGGAGACCCCCCCTCCTATGCAAAGTCCAGCTCCAAGATGATATATGTGTACAAACAGGATGAATAGATATAGTAGACCATAACCTTTATGGAGATATGTTACATGGCACAGGCAGCACAAAACATATTCCAGTTATGTCATACATACATTTATAAGCACCCCCTCCATAAAGCCTTATGGGGTACACTGTCACACAGGCGATTGGCCTCAACCTCCCCCCCACCATAAACATCTCCCCCTTACTCTCACAGATGTTATGGAACACAGTACAAGCAGTAATAACAATGGGAATATTGGTTGCGCTGAGGTCTAACCTAGTCAGCAAACAGTGCCAGCAAGCTTTTAAACGTCCAAAGGCACATTCTACCACCATTCTGCACTTGCTCAGCCTGTAGTTGAACTGCTCCTTATTACTGTCCAGGCTGCCTGTGTACGGCTTCATGAGCCATGGGAGCAAGGGGTAGGCTGGGTCTCCAAGGATAACTATTGGCATTTCAACATCCCCAATAGTAATTTTTTGGTCTGGGAAGTAAGTCCCTTCTTGCAGCTGCTCAAACAGCCCAGAGTTCCTAAAGATGCGAGCATCATGCACCTTTCCCGGCCATCCCACGTTGATGTGGGTGAAACATCCCTTGTGATCCACCAGTGCTTGCAGAACCATTGAGAAGTACCCCTGGCGGTTTATGTACTGGTTGGTAAGGTGGTCCGGTGTCAAGATAGGGATATGCGTTCCGTCTATCGCCCCACCACAGTTAGGGAACCCCATTGCAGCAAAGCCATCCACTAGGACCTGCACATTTCCCAGAATCACTACCCTTGATAGCAGAATGTCAGTGATTGCACTGGCTACTTGAAACACAGCAGTCCCCACAGTAGATTTGCCCACTCCAAATTGATTCCCAACTGACCGGTAGCAGTCAGGCGTTGCAAGCTTCCACAGGGCTATCACCACTCGCTTCTCAACTGTCAGGGCAGCTCTCATCTTGGTATTCCTGCACTTCAGGGCAGGGGAAAGCGACTCACAGATTTCCAGGAAAGTGGCGTTACGCATGTGAAAGTTTCGCAGCCACTGGGAATCATCCCATACCTGCAAAACTATGCAGTCCCACCAGTCTGTGCTTGTTTGCCGGGCCCAGAATTGGTGTTCCACTGTATCAACCAGCCCCACTGCCGCCATGATGTCCCAGTTGCCACATCTCATGCTTTGCCCATGTCCTCCTCACAATCGTCCTCGTGCTGCTGTCTTTTAGTCAGGTTCTGCACATACTGCAGTATAATGCGCGAGGTGTTTACAATGCTCACAACAGTAGCGGTGAGCTGAGCCGGCTCCATGCTTGCCGTGCTGTGGTGTCTGAATGGGTAACCCAGGAAAAAAGGTGCAAAATGAGTGCAGTTGCTTTCACAAAGGGAGGGAGGTAACACTGATGACGTACCCAAAACCACCCGCGACAATGTTTTTGCCCCATCAGACATTGGGAGCTTAACCCAGAATTCCAATGGGCAGCGGAGACTGCGGGAACTGTGGGACAGTGCACCACTCCGTGAGTCGATGCTAGCCACAGTAGTGAGGACGCACTCCGCTGACTTAATGCCCTTAGAGGGGACATATACAATTGACTGTATAAAATCGATGTCTAAAAATCGACTTCTATAAAATCGACCTAATTTCATAGTGTAGACATACCCTAAGTGTGGATACTCCCCACACGTATGTCCCAGGATACAAACATTTGTTCTTTATCCTAAACTGATTCTTAGGGTAAAGGATATGTGTCTGTAGCTGGGACCAAGAATGTGGGACATGTCGACACTACCCTTTATGAATGTAATGTAAGTAAAGATAAAAAAATCTAGTGCTGACTGTGACGACCTGGGACTGTTCTTACTGAGGTCTTTAAATGCTGACAGGGGAGTGTGGCTAGGATAGTCTGCATTGGGGGATGGGAGACTGACCGACGGAGAATACCTGAGCATGTAATGTGAGAACCCAAGAAGGGGTTAGAGGCCAGGTGACACCTTTGCCCGGGAAACTGAACAAAGGCTGTGGGAGGGGTCGCTGAAGGGAGAGTTTTCAGGAGCTGGCTGGTGATATGGCTGGGAGGCAGACGGGGCTCTGACCTCCCAAGGGGGCTGGGGTGCCCAGGGACCCCAAGATGGACCTAACTGAGGGGGGTCCTGTTGTCTGTGCCTGCAAGACCTGTCTTGGACTGTGTTCCTGTCGTCTAAATAAACCTGCTTTACTGGCTGGCCGAGAGTCATGGTGAATCGCAGGAAGCTGGGGGTACAGGGCCCTGAGTCTCCCACACTCTGTGACAACTATGCTGGGCAAGGGTCCTAAAGCCGTTTTCCCCTTGTCCCGGGCCTTCCTCCCCCTCTGACAGGGGTCACACTGACAGACCCCAAAAAGTGATAATACAAACCCAAACCTGCAAACATTCTCACACCTGAGTACCATAATTCAAATGAGCAGTGCCATTAAAGTCAATGTATCTACTCACCATGAATAAAGTGCTTGGAGGATCTAGCCCTGTGATCTCAGATGTGTGAACTATGATATAGCTAGCAGTGAGAGGAAAGGTGAAAACAAAGATTCTAAAATATTTTAAAATAATCCTGTTTTCATTCACATAGGAAAATGTTGGTGTTTTGTTTTGTGGTGTGACTGCCATAATGCTTTAGGTATCTCTCTGTTTCAACAAAGTACTTGAAAGGCACATTAATTTGCCAAACAGAAATCACATTAAAAAATGAAATGGAAGAAACAAAACAAATATTTCTTGACAGCATCAGTGACTGGCTGTCTCGTATGCTATCTATTTGTATTTTTGCATCTGGGAGATAGAAACCGAGCTCTTTGTCATAAAGTACAGCGAGACAATTATTGTTAAATGTAGGGATGATTTGGGGCTAAAATAAAACCCTAAAAAAGTTGAACACAACTGGAGTAAAACCCTAGAGCTCTTTAAAAGGTCTCACATTTGGTATATCTATTCTGTACTAAAAACATTGAATTATCATCCTCGCCAGCAATATAGAATCAAATAATGAATAATAATATTGGCAATTTTTTTTAAAAATAGCTGCTTAATTCTAGGCTCCACATATAATCATATAAATAAAGGATCAAATTTGCAAAAATGCTGAGTGCCTTCAGTTCCCATTGACTTCAGTGCATGCTACTAGGTGCTCAGAACTTTTGAAAATGTGACCACTTATTTAAGTGACTCAATATGGATGTAGAAGTCTAACATTAGGCAACTGTTTTTGAAAATCTTGGTCAACAGCCATAATCTAAGTGTACAAGTTCTTTATCTGCTACCCACTTTTCATGAGTCCCTTATTAACATAAGCAACTGACACACCATTCCCAGCTGTGCCATTTCCAGAAGGCAAGACTTTTGGGTTGCTGTTACAGTGACAGATAATTCAGCATTGCTTGATCTTTCAGCTGTTTGTCATTACGGACCCACCTATGCCTCCTTTCCACATAAACCCGTTTTTCTCCCTGTAGGCTATGTAATATGTATACTGTATATTTTAGGTGTTGGGACATGTGAAAATATGCCTGCTTGTCTGGCACAGAGGGAGAACAGCCAGGTGAAAAGCTGAGCCAGCAACCTGATCAGGTGAATAACTGGGTCAGCAGTTCAATCAGATGAACATCTTGGTCAGCAACCTGATCAGGTAAACAACTGAGTTTGCAAACTAATCTTAGCATTAGGTAGAAAAGTGTTTATACAGTAGATAATAAATAACTTTGGGACAATGTATTTAAGGCGAGCACCTAAATGTGGGGGTGTGCTTGCATTTAACCCTATGCTGGGGCCTGTTTTGGTGGACTGATCACTCAGTGAAGTGGCAAATAAACGACATTTTTCTTCAGCTCAGAGGTCTGTCTGTGAACTTTGCATTCTAGGTAGTGGGAAAAAGAACCAGTCAACACTCCCATGCTTTCCTATTGTGGATATTTTGCATACCACATACAGATTCACTGAGTTAACAGAAAGGCTGTAAATCACAAAGTCACGAGTCCCATATCAATTTAAGCTTCTTTTAATATTAATTTGCTTGCGTTCCTCATTTTGGGTCTGTGTCTCTGGTTTGCTCCTGGGTAGTCTGAAATGTGTAATGACTCCCAAAGGGTCATTATAATAATGGGAATTTTGCCAAAGTAAGGACATCAAGATTTAGCCCAAATATAGCTTACTGTGTACAAGTGAATGTTTTTTTAAAATCAAGTTCAATTTTGGGGAGAAATAATACAAATTATAGGTGAGAATAGATTCTTGATTTTTCTGTTGGGTAGAACATATGATAAACTGGATCCTTAATACAATTCCCATCGTTCCAAGCTGAAGCATCTGCCTTCTAAGGTATTCCTGTTCCAAATAAGGATTTTGAACCAACGATAAAATATTTAAAGGGAGGGAAAGAGATTAAGAGAAATTTAGAAGATGAAATATATTTAAATGAAAACAAGTTGGAAAATCCACCTGTCAGCTGTGAACTGCTTCCTTAGAAGGAAGGCTCAACTCACTAAACTCAATTTATACTGGGAAGTCGCAGGGCACAGCCAGACTCAATTAAAGCTTACTAGAAAGTGACAACTTCTATTTTGAACAGCTCTCTGCAACTCATAGATTAGCTATCATTGGCCTTGGTAAAGTCTATTGTGTGTGAAAAGCTGCTGCTTACATAGACCTAAAATTATAAGAGCTATCGGGTATTCCAGCATAATTATATTTTCAATTGACTGTACCTAAAAAGATAAACAGCTGGTGTTCAGTCAAAGCTCTCATCAGAATCATCAGGATAGTATTTCTGTTACTATATATGATGATAACTACATGTTCTCATCCACTGCAAAATATGTAGAATTAATGTAACAGGCAGAGCTAGGCAAATAGTACCAAAATAGTTTTGTGAATAGTTTCATAAGCAAATGTGAGTTTTCTACGCTGTTAATCATAGGGATGTCCTATTAGTGGGTTGTCTGTATGCAGTTTCTGCTGGTTTATTCCTAGAAACTGTTGTGAATCCTGAAAGTTTCACAAAGCTGAGCACAAACTATTACTCCTCTGAACAGCTGCACTGTTAAGTGAATGATTTGCTATTGAGCATAATCCTTGTTTAAAAAGTAGAAGACATCCCATAATGGAGCAGAAAAATATCCCTCTGGCTCAGGTGGCCAATCATAGACCAAGAACAACAAGCAGCCAATAAATAAAGTGAATACTTGGTTGTATAAACCGTTTGGAAAGTAGTTTTTAAAAAGTACCATGGTAAAAATCAGGATCCATTTGTCAATGATTTATGAGCAAGAAAAAAATTAACGACGGGACAGTGCCGGGTTTACAATGGCGCCAGTGACTCCATGGAGCCGGGCCCATGCTCAGAAGGGGCCCCGGCCTACTCCACTTGCACTGTGCCCCGTGATCCCGCTCCTCCCACCACTTACTCCTCTACGCCCCTGGCAGGACCCCAGTGCACCTCTGGCTCCACGCCTGTGGGGCCCCGCCTGGCCCACTGGAGCTGAGCCGCCTGGGACTGGTGCAGAAGCCTGGCCAGTCTCAGCCTGGGGGGGGGAAAACAGTGTGGGGGGCTTTGCTGGGCCCCTCCAGGCAAGTGCGTCTTGAGGGAGCCCGGCTGGGGCAGGCCTTGGCCTGGTTGATCGCACCATTCCTGAAAGGACAGAGCAATTCCCAGCCCCAGGACCAGCCCTGGTTGCTCTGCCAGCTCAGCCCAGCAGACACAGTCACCTCCCAGCAGGGCCGGTGAGTGCAGCTGGGAGGCAGGGCATGGGGGAGTGGGTCTCTGGGGAATCTGGGGGGGAGGGGGATGCTGGACTGTGAGGGGGGGGGAAGATGTGTATGTTGGGGCAAAAGGGAGTGGGGCTTTTCTGCGGGGTGCTGGGCAGTTATGCTGGGGCTGTGGGCAGGGGAGTGCTGGGCAGGGGTGGTGTTGTGCAGGGCGCTGTGTATTTCTGGGGGAGGTTTGGGGGACACACTGGGCATAGTGGGTCTGCGGGGCTCTGGTCATAGGGAGTCGGGGGGGTGTTGGGCAGGGGGCTCTGTGACGTGGCATGGGCCTGCCCCTGAGGGGAAGGGACAGGCTGGCATCACAGGGCCACTGTTTGTCTGGGAACTGCCAGTTTGTAAATAGTTCTCTCACACTGGGCTGGGCAGAGTGGGGCCACCCCTGCTATGCCATGCCCCTGGCCCCTTGGTCTGGGGACTGACCTCCCCACGCCATGCTCCATTGCCTCAATGGGGCCCACAGATATGTTTGGCGCCAGGCCCACAGAAGGTTAATCCGGCTCTGCTGAGGGCCTGATTGTGGCTGACCATTACCCTGGTGTACAAAGGAGCAGAGGCTGCTAACAGCCTTTCCTGCCTTGCATGGCTTACATAAGGGCCAGTCACTGTTGCAGAAGGGAAGGAGAATACCTCAAAAGAAATGATTCTGGATGCTTTCGTCTGCCCCATGGAGCCATCTGCCACCCAGAGATTGCTAGAGTCCAGTGCACTCTAGCCGTGTCCTCATCTAGCACATCCATGATGCTGGGAGCTTCAGGAAAATGTGGTGTAGGAGCAGGCTAACGATGTCCCTACACCAGGGAAATACCCAACTGGGGAGATCCAGCCTAGCTTTCTAGCCCCTTTGCTAGGAGCTGTAAAGGAGCCAGATGTCTAAGAGAGAAGCTGGCCCAATGTCTTCAAATTTGCCACTATAAGAAAGGAAACACATTATGAATACTCCAGAGCACAGGAGAAACCCTCTTCCCAGCTATCTTGGCTAGAGTCCTTTCTTGTGAACTGCCTAGCTGGTCTCTGACCTCCTTGGATTCCACGCAAGTAAGGTCAATAGATGATACGGCTCCTAACAAGCCCTGACTGGCAGTCAAACTCAATCATTGAACCCCTCTTTCAAGTAGGGATTTTGCAGGTTGCAACAGGTGTACCAGTCCCTGAAGGTTCAGCCCTTGTCCACTGCCCCAGCCTATATTTCTGTATTCAGGAATCAGATCAGCGGACCACTACTTGACAAAGTGAGGATATGTCTGCCTATGGTCAGTACAGCTGCATAGTGTAGACACAGTATACACCGACAGAAGGGGTTTTACTATCGGTGTAGGAACACCACCTCCCTGAATGATGTTAGCTGTGTCAACGGAAGCACTCTTCCATTGACATAGCTGCATCTACACTGGACTGATGTAGTCAGACTGGTATAACTTTCAAGGGAGACTAAGCTCCCTTCCCTTGCAGTTCTGTGCAGATGCAATCTAAGATGGTGCTATAGCTGAAGCCCTGTTGTTTTAAAAGAGAGGAGGCTACTGACGAAGGGGAGTTCTCTGTGGAGGTCTCCTGAGTTTGGAATTTAATCTGCCATAGCCCAAGTTTGTTGACTTTCATACCCATCCGTTTTCTGTCAGGTACTTGCCGATATTGAAAAGCTTGAAGTAGCTCTTAGAGAGGAGGGGAGTTCATGATTATTTGGGTCTGTTTGAGCTGAGTTCTTTGCTTATGTGCTTGAATTTTATATATCTGCATAAGGCCTGAAACACTCAGCAATAAAACCACTAGAAATTGACACCCACAGGCATTGGATTGGGCCTCTGCAACCTAAGATAGATGTTTTGCACACAAATATTAAGAAGGTAAAAATAATAAAACTGAAAATAAAATCAAGTGTAGCTCTGAGGTGTCCTTGGAAAACAGAAAATTGATATTTTGTAAAGGATGTGAAGGAGTTCATTTATGCAGGAGCACAGTCTTTGATCCTGCTTATGCAATGGGTCTTTAGACATGGAAGAATCTTTGCAATAGAACAAATGTTTAAGACTTAAAATATATTTCAAACCAATAAAATCAATAATTTCATAAAGACGTATTGGAGCATAAGCTTTTGTGGGTGAATACCCACTTCGTCAGACGCATGTGACATGCGTTTGACGAAGTGGGTATTCACCCAATAAAGCTTATGCTTCAATACGTCTGTTAGTCTATAAGGTGCCACAGGACTCTTTGTCATATTTTACAGATCCAGACTAACATGGCTACCCCTCTGATACTTAATAATTTCATAGTTCACACATTCTTGACTGAATTCATTTTATAGCTGTCATGACATTAGTATAGATTGACCAGAGGCGCGTGGCAATTCTCCAGAAAGGGCCATGTTTTTGGAGTTTAAATGTACCTACCCTATGCACATCCACATCATATATTGTTTGAAAGCTTATTTTATGTATGCTTAGATGAGGTCTGATGTGGTGCTGTAAGCTTGTAGGTGAAGTGAAACAATGGTCCCCCAAAATGAGAAAGTGTCATTCTTTGTACAGTTCCAGAAACCCTGTAACATGCCTTTGGTTTTTACTGTGTACATTAATTTCAACACCTTAATGTGATGTTTATTGGTCAAGCTACCAAACAGCAATGTATTAAAAGATTTGCACTGGTTTTGCATGGGCAAATATTTTTTTTCATAAATGAAGCTGTTAAGCATATGGCAAAAATGCTGAATATCAACAAACTGCAATATACTAACATGAAATGCTTTCACATAACATAATCTTAATTGTCAATGTATCTCACACATGACTATAATAGTTTTCTGTATTTGTAATTGAAATTTGCTGACCAGATCAGTCTCACACTGAAGGTTGTTCACCAGTACCTTTAGGTTGCACGCCCATAGTTTGTACTGCATAGTGGGTAGATATAAATGTATGTGAATTCCTAATGTAATGCTTCTCCCTTTGTATGTACAATGTAGCATCTAGTCTGTCTGTTGAAAGGTTTTAATGTGTAATTGCCTATGCTTGCTGTATTAGCCTTTGAAATATTTTAGAAACTAGCTTTTTAATTCAGAGATACACAGAGATCAGTATTGGTGTTAGAGATGATAATACACAGCTTCGTATTATGAATATGCAAAAGCTATGAGAAATTTGTTCTTAGTCACCCAATAGGACAGGGATCAGCAACCTTTGGCATGCGGCCCATCAGAGAAATCTGCTGGCAGGCTGGGACGGTTTGTTTATTTGCAGTATCCGCAGGTTCGGCCGATCGCAGCTCCCACTGGCTGTGGTTCGCCGTTCCAGGCCAATGGGGGCTGCGGGAAGTGGCGTGGGCTGAGGGATGTGCTGGCCGCCACCTCCCACAGCCCCATTGGCCTGGAATGGACCAGGACACTGCAGGCAAACAAACCGTCCCGGCCCACCAGCAGATTTCCCTGATGGGCTGCGTGCCAAAGGTTGCCAATCCCTGCAATAGGACCTGTGTCTATGTCTTCCATGATGATGGAACAATGAGAAGAAAAGACAAAGCTAAATTAGGGTATCAGTTGGAAGCTAAAGCTGAAAGAATCCATGAGCTAAGTTCCCGCGACAAAGAAACCACAGAGTGTGTCCACACTGCAATAAAATATGTGGCATGACTGTGGCTGGCCCAGGTCCTGAGGCTCAGACTATGGGGCTGTAAAACTGAAGTGCAGACATCGGGGCTCAAGCTGAAACTGAGGCTCTGAGACCCCATAAGGGGAGTGAGTCTCACAGTCTGTGGTCCAGCCTAAGCCTGGACATCTACATTACTATTTTTAGTCCCATAACCTGAACCCTGTAAGCCTGAGTCAGCTGACCCAAACTCTGAGCTTCAGTGCCATGGGCTTGTTATTGCAGTGCAAACATACGCACAGTGTACATTAGAGATGCCATAGCTGTCATACAAAAGATGGCTGGACACAAATTCCACATATTCGATGAATTGGCTGCCGAGTACTTGAGGCAGGTCGTAAAAGGATTTGACAAAGCTAATTCTATAACTGAAGTGTCTGACAGATATGACAACAGTAACTCTGGGAAAACTGCAGAAAGAGAGCACCAGACACTTTCACCAGCACTACACCATTTTCCATCTGATAATGCACTTCTGTCAAAATAGAAATGGTTTGTGAAAAAGTGTCAATTACAACAAAAAAGTTAATGAGATAAATATGATGTCAAAACATTTTATATCAATACTGTCAAAATGTTTTATTTTGACAAGGAAAATATTTAGTTTAGACTTTATCATTTCAATTCATGTAGATGTTTATATTATATTAAAATGTTAATTGCAATATTATATTTATACTATAATATATAATTGTACTATATTATATATAACATATTTAATATCTTATATACAGATTATATTTAATGTTATCATGGGTAGATATTCTTAAAATGAAACAATTTGATGTTTCCTAATCAACATTTTTCAGAATTTATGTTTTGGGGAATTTTTTGACATTATGACTTATTGTTCCAATCTGAAAGGAAAACAAGTTTCAAAATGTTGAAATTTCCTGTGGAACAGAAATTCTGTTTTCTGACCAGCTTTAATTCACAGGGTCTTTGATGCTCTTCTCACATCAGTGTGTACTGGGGTGTCTCTCTTATTATCTAGGTCGCTGTAACACCTCGCTGATATCAGGACTTCACTGTACATACATATTGTAATGGATAGTTCCTGATCAGCTGAGCTTATAGTTTAAACAGATGAGACAGACACAGGCTGGGAGGGGATCAGAGACACAGTCGTAAGGTGAAGTGACTTGCCCCAGGTGATCGATCATAGAGCTAAGAATAGAATCCAATTCCTCCGTACAGTAACTTTTCACTTCACATCGTCCTGTTTAACATTGTTGTTATGTGGCTGTTCTATTAGAGAACATGCTCATTTAATGTTGCGCAATGTTCAGTTATAACACATTTTACCCCACCCCCAGCGCCTCCCACCTGCCAGCGAGTCCTGCAGATCAGCGGCTCCCCCCTCCCTCTGTGCTGCCCGCCTGCTGCACTCAGCTGTTTTGTGGCATGCAGGAGGCTGGGAGGGAGGGGGGAGGAGCGAGGACATGGCGCACTCGGGGGAGCGGGCAGAACTGGGTGGGAAGACGCAGGGCGCGGGTGGAGTGGGGATGGGAAGAGGTGGGCGGGGTGGGGCCTTGGGGGAAGTGGTGGAGTGGGGGTGGCGCCTGGAGCAGAGCCGCGGGTCGAACACCCCCCGGCAGTTTGAAAAGTCAGTGCTTGTGGCCCCAGAAGCCTATGGCTGTCTCCATCTCTGCAGGGATCTAGAGGTCCAGTGTCTGTGCGTTGCGTGTCCCGAGCGTACCATGCAACCTGGCAGACTGATTCCCTTAGGAGACGATTGGTCTCCCCAGCACCCGGGGGAGGATGGGGGGCATTCAGTAACTAACTGGAGCAGGCATTTGTGTGCAGGGCCGCCGAGAGCGGGTTCGGGCTCCGTGAAAAAAAAATTCCGGGCCCCCCAGCAAGGGCGGACTGGCTAAACAGGACCGATGAGAGGGGGGGGAAGCCGGGCCCCGGGCCCGGTAATTTGTAATTTCTTATGGAGAAATTGGATTCCCTTAATATCATTTTGCTTAAAGTTGCATTTCTCAGGAACATAACGACAACATTAAGTGAGAAGTTACTGTACCCCATGCACGAGCCCACACTGCCCCCTGTGGAGTAACCCCTTTGATAGCAATACAGTTACACCAGAGTAAAATTGGTGAGTTAAAGGCGAATCAGATCCACTTAATTTAGAGAAATCCCTTCCTCTGCTGATTAGGCTTAAAAAAAACCTTTTAGTTCTAGTCACTGGTTTAGTTATAGTCACTGGCATTCACTGGTAGTCACTGGTTTTAGTTACAATCACTAATATAATCTTTCTGGGAAATGTGGATTTCAGCTGAACAATTTCTATTTTTGCTTGAGCTTCTGGTGTTCTATAATTTATATGTATAATAGCTACTGCTCTATCATGTTTGACAACAAAGTATGGGGAACCAGATCTTACTGCGTGTCATTTTATTAGTGATAGATATGTTAAGGCCTCTTGTATAATGTATAACTAGATAGTCTGATAGAAATGTATTGAGAATAGTTACATTTCAGCGTTTAATTTGTAATCTGCAAGAGCAGTTATCAAGAATGATTTCTAAGTATTTTGGCTTTTTTCCTGTAGATTAGCAGGGAGAAATTAGAATCACCATATTCTTTGGAGCTCATAGAGTATTTATAAAAACAACAAGGAGTCTGGTGGCACCTTAAAGACTAACAGATTTATTTGGGCTTAAGCTTTCGTGGGTAAAAACCTCACTTCTTCGGATGCATCCAGACTCCTTGTTGTTTTTGTAGATATAGACTAACACCGCTATCCCCTGATACTTGAGAGTATTTATAGATCATCTTTAGCTGCAGTTAATTTATATGGATGTGCTCTGTTCATACAGGCATATTGGGAAGATCACTAACTAAGGTTGGTGAGCTAGGTAGGTAATTTCACTAGCTGAGAAGAATTGCATCTTGAAATTTCATTAACTTCTTGTGAGTGGCTATCTCCAAAGTTTATCTATTAGCTCTACAAAATGGTGCATTCATATATGATAAGCCTGTTACACGTGCCAACAAAAGCAAAGACAATCACACAGTTAAATAGTCATTGTCACTTGATTATCGGCTCTAAGGTTTTGGTTGAAGTTTTGGACTTGCCTTTGTTTTTAATACCCTCTTAGAAGTTGGATAAAAACAGTTTAGCAGACGGCGCAAGAGCCAGTAGCTGCTGAAGGGTTCACATCTGGGTGGCCAGCAGAAATGTGGGAAGGATCCTCAGCTGTACTGATTGGCATGCACCTGGGGCAGAGGAATTCCCTCTTCACTATGATGAATGCCCAGAAAGGAAGACCCACACCCTGATGCGGAGAAGTAGGGAGAGTGTGCTTACATCTAGAGGAGAGAAGAAGCCACTCAGGATTACATTCTCTCAGCGTCTGAGTCCCAGAACAGGCCATTACAAGGCTGTAGAGAACAGTATCTTTCCTTGGACCTTCTAATCTATTCACTGTACTGGAAAAAGGAACAGCCTTTGGGGATTTTCATCCTCCGAGCCTTATTTCTACCAGCCAGCAAGGGTCAGCCAGCTGACAGCCCACATACACTCATTCTTTTTTTCCCCTGGCCTGAATTACAACATCCAGAAACTATTTGCCTTTCTTTCCCTTGGAAGAGTTTAACATCGACCACTGTGTAAATGAGAGAAGAGAGCCAGGGGCTGCCTGAAGAAACTGTGAGTCAGGGCTTCCCTTAGGGGGAAAATAAGCCACTTTTGACCCTGAAACACAGCAGATTTAGCTGGCTGGAGGATCCACAGACTTGGCCTGGGAGTTGCCCAAATATTAGATCTGAATGTGCAATAAAAAATGGAATAAAATAGAGTAAAATGGTGGCCCTTGGCTATTGGCCTGCTCTGGAGCAGTGTGCAGCTGCGATGTCTTAAACAAGAGCTCAGAGCTGTATTGTGCACCCTAGTGCTATGGCAGCCAGTGGCCAGGCTGTGCAGAGCTTTGTATTGTTTTAATAGGAGCTCATCCAAGTCTCAGTGAGGCAGCTGAGATGGCTGCAGAGGCAGGAGCACCAGTGCACTTCCATTGCCAATGTGTTCTTGCCACTGTGCTGTTCTTTAGGCCCAGCACACAGAAGGATCCTGGCCACCATGCTGCCTTGCCAAGGAAGAACTTGGATGGCTGGATTTGTCCCAAGAAGGAAAGATGCTGCAGGGTGTTTGGAGGTGGGTGAAATGCTTCTCTCTCCATTGTATTACACAGAATGCCCCAAATTACATGCATGTGTAACAGAACCATAGTGCAATGGCGGAGTCATGTCATAACAACTGATATATGTCACTGCCCAGATGCTGTTGACATCATTTACGTAATCATTTTAGCTGTGAGGGTAATACAGCCTAGGGCATTACTTGACTTGGAAAAAGGTTGAGTTTAGGTCAGGCTTAGCTAACACTAGCTAGCAAAACCTGACCTAAACTCAACCACTTTCACTTGGTTAAACCTTGACTTGCTAAAATCAAACTAAAGATGATACTCTGCAGCGATACGAGAGAAAGTGTGGACTTTATGTCCTACTTAGTAAGCCCATGTTAGCTTTGCCTGACCTAACTAGACCAGTTTTCCTAGTCTAAGGAAGTCTAGAGTTGTATTATATCATTGGGTTTGTTTCTATTCTGCAAATAACTCTTCATTTGGATGGCATGGTACGGTGTTTCCCAGGGGCTTGTGTTATGGCCCCATATCTATGTAAACATGCCACTTTTCACTGTAGCCCACAGATTCAGGTTAGCTCCTTGGGATCAAAGACAGGCAAGCAGAGAGGGGATGATGTCAAGTGAATTAAATGACTGTCATTGACATTCTGGAGGCAAGTAAACCCATAGCGTCCAGCTTAAACTGTGGTGTGATCTAGCTTCATGAGAGATGCTGAGGACACTGGTATAACCTTGCAAAGTGCTGAACCACCTCCCAAGTGATGCTGAGTGATTTCAACTCCCATTGCCTTCAATGGGAGCTTTGGATACCCAGCGCCTCTCAGAATTTAGCCCGGCTTTACTCCGATGAATATCCTTATTGTAAAATGGGCTGTGCTGTATAATATTTGTAATCTAATACCGGGTTGTTGTTTTTTACAGGGTTGGAAGAGAAGCTTATGAAAATAAATGTTTGCTAAATAACATTAGTGTGTTCAGTCTTCAAATAAGCAGGAATGACTGGAAACCATATGCTGTATTTTAGATAAAAGGAAAATTATGTTTTCCTTTTAAAATAATATTTTTGCAGGAGAATGCTGAAAATCACAAGATGGCCGCAAGTGTGTTTCAGCTCAGGGCTATAAAATGAAGAGGAATGTATAATATCCTCTTGCCCCCCTAGGTACACACCCATTCTTACCCTCAGCAGCCCCTCCCTGCTGCTCCCAGGTGTACGCTCCTTGTGGGTAGGCACAGCAAACAGTTTCTATATCTATAATATAATATAGAGGAAAATATATAAAATAAGCACTGCTGCTTCTCTATTCTGGTCTCAGCCACTCTAGCACGCCATGCGCTCTGAGGACTAATTGATGCCTGTGCACTTTGTCCACCCAGAGCAAGTGAGCAGAGAGTAGGTGGGGAATGAGAGGAGCCTTTCGCCCACTCTCCTCCCACTCCGGCCAGCACAGCTGAGCCCAATTGTCAGTGGGTGGGAAGGAAGATGATTTATTGCTGGGATAGGCTAGCAGCAAATTACTACTCCCCTGGAGCAAGGGAAGAATGAGAGAGCGGGAATTGTGTTTCTGAGGGGTTTCTCTGAGGTACCTGGAGCTACCTCTGGGGTGGTGTAGTTTATGTCCGCACCTTGCTCAGAGCTGTGCCTAAATGCACAATCTAGTCCTAAGGCACTCCACACAAGGGAAGCCACAGACATCAAGAGATTTGAATGGAGAACGATTCTACTCAAAGGGTCGGATTATGATAGTCTCTCTCACACTGAGTAATACATTACTCTGTCACTAGTTCTACCTATTTCAAATGGAATTACTGGCAGAGTAAAATACTACTCGCCCAGCAAGGACTTCAGAACCTGGCCTTTGTTGTCTCTCTGGGCCAGGTTGTACTATCCTTATTCATGCTGAGCAGTTCCTTACTGCTCATGCTGCAGCATCCTTTGCTATCAACGGTGCACAGTTTATACATAAACTAGAGCTGATCAAAACTTTGGTGACAGAACCATTTTCACGCAGAAAACGCTGCTTCGATGACATTGGAAGATTTCATAGGAACATTGATTTTATTGATTTTTTTAATGAAAAATTATCAAAACCTTTCATTTTGTTTTTCCTTTATTATTTTGACGAACGCAGGGGTGTCCAAGCTTACTGACCCTCCGAGCCTCATACGACAATCTTCAGAAGTTTGAGAGCCAGGGTGCGCTTGCCAGGGCTCAGGGCTTCAGCCTCATGGGAGGCAAGCCCTGCGGGGCTGAAGCCTCAAAACCCCCCCCCCCCCAATGGGCAGAAGCCGGAGGCAACATGTGAGAGGGGGCATGTGACCCCCACCTGATTTTTGCCAGAGTTTGCTGGCAAAGCTCGGTCGCATTGTGCCGCCAGGCCCCCTCCCTGCACAGCAGCTGCTGGAGCCAGCAAGCTGGGAGCTGCGGCTGTGGGGAGAGGCAACGGCAAACTCTTTGCTGTGCCTACCACAAGGAGTGTACACCTGGGAGCAGCAGGGAGGGGCTGCTGAGGGTAAGAATGGGTGTGTATCTAGGGGGGCATGACTCAAGCTTTTGGGGGGGGTGAACCTTTAAACTATACCCCCCATTCTCAGCAGGCACCAGTCATCTCTGGCAGAAGCCCCTAGCCCTACCACCCTGTCACAATCTCCCTTCCTTCCCCAGTGTGATAGGTAGAGAATAGGGGTGGGGGGCTCCACGAACACACTTTAACTGTAAAAGTACCACATGGGGCTCACAAGCTGCAGTTTGGCCACCCCTGTTCTGCACTAACTGATAACAGAATAGCAAAGAGGTAAGAATCCCCTTCCTCTTTGTAAAAATGGGAACTTCTGTATTGATGCAAGTGATAAGGCCCAGTTACCATATTTCAGGTTCCCCAAAAGAGAAGACAGGGGAGGGGTGTGTGTCAGGAGCTGGGAGGGGGTGCTGGAAGTGGTTTTGGGGGGGTACTGGGACGGGTACCTGGGGGGTGTTGGAGGGGGTACCTGTGGCGGGGCACTCATTGGAGGTGGGGGGCAGTGTCACTCCCTGTCACGGTGGCAGGGTGACTGGCACAAGGCAAGGACCCAGAGCCAGCCATCAGTCAGTGCCTCCCGGCAGGACCCCCTCCCAGGACTGGGAACTGGGGTTGCAGGGGAATGGGCCAATCAGCTGCGGATGTAGAGGAAGGACCAGTCAGGAAACTGACCAATTGGGGCTCTTTCTGAGCTGCAACATCTGCTCTGCAAAAAAACCAGGACTTTGACTCTCATTTCAAAAATCAACCTGGAAAGAGAGGGGACTACCAAAAAAGAGGTCATGTCCGGGACAACCCAGACACATGGTAACCCTAATAAAGCCTCAGGCTAACAATTTCTTATGGCATCCATGACTATATTGAGAGGAGACTGCCTACATTTTCTAATCACATTTTTGTTCAGTAACACATTTGATTGAACTGTAATATCTACTCTCAAAAAGAACCTTGCCAGACAACATTCTTGTTCGTTGCTTCCCTTTTTTAATAAAAAGAGTAAACCTTGAAATATGTCAGGGGATAGTAACCCATAAACACTTCCAGGGTTATGTTCTCCTCCTTTGTATTGTCTGTGTAAACAGACCATTGAAAATCAATTAACTAAAAAGGTCTTTCATCATCTCTGGAATTCCAACTTTGTTCACATCAGTATTTACAAAAGATCTCAATGAAGCAGCAGATTCTTGAAGGGTTAATTGAAATTCAGAATCTACTTTATACTGATTCAGCAGACTTCGCTCCAAACTTCAAAGGAAGCACAATTTATCACTTTTTTCTTTTATTTGTATATTTTTAAGTAATCATTTGGCTCCCAGCAAAGGAAGTGAAATGTAGGAGGTCCCCGGATCTAGTCAAAATAAATGTTGAGAGTCACTAGTTTTGTGAAGTTAATAATAAAGTAAAAATCCCTTTTCATGTTTTCTTTTTATTTAATTTTATTTTTATTTAATTTCTTAAAATGTATTTATTGTACAGCATCATTAGCTTTTCAAACAAAACAAAACAATGGCCCAGAGGATTCTGAAAGATTTACCATGCACTAATCCCAGATTTATTCTACTCAAAACCTTACATTAGCATAAGAAAATGGAATATTTGCTCCAGGAACAACTCTGATCCATGCCTTTCGAAGGCAATAGAAAGATTCCCATTGACCTGAGTGGATCAGTACCTGTGATAAATGAAGGGGTGGGAGGTAGTTCCCTTTTATGGACACCCAGCCAGCCAGTTAGTTACAAAATCCTTTTTAGTAGCTGTTCTCTACTTGCTTTACCTGTAAAGGGTTAAAAAGTCTGACTGCATGCATAGGTAAAAGGAAGTGAGTGGGCACCTGGCCAAAAAGATGTATCTTCCTGGGTTCTCACAGGGTTTTTTATGCACTTGGTGGTGGCAGCATCTGCCCATCCAAGGTCAGAGAAAAGCTGTAACCTTGGGAATTTAAGACAAGCCTGGAGTGGCCAGTATTAATTTTTAGAATCCTTGTGGGCCCCCACCTTCTGCACTCGAAGTGCCAGAGTGGGGAATCAGCCCTGACAGTACCCTAGTGAAATGTTATGTAGATTATCTGCCCTACATATAGTAAATTACTTGACACACCCAGCACAATACACAATGTTTCAGGACTTCACTACCTTGTCCAGCCTCAGCGCTGGGTAGGGTGACCAGATAGCAAGTGTGAAAAATCGGGACGAGGCGGTGGGTAATAAGCGCTTGTATAAGAAAAAGCCCTGAATATTGGGACTGTCCCCATAAAATTGGGACATCTGGTTACCCTAGTGCTGGAGGCTGGACTTGACGACTTCTTCAGGTCCCTTTCAGCCATATATTTCTATGATTCCTTTGTCTGCTATGCTTTAGAAAGGTGGGACCATTATAGAACGTCAGCACAATGCAAGATGCTTTAGGTTGGTATCTTGGTGGTGTCTGCACTTTGGCAAAATGTGAGAAGAGGTTTGTGGGAGACCTCTTGGGGGACAGAAGATTTTAAACCTGGTTGAGGGGGTTGATCTAAATCTTCCAAAAGTTTCAGGTTTAGTTTGGTGTGTGCTGAGCTCCAGGTTGACCTTCACTTTCAAAAAGTGGTCCGCTGATCCCTGGTACAGAGTGCTTAACATGAGAGTTCTGTGGGGATATTTATGTGGAAAGCAAAGATAATATATTCTGGCTTTTCTATGACTGAACAAAAGGAAAAAAGTAACCTTTTCCTTTTATTGTTATTTATTGTTTGTATTACTACATCACCTAGGAGACCTTGTCCTAGATAGAGATTCTATACTATACATTAGTAGAATAAATTACTAAATTTTCCACTTTTTAGCCATGCAGATTTTACCATTACAGCTTTCAGGATGAGTGGAAAGCTGTAATTATACATTTCCTGGTATATTTAATCTTGTGTGGGTGTAAAATTTGCTTCACCTTTTCTCAACCTGTGATTCCTGAAAACTAGAAATGGTGCAATTAGTAATACTGTTATTGGATTCATTATTTTTGCTCTTCTGTTTTTTATAAATACAGGTTTAATTATCCAACTCATAATTTTTAATAACTGACATTAAAGTGTAACTCTGCAGTGAAAAGGGATTATGTAAAAATTACATCTTTTTACTCCGGTCAGACAGCCCCGGCGCTGTTGAGGAGGATGAAAGGCCCAGGGAAGCAGAGCAGTCAACGGGAGCAGAGGGAAACCTTCCCATATTTGGGACCCTCCTTCCAGATGGTGCTGGGGTTGCCTCTCGCACTGAGGTTACCTCTCCGGGGGAGGAAACTCCAGTTGCTAGGAAAAGGCAGGTATTAGTACTGTGAGATTCGATCATTAGAAACCTAGATAGCTGGGTTTGTGATGACCGGGAAAACCGTATGGTGACTTGCCTGCCTGGTGCGAAGGTTGCAGATCTCTCGCGGCATCTAGACAGACTCCTGTGTAGTGCTGGGGAAGAGCCGGTGGTCGTGCTACATGTAGGTACCAATGACATAGGGAAGGGTAGGAGAGATGTCCTGGAGGCCAAATTTAGGCTGCTAGGGAAGAGACTGAAATCCAAGACCTCTATGGTGGCATTCTCAGAAATGCTTCCAGTTCCATGCGCAGGGCCATGTAGGCAGGCAGAGCTTCAGAGTCTCAATGTGTGGATGAGATGATGGTGTAGAGAGGAGGGGTTTACATTCATTAGGAACTGGGGAAACTTCTGGAATGGGGGGAACCTATACAGGAAGGATGGGCTCCACCTAAAGCAAAGTGGAACCAGACTGCTGGCACTAAACATTAAAAAGTTTGTAGAGCAGTTTTTAAACTAGAAGATGGGGGAAAGCCGACTGCTGCAGAGGAGCATGTGGATTGGACAGAGACTTCTCTTAGGGGAGAGTCTAATGATAGAGAATCTCCAGGTTATAGTCAGGAGCAGAGGATGGAAGAGGATAAAGTAGGGGCCAGATCAGATGATTAACATTCACATAAAAAAAGAATCTGACACATCAGAAAAGGGCAGACAAATAAACAGTGACAAGTTTTTAAAAATGCTTGTACACAAAAGTCTAAATAATAAGATGGGTGAACTAGAGTGCCTTGTGATAAAGGAGGATATTGATATAATAGGCATCACAGAAACCTGGTGGACTGAGAGCAATCAATGGGACACAATCATTCCGGGGTACAAAATATATCGGAAGGACAGAACAGGTCGTGCGGGGGGGGGGGGGGGGGAATGGCACTATATGTGAAAGAAAATGTACAATCAAATGAAGTAAAAATCTTAAGCAAAATCGCATGTTCCATAGAATCTCTATGGATAGAAATTTCATGCTCTAATAAGAATATAACATTAGGGATCTATTATCGACCACCTGACCAGGACGGTGATAGTGATGATGAAATGCTAAGGGAAATTAGAGAGGCTATCAAAATTAAGAACTCAATAATAGTGGTGGATTTCAATTATCCCCATATTGACTGGGAACATTTCACTTCAGGACGAAATGCAGAGATAAAATTTCTCGATACTTTAAATGACTGCTTCATGGAGCAGCTGGTACGGGAACCCAGAAGGGGAGAGGCAACTCTAGATTTAGTCCTGAGTGGAGCGCAGGAGCTGGTCCAAGAGGTAACTATAACAGGACCGCTTGGAAATAGTGACCATAATACAATAGCATTCAACATCCCTGTGGTGGGAAGACCATCTCAACAGCCCAACACTGTGGCATTTAATTTCAAAAGGGGGAACTATGCAAAAATGAGGGGGTTAGTTAAACAGAAGTTAAAAAGTACAGTGACTAAAGTGAAATCCCTGCAACCTGCATGGGCGCTTTTTAAAGACACCATAATAGAGGGCCAACTTCAATGTATACCCCAAATTAAGAAACACAGTAAAAGAACTAAAAAAGAGTCACCGTGGCTTAACAACCATGTAAAAGAAGCAGTGAGAGATAAAAAGACTTCCTTTAAAAAGTGGAAGTCAAATCCTAGTGAGGCAAATAGAAAGGAGCATAAACACTGCCAAATTAAGTGCAAGAATGTAATAAGAAAAGCCAAAGAGGAGTTTGAAGAACGGCTAGCCAAAAACTCCAAAGGTAATAACAAAATGTTTTTTAAGTACATCAGAAGTAGGAAGCCTGCTAAACAACCAGTGGGGCCCCTTGATGATCGAGATACAAAAGGAGCGCTTAAAGACGATAAAGTGATTGCGGAGAAACTAAATGGATTCTTTGCTTCAGTCTTTACATCTGAGGATGTTAGGGAGATTCCCAAACCTGAGCTGGCTTTTGTAGGTGACAAATCTGAGGAACTATCACGGATTAAAGTGTCATGAGAGGAGGTTTTGAAATTAATTGATAAACTTAACATTAACAAGTTACCGGGACCAGATGGTATTCACCCAAGAGTTCTGAAAGAACTCAAATGTGAAGTTGCAGAACTGTTAACTAAGGTCTGTAACCTGTCCTTTAAATCGGCTTCTGTACCCAATGACTGGAAGTTAGCTAATGTAATGCCAATATTTAAAAAGGGCTCTAGAGGTGATCCCGGCAATTACAGACCGGTAAGTCTAATGTCTGTACCAGGCAAATTAGTCGAAACAATAGTTAAGAATAAAATTAACCGACACATAGAAAAACATTAACTGTTGAGCAATAGTCAACATGGTTTCTGTAAAGGGAAATCGTGTCTTACTAATTATTAGAATTCTTTGAAGGGGTCAACAAACATGGGGACAAGGGGGATCCAAACATAGTGTACTTAGATTTCCAGAAAGCCTTTGACAAGGTCCCTCACCAAAGGCTCTTATGTAAATTAAGCTGCCATGGAATAAAAGGGAAGGTCCTTTCATGGATTGAGAACTGGTTAAAAGACAGGGAACAAAGGGTAGGAATTAATGGTAAATTCTCAGAATGGAGAGGGGTAACTAGTGATGTTCCCCAAGGGTCAGTCCTCGGACCGATCCTATTCAACTTATTCATAAATGATCTGGAGAAAGGGGTAAACAGTGAGGTGGCAAAGTTTGCAGATGATACTAAACTGCTCAAGATAGTTAAGACCAAAGCAGACTGTGAAGAACTTCAAAAAGATCTCACAAAAGTAAGTGATTGGGCAACAAAATGGCAAATGAAATTTCATGTGGATAAATGTAAAGTAATGAACATTGGAAAAAATAACCCCAACTATACATACAATATGATGGGGGCTAATTTAGCTTCAACAAGTCAGGAAAAAGATCTTGGAGTCATCATGGATAGTTCTCTGAAAATGTCCACGCAGTGTGCAGAGGTGATCAAAAAAGCAAACAGGATGTTAGGAATCATTAAAAAAGGGATAGAGAATAAAACTGAGAATATATTATTGCCCTTATATAAATCGATGGTATGCCCTCATCTCGAATACTGCGTACAGATGTGGTCTCCTCATCTCAAAAAAGATACTGGCACTAGAAAAGGTTCAGAAAAGGGCAACTAAAATGATTAAGGGTTTGGAACGGGTCCCATATGAGGAGAGATTAAAGAGGCTAGGACTCTTCAGCTTGGAAGAGAGGAGACTAAGGGGGGACATGATAGAGGTATATAAAATCATGAGTGATGTGAAGAAAGTGGATAAGGAAAAGTTATTTACTTATTCCCATAATACAAGAACTAGGGGTCATCAAATGAAATTAATAGGCAGCAAGTTTAAAACAAATAAAAGGAAGTTCTTCTTCATGCAGCGCATAGTCAACTTGTGGAACTCCTTACCTGAGGAGGTTGTGAAGGCTAGGGCTATAACAGAGTTTAAAAGAGAACTGGATAAATTCATGATGGATTAATGGCTATTAGCCAGGATGGGTAAGGAATGGTGTCCCTAGCCTCTGTCTGTCAGAGGGTGGAGATGGATGGCAGGAGAGAGATCACTTGATCATTGCCTGTTAGGTTCATTCCCTCTGGGGCACCTGGCGTTGGCCACTGTCGCTAGACAGGATACTGGGCTAGATGGACCTTTGTCAGACCCGGTACGGCCGTTCTTATGTTCTTATGTACTCAACAGATCTGCTGTCTGTGAGTGTACACAACTTACTTCACTGATTAAGGCTGGGCCTTTCAACATAGTACCAAGATCCCATTGAATTTAAATGAGATTTGGGCACATAAATCCCTTAGGACCTTTTGAAAATCCTAACTCAAAGTACGTTTTTACTGTTTTTTTAATTCTCCTCTCCCTTTCGTTGGTGGTAACAGTGTACATACACTTTGCACTGATTTTGCCACGGTATAAATGATTACACAGGATGTAGAGTGGTGGATCCAAAGCAGGGTGAGTTTGCAACAATGGCCATTAGAGAGAAAAAAAGAACAAAAAGTCAAAATGTTCCATGAAACAAAAATTAAAAAAAAAAAAAGGGGGTTTTGTTAACATATAAATGACATTATTGAAGCACTTCGTTTTGATAAAGTTGAAGCACTTTGTTTCAATAAAGTTGACATAATATGAAGTTATGTCCAGGGGTGGCCAAACTGCGGCTCATGAGCCAAATGTGGCTCTTTTAGGCTCGCGGAGTTCCCCTCTGCCTAGTAGACTGAAGGGGGGGGAAGGGAGTCTTAGGACTTCTGCCCTGCAGCAGGGTGGTGGGGCTAGGGCAGGGGTGGGCAAACTTTTTGGCTCAAGGGCCACATCGGGGTTGCGCAACTGTATGGGGGGCCGGATAGGGAAGGCTGTGCCTTCCCAAACAGCCTGGCCCCCGCCCCCATCCGCTCCCTCCCACTTCCTGCCCCCTGACTGCCCCCCTCAAAACTCCCAACCCATCCAACCCCCCCTGTTCCTTGTCCCCTGACCGCCCCCTCCCAGGACCCCCTGCCCCTAACTGCCCCCTGGGATCCCACCTCCTTATCCCCCCCTTCCTGCTCCCTGTCCCCTGACTGCCCTCCTGACCCCTATCCACATCCCCGCCCTCCGACAGACCCCCCGGGACTCCCAACCCTCCCTGTTCCCCATCCCCTGACCGCCCCTCCAGAACCTCCGCCCATCCAACCACCCCCCCCTCCCTGACTGCCCCCCAGGACTCCCCGCTCCCTTACCCAACCCCCCTGCTCCCTCCCCCCTTACCGGGGGGGAGGGGGATAGCAGGGGAGGGGCTGGGGACTAGGCTCCCCAGCTGGGAGCTCAGAGGCCCGGCAGGACAGTCCTGCGGGCCGGATGTGGCCCACAGGCGGTAGTTTGTCCATGTCTGGGCTAGGGGCTTCTGCTAGAGATGACTAGTGCCTGCTGGGAGGAGGGGAGGGCACAATTTAAAGATTCCCCTCCATAGCTTGAGTCAAGCCCCCAAGCTCTTTTTACATTGATGAGGCTAAAATCAGCTCAGGTTGATATCTCTGCAGAGTATTTTGGTGGTGGGAGAATAAGTCCCTTGAGTTCTATTTCCAGTTTTGCCACTGACTTACTCTATGACCCTGGGTCATTTCACTTTTCTGTGCCTAAGGTCTGGTCTACACTACAGAGTTAGGTCTACGCAAGGCAGCTTACGTCAACCTAACTATGGAAGTGTCTATGCTTAAATTTTGCTCCTGCCAACATGCTTGGGCGGCCAATAGAAAGGGGGCGGCATATCCGGCTCTTCAGTGGCAATTTGGCAGCGGGTTCCTCAGTCCCTCTCGGAGGGGTGGACCTACCGCCAAATTGCCGCTGAAGAATAAAGTGGCACGGTGGAGCTGCCACCGAAGTGCCGCTGATCGCGGCTTTTTTTTTTTTTTTGCTGCTTGGGGCAGCAAAAACGCTGGAGATGGTCCTGAACTTAATAACTCCACCTCCATGAGTGGCGGCAAGGTTGATATAATTAGGTTGATGCAGTGTCAGTGTAGACACTGCGTTACTCACATTGACTGTTACTGGCTTTCAGGAGCTGTCCCACAATGCCCCACATTGACAGTACAATCGATTCAAGCACTCCTGGAGAGGATGCACACCGCCAACACCACAAGCAAAGTATAGACACTCACAAGTGATATAATTACTACAGTGACTGTATGCCAATGTAAGTGAGGTCGGCTTACTTTTGTAGTCTAGACATGACCTCAGTGTACTTAGCTGTAAAACTGGTAGAATATCTACCATTTTCATGGGAGTGATTGATGATAATAATTAATATTGGTAACATGTTTTGAAATCCCTGGATGAAGAGATACACGGTACAGTAATAAAGCACAAAGTATTGTTATGGTTTCAAGCCTTGTCAGCCAATCAATACTAACTTGCTTCTTAAGCATATAAGCTAAAACTGTTAATAAAATGGTGAAAGAAAAAATATTTTTTTGACGGCATTCCCATTTGATTTATTTTGGTGTTCAATATAATGAACTGGTTATCTTAATTCTCAATGAATTAAAATGACTAAAATTTGATCAGAAGAGTTTATCAAGATCAGTGATAAATAAGATTATTAAACCTAATGTTCCAGCCTCATTTGCTTTTCACACATAAATTCACAAGAGCCAATGCAACATGGTTATTTAATAACATTGTGCTAACAGCTATAAACACTATTTATAAAGCTGACATTTTTTTTAAATCTTAGAGCAAAATCAAGCCCAAGCCAAATTCAGTAAATATGTGGTTGAGTCTCCTCATCATAGAAGCCTGTGGAAAATCACTGCATTGTGGAGGAGGGGTGTGAGGAAAGACTCTGAGTGGATCAGCATTAGCAAGAAAGCCCAGAGCTTTTAAGCAGCTAGTGCAGCTATATGTCCAAAAGCCAGCCACTAAAAAACTCAATGTTCACTGCCCCAGGTGGTGGAGCTTAAGTGATGCATAGGCTTTGTGCTGGCTGTCTGAGCAAGGAGGAATTTCACCATAGGGAACTAAGGGCTTCAGGTTCAGACTGGGGTGGCAAAGCCCTGCAAGAAAAGGAACAAAGAGAGGCTTCTCAGAGACCAGGTCCTGAGGCACAGCCAAGTATTATTTCCATTAGAGCGGGTTGTAATTTTTCAACTGAAATTATTTTTGCTGTTGAAAAATGGCTGTTTTTCCTAAATTGGGATTTTCATGGGGGAAAAGGGTTTTTTTCTCCTGAATCTGTTTTTTTGATGAAATTAGAAAATAGGGAAGATACTTGAGTTTTTTGTTTTCTACCCCCTTCTGCCCCTTGTTTCTTCCTTTCATTTCTCCCCCGCCTTTTATGGGTGCAAAATGGAAAGGGGTAAAAAAGGATGATTATGGAAAAACGGGAAAGAGATTGAGAAAAAGGAAAAGCAAAAAAAAAAAACAAAAAACCCCAAAACATTTCAAAAAGGCAAATTTTCTAACCCTAAAAATGTTGATAACAAAATCCGTAATTTGTTGCTACCAGCAGGTAATAGACCAACTATGGTATGAAAGGCATTGCAAATGCATTTTATATGAATGCACTACAATTTACATTAGTGTACAAAGTAGGTCACAAAAAAAAATACATGTACTACTTTGTACTAACAACCTTTACCTCATTCCAATTAAAGTAAGATTGCCTTCTCCCCAGGAATTCCTTAGTGCTGACGTGCAACAAGAAGTCAATCCTGCAGTCCTTATTCAGGCAACACTCCCATTTAGGTTGTAAGTCTTGCTAACTTAACAAAAACAGCTCACTATACTCAACACGCATTATAGGAGGATTTAGTGGTTATGGCAGAGTTCTGCAAGACATATCTGAGGCTCCCACAATTCCTAGGGCAGACTGAAGCTAGTTGGGCCCCTAGCACGGGAAAAGCCTTGGGTTGCTCAAAGCTTTTAATTTTATGCCAGGGAAGGGAAATAATTGGAGCCAAGTGGTACACTCCAATTACATCCTTCCCCCCTACTGTACCTGCATACTTCTATCATAGGAAGAGAAAACAATGAACTATACAACACTGCCTTTATGGTATATCTTACTGATCGAGTAAAAATGTAGCACAGAGTGCAAGTGAAATCAAAAGCTTTTTATTTATTGTGGCATAAACCCTTAATTTGCCACAATATTCAGACACGTGTACAAGCACATGAAAATAGATTTAATTAGCTACACTGATTTCAGATTGCTGGAAATCATCAAAATACAATATTAAAACCAGACTCAAGATTTATCAGAGCTGTGTACTTTCAACACTACTTCATAGTACAGTATGCTGGGGAATGAGAAAGTCTGACATGGCCAAACTGTCTTCATTCCATACAACCTGCCTCAGAAAAATCCTCTGTATCTTTTGACCCAGAACAATCTCAAACCAAGATCTATTGACACAGTGCAGCCAAGAGGATATGAGCACCTTCACTGCCAGAAGGCGTTGGAGATGGATTGGTCATGTACTTCGGCTGGAAATCGGTTCCATCACCAGAATAGCATTAAGATGGACACTTGAAGGCAAGCGAAAACAAGGCCACCCAAAACCAACATGGCAAAGAGCTGTGGACGCTGAGCTGAAAAACCTGGGGCACAGTTGGGGAACCACTGACAGACTTGCCAGAAACAGACAGACGTGGAGAAGCTTTGTCGCTGCCCTAAACGCCAGAGGCGTAATGGAAACATGATGATGACTATTTCAGATTGCTATTATGATATAAAGTATTTGTTCTATGTGTTCAACAAAAAATATTATTAGTGAACCACTGGAGAAAGTAACATTGCAAATAATTCAATTTACCTGAATGTTCCAGGAGTCATTTAACTCCCCATGAAGCAGGCAAGCGTCACAGTCCCTTTAACCACACCAGTGAGACTAACAGTATAGAACACATGAAAAACCTTGTACTAACTGTGTTTAATGTAACAATTTAATTAAACAGAAGCCAAATGAAAGTGCTTAATTTAATTGGAGGAAGAAACACCTCTAACCCACAGACATCCTTTCAAAGTGTCCACTGTTAAGTATCCTATATTCTATTTTCTAATTTAATCTAGCATTGCCACACTTGAGCGCTTTGCTTTTGCTTCTATGCAGTTCATTAAACTTAGGAAATTGAAAATTTTAAGTAGTTTTGATGCTTCATTTTTGTAAGTCCTGATTTGCATAGAAAGCAACACCTTGATCCAGTTTTGACCATATTAATATTTTCTGTAGCTAGTTTACCAGGTAGCCTCATAACAGGGGAACCACATTCTTCCACAGTGTTTGGAGATTTCAGAATGAATTTGATCCAGGTTGTAATCATTATCTGGAATTAGTACTTCCTCTGTAATAGAAAGCAATGGCTTCACGCATCTTTACAAACTCAATAAAATCTCTGCAGGTAACTTCACATTCACCAAATCCCATGGCTGTTAGGTTCTTACAGCATTCAGCAGTGCAAATGAGTTCATCATTCAGTGGCTGAAGTCCATTAGCACACACCACCAATTTGATCAACCTGGGGCAGTTCATTCCAGAATGACCTGGCATGGCTTTGCTTACTGCATGACCAAGTAAAGGCGTGTAACGGGAGTTTTCTCTTTGCAAAATGTATCAGATTCTTCTTTGTATAAAAAGAAGTAGATCACAAAATTGACTTTAGGGGAGTGCTTAACAAGTGCATCCCAACTTTGCTTTTAATTGTATGAAATTCAATTTGTCCTGGATTTTCACTCACAACATCTATGCAAAGACGTTCAAGGTCAACATGTTTCTCATGCAAGGGGGCCAGCAGCAGTTCATCACTTACTTTGTAATAATTCCAAGCCAGTTGCCTAAGGGCATGACACTGGTCATCAGCACAAATAATTCCAGCAGGTGACACACGAGGACAGATGCTCATTTTTAGCAGTTTTAGAGTAGCATTATTATTAGAAACAAGAATGGATCATCAACTGGTGTGTCATCAGTTTTGATGGATGATAATGCCTTGGAGTTTACAAAAACTACTGTCAGCGCTGATGCAAAACGAGCCTTGGAGACATTAATAAAACTTGGCTTCACTGATGAAATCAAACTTAATGTCTTGATGGAACAATTCACCAATTGAGAAAGGATGTCACAGGCAGCTTCTGCAGACTCAGTACTACTATCAACCTTGAAGCTGACACACTGCAGATGATGGCATGTCTCTTGATAATTTGCTGAATGAGATCAGGGTGAGTCGACTTTAAAAAAGAAGTAGCTGGTTGGTTAAGCTCAAATTCAAACTTCCTCCACAAGTGAGGGATATGAAAAACTTCATTCCACCTTTGGCAAACAGAAGATGCCCATGCTCCATCTATTAAAGGCAGGTACTGAAAAATATGTAAAACTACATGGTGTGGCAGGGTTCCCTAGTTCATCAAGATTTTCAGGCGAGACTTGCCAAATGCTGATCTGTAGAAACAATTTTTCTGCTTTTTCATTCTATGTGATGTTTGTAGAACTGGGTTCTCAACTTTAACAGTCCACCTGATTCTTTTCATTCTGAGAGCAAACAATTTCAGGTACTAGAGAGGTGTGATGTACTTAAGCTACAAAGCTTTCTGTATGTTTTCAAGTACAGTAGATCACACCGCAGGATGGGTTCCATTATGAAAGCAAAAGTTGGGAGTTTTTCGTTTGCAAAACTCCCTGATATCCTGGGAGACTTGGTTAGTCTGCTCCTCACCCTAAAGGGCCTGCGATGGGGTTTCCATAAATCATTTCTTCTCTGCACTTCTTCTCAGTGGCCTGGTCTCTACAGCAGCAAACAGAGGGGAAGCTCTGGGTTTAAGGTGGGGCCAGTTACTGGCCTGCTGAGCTTCCTGGAGTGTTTTTTTTTGTGAGGGGAAGGGATGATGATTTCCCCCCCCCCATCCCCCCACTCCCCCACTTCCCTGGCTGCTTTCCTCAGGAGGTGGGGGGTGAGGATGGTCACAAGTGCTCCTTCCCAGTCCTCCCTTATCTCCTTGCCATTCCTGAGCTGGGAGATGTTTCTCCTCCTCAGATACTTCCAGGTTCCTTTTTTTGTGATAGAAGGGAGCCTGCTGACTTCCTGCTGTCTCCCTCTTTGGTGTGTATGTAGGCAGGTGGTTCCTCCCAATACTGCCACAGACAATTTTGGGTTGGAATAGGAAGGCAACAGGTTTGCCTTTCTCCTCTCTCCTGGTCTGTTAGGGCTACTGCTGTTTGAGGGAGCTGTAGCCACTGCTGCAGTGTCAGCTGTCCTCTCCTCTGTCACCATGTGCAAGTCTCCCTGCAAACAAGAGGAGGGCTAGTCAAGGGTCCCTAAATTTCAAAGCAGTGAAGATATAATTTATATTTATTCATTTTTTTATGAAAAATGAATTCTCTAGGATATATGAGTGACTCCATACTTTGGAGAGATTGACGACTGTGCTTCTTATGATTGGCTAAATTATATGCATATTTTAATTAACTGCTTAGTGTGTATGTGTGAGCAACTACCTTCAGGTCGATAGTGTCAGAGCTGCTCATCTGTTGTGTCATTAGTATTATATTCCTAACAGAGATTTTCCCTTCGCTAGAGAGGCTGGTTCTTCCTGGTATAGGTGGGCTTGAGTTTTCAAAATTCTTGGGAAAAAGAATAGATTTATCTACATTGATTGGCTTAATTTTTTATTACTATATATTTTTTCCTTTTCCTCTTTCCTTTTTTTTTTTCAAAATGGCTGAAATCCTGTATTATTTTCCTATCATTTTTGAACATTTTTAAAAACAGAAAAACAAATCAAAATGAAAAATCAGCCACTCTGAAACCCTGGAAAATTATAACAATTTTGAATTTTCTCATTACATTGTTTTCACTCTCTTTGAACCAACTATAGTAACAAAATGGTCAAAATATGCACTGTACATAACAATATTCCCAGATGAAAGAAGGGCCTGAATGAAGCCCATATCTATCTGTTCATTTATTTCAACACCAGTTAAGTAGATCATCTGACCTAGATGGGTTGAATAGGCTTTTTTTTCATAATGGAGGTATGATAAAAGGACAGGGATATGAGGATTCTTTTCATTAGAAAAATAGGAGATAAAGAGGGAACATAACAGAAGAACATAAAACTCCAAAGAGTATAAAGAGAAAATGCCTCAGAGCTATTCAGTGAGATGGTAGACTTGTGAACAACACGTCACACACTGAAGCTTCAAAAAGGCTGACCATAAGGGAAATTAGGAAAAATATCTTACAGAGTGTGCCACTACTGTGTGGAGGGAACTAATAAAATCAGAAATGGAGACTTATTCTTGATACTCTGATTGCACGTACATCCCCGTTGCTCCATGGGCCAGATCCTCAGCAGATGTAAACAGCAGAGGTGGCTGGGAATTTTTTGATTAACTGCTTTTAAATTAGAAAATGCTCATCAAGCAAAACCAAAACTGTTTTGTCGGAAAGGGCCAGTTGGAACATATTTCTCTACTACATTTTTTTAAACACAATTTTGATGTTGAAATTAAAAATTCTGGTTTGGAATAACGTTGTGTATAACTATGTATGGTAGTGATAGTTTTTAAAAAGGTTGAAATAAAAAAAACATTTTGATTAATTGCTACAAAATCTGGATTTTCAGTTCACAAAAAGATTTGAGATTTTGATTTTTCATTCCAATTCAGGGGAAACATTTTCAAAATCTCAAAAATTCACAAGGTGGGAAAAATATTTCCTGCCCAGCTCAAGTAGTCCAGCTTCGACGGAGACATGCTGGCTGCTGCTTCCCACCACTCCCATTGGCTGGGAACAGCGAACGGTGGCCACTGGGAGCTGCAGGGGCCAGGCCTGCAGCCGGGTCCCCGTAAACAAAATGTCTCGCAGCCCACCAGGATTACCCTGATGGGCTGCGTGCCTAAGGTTGCCGACCCCTGTGTTAAGCTATCAGCTCAGCTTCTGCAATGTAGTTTAGCTACTCAACGCTCAAACCTGATCTCTACCAGCTTGGATTGAGGAGCTTGGACCATTGAATTCATTGGGCATGCAAGAGACAAGGCTGGTCCTCTGTCTCCCATTACCAGGTCTCCAAGGGTGTTAGTATGCTAGTTTAAGTAGCCTGTTAGAAAAGGGATGTTACCACCTGGGACCATAGGACTGTATCACTTCTTTTTGACTCTGTGCTTTATAGCTTTGATTTCTCTTTCATTTATTTTAATAAAGATCTTGAAATTCTGGTGTTGGCCTCAGTATGAGTGTCCTTGCCACACATCCCGAAAGTCTGCACAAGACATTGAACTCCCTGTGTTCTCTAATTCTGTAGCCTGAATTTGGGATAAGAACCTAATTATCTTCTGGTCAGATCATTGGTGAATAATAAACTAGCCCTATAAATTCAGGTCAATAGACCCCAGCATGTCTTGCCTATGACCATAGCATCACAGATGCACTTCCAGTTTCCATGATTGACAGAATTCTCATAGCTCTCTGTGGCAGTGTTCACCTTCCCAAACCCCTCAACAAACAAACAAACCCTGAGATATTCAGATGTAACCTAATATTCAGATATTTGAATTTTTTCAAGTCCTCTTGGTACCCAGGCACGCATCAGTGAAGGAGGCTCCTCAGAGTAAACTCTGCCTTCCAGCTAAGAGAGGGTGTGATTTTTACCCACTTCTATAAATTGGCTTGACTTCTGCTAGAGCTAGGGCCTGTTTTCCCATTATTTTTTTCCTCATAGGTAATAGCATGGATCACAAACACTAGTTTCCAAACTCCCCTTGCCAGAAGTTTGTCCATCTGTTCAGTGATGTGCCTATGTAATGGTTGCTGGCACATTTTTTATTCTGGAGGTTGTTTTTTTTTTAATGTTGTCCATTATGTATGTGCAATATTTGAATCAAGCCTGCATCACATCAGCGAAGATTTTTTAAATAGCGTTGCAAGGCAAAGCTCCTTATTTTTGCATTAACAAGCCTTTCAATTTTATTTCATGAGCAAGAAAAAAAAAAGCAGGCTCCATTCACCTCTTACCTAAGTGTATATTTTTAGCTCCTACGTTTGTTAAATAAGGGAAGATTTACGTCAAAATACTTCTAGCAGGAGCTGAGTGTGTGAGTTGCACTGTATACGTCAATTAAAGCAAGCCATTCAACACTTCCTACTGGACTAGCAGTGAATCATCCCAAAGCACACTGCTCATACACCCTTGGACTACAATACTGCTGACAGAAGCAGTCTCTTTACAAAAAAAAAATGTTCTTTTTTTATAGTAATAAATCCGACACTCAAGTGCAGGCACCCTTGTTGTCACTTTAATGTGTGAGGGGTACTGAATGAGTTCACTGCGTTCCTTGCATTAATTTTTGCTCATCTTCTTAGAAAATTAGTCTCTAAAATCCCCAAAGGCCAAAATCTGCCCTGAGCATGCCAATGTAAAGCTGGAGTAACTCCATTCAAATTAATAGTATTACTCTGGCTCTCCACCCCTGTAAGAGCAGATTTTTTTTTTATAGCTCAAATGTTCAACAAAAATTAGTAAATGGCGCCCGTAACTGCTTTATATATTTACCATATGCTATACTATAGCTTTCTCCACCGATCTTACAGCAACCTTCAGGAAAGATCTAAGTAAATATGAATATATAGGATATGAGATCTTGAGTTTAGCTGGGCATGAAACGTAATCTGAACACTGAAGACACATGCTGCTATCTAGTGGCAAAAACAGGTAGTTTTTAAAAACAGCACTTCATGACTTCAATTATTGTAATATTGGAGCTGTTTTCATGTATTCATACTCTACAGTACATTTATATGTTCATGGGCATGATTCTGCTCTAACTCTGATGTCAGTATGGAATAATCACTGGAGATAATTGTGTGTGTGAGATTGGAATCAGACCTTGTATCTAAGATCATTAATTTTTTTGAATACCAATTCACCCTTACTGTGCAAAATTTTATTAGGCTGCATCACCTTTTTATAAAATAAGACCAATTGTAGGAAAGCCAAAAGGCTAATATATAGTGAATGAGTGCAATTAGAAATGGATGCTGATGTAGTTCTAGGATCACAGAAGTCTGGCTCTACTGTTATAGAGTCCGGAGAACCAGCAGCTGAACCAGCACTCTAGTCCCTGTAACTCCAATTAGTTCCCTTGAAGAGAGCCTGAGTGAGGAAAGGAGTGCTAATTACTAGATCAGACTGGGCTGAGGAGAGCCACAGAGCTAATTAGCCCATTAACTGGGAGAATAGAAAAGAACACAGGGCAGAAGAAAGAGGGAGTGAGAAAGAGGTTAACAATGCCAGAGTAAGGAAGATCTCTGGTTGGAGAGATTTTTTCCCCCATACCGCCCATCCTGTGGAAGAAGGGATTGTGAGGCTGAATAACACTGTAAATAGCATTGTTGCACTAGTGTGTGAAGGTAGTACTGTGGCGTGTAGCAGTATAAATAGACTGCATGGTGATACCTACAAACTGGAGGTGTCCGAGTAATTTGTAGGAGAAAACAGGAGCCGGGGATCATGCCCTGTTACATCTACCCACCACAAGACTTGTGTATTTATTAAAAATAAATTAAAATAATACCTGTTAGTCAATTCCACTAATTTTGCAAGTTAATAAAGGAATCACAAAAAGTTTTGTGTCACTTTGTGATTTTTACTGACATTTTGAAAGTTTTGTTAAATTTTGAGAGATGTTAGTGGTGGTACTTGTTAAAAAAAAAAAACAAGTTTCGTTTTTTTTCCCCAGGACAGTGACAGAGAAAGTGGTGAGAAATATGGATTTTACCAATGGTAATTTACTAATTCAATACAAAGTGATAAGAAGGTTAAGGAGCAGCATATAAACCACTGATGTATGTGTCCATCCTCTATCTTCTTATCAGATAAGATTGTTTCTGGTCAGTCTATGATTAAAAGGACCATGTGACTCTGTTGAAACCCCAAACTGTCTGAAACAAAAAGCTTCAGTGAACTCAAGGATTTCATTGAATGTGGCCGGCGGAGACTTTAGATTTGTTGTGCAGATGACTCACGGTATAAGGCACCCACAGAAAGCCTGTCTTAACTGCCTGTTAGTAACCATAAATGCATTTATTAACATCAGTTGCTTAATTTTACTATTGATGTCGAATTTACAAAATCAACCAATCAAAAATTCATAATGAGCTATACTTAATACAAGCTGTTTAATTAATTCTAAAGTTGCACTAGTTTCTTAAAGGACAAAAAAAACATGCTAGGTCCACAAAACTACTCTGGGCCCCATGATCAAAGTAGTCATAAACTCTACATTCAAATCCTACATTTGCATACAAAGATTGGCAGTGAGACATGCAAGACACATGGTTGTGCACTTACATGATGAATCCATTTCCAAGCACAATTTGGTCTCTTTTGAAAACTGGAGTCTGTGGACCAAATTCTCTGGTGTAACATCACTGAAGTCAATGTCAGTACATCAGGGATGAATTTTGCACTGTATCATCACCACGGCTATCACTGATTCAATATGATTTTATGTTACTAATAGTCCAATAAGTGTCTCCTTTTCATTGCTCATTTTTGGCTTTCAAAATTAGCCACCAGCAAAGCAGAGGCTGACACTGAAAACAAAACACTGAATCTGATTGTTGTTGTTGTGACAGTTTGGGGAATATGCCTGGGTCAATCAGGAATTTCATTCTGTTTTGTGTCATTTGTGATTGTAACCTGCACTGTAAAGTAGAAACCCCATTTTGTATCTGACCAGACTTTTGTACTATTTGTGATGTATAGCAAGGCCCTGCAAAGGGAGTAGGGTGACCAGACGTCCCGATTTTATCGGGACTGTCCCGATACTTGTTTGTCCCACGATGTTCGGTTGGGACACTGGACAAACAAGCAATTTTGCCCTCTGCTCTGGCGCACAGGCGGAGCCCGGAGAGGCTCTCGCTCCCCCGAACCCCAGCCCCGCCCCTTCCTTCCCCCATTGGATCCCTCCCCAAATCCCCACCCTGGCCCTGCTCCAGCCCCGCCCCCTCACTGCCCCATTGGATCCCTCCCCAAATCCCCGCCCTGGCCCCGCCTCTTCCCCAAGCACGCCGCATTCCTCCTCCCTCCCAGGCTTGCGCTGATCAGCTGTATGGTGGGGCAAGCCTGGAAGGGGGGAGTGGCCCCCAGCACTCACCCTAAGAACTGCTCCAGCCCAGCTTCTCCAGGAAGGTGAGCACGGCCCGGCAGAGATCCCGCAGCAGCTCCCTCCTCCCGAGCCCCCAGTACAAGGCGAGGCAGGCCTGGGCCTCCTGCGTCGCACCCATGGCTCACGGAGCGGCCCAGCCCGGCCCGGGTGGGGAGGGCGGCCGGGAAGTGAGCCAGTCTGCCCCGGGGATCTAGCGCAGCACGTGGGCTTGGCAGCTCTGGGCCGGAGCGCGTTCAGCTGTTGTGGTCACCAAGAGGCGGGTGGAGACGGGGCTGTGCTGCCTGGCGGATGGCGGTGGCAGGGGGGGCGGGCGCTCCGGCAGCTTTTTTTTTTTTTGCTCCGCCACTGGCTTTTTTTTCCCCTTCCTCCGCCGCGCCCTCTCTCCCTGCATCCCGATATTTCATCTTTATCATCTGGTCCCCCTAAAAGGGAGGGGAGTTTCTCCCCTTGTGGAGTGCTAACACAGGCAAGAGTAATCGAGACAGCTACCAAAGATTATTGACTTGCTAATGAGTCTTATCCATGTTACCACCCTGTAGGAAACAAGCTTAACTGGGACATGGGGTTTCACACTGGAACTCATGACCAAGACTGTGTTTATCAGCAGAGGGGTTCTGTGTGCAAGGGGCCAACCAGCGCCAGCAACAGGGATGGCTCTTGAACCCAAATGGATGGGTGAGCTCATTTTGAAGGGGGTTGTGTTCGGGTGTTTGTTGTTTTGCATAGATCTGCCACTCTCTTCGTGCTGTGAGTAAAGTGCATGTGTATTTAAGAAATTCCTTTGCAAAGCCTGTGTTTCTTGCTTTAACTGTCACATGGTCCTCAAAGGGTGTAACTAGAGAAACCAGAGCATATCTATCCTGGTGGCCTCTGGAATGAATGTATCTAAGCAACTTGGGGGCCTCAAGAGGGCTGAGGGTCTAAGCAGCTCGAATGTGGGGTCGCAGTGCCAAGAGGGGTGTCAGAGACACAGTCTGCCCTTGGGTGGTGCACCTGAATGACCCAGAGCTAGGAACAGTGATTAGTCACTGTCCAGACTCAGGGAGCTTAGCAACCTATGGGATTCAGCAGTGGGATCCCTTCAAAACAGAAGGACTGGACCAGGTTGTAAAAGCTGTAGTCCCTAAAGTCCTGAACCTGCAAGGGGAACCACACATGAAGCCCCACTGACATAAATGGGGCTCTGTGTTGGTGCAGGAATCTGCCCACTTGTTCTTTTTGCAGGATTGGAGCCTAAGTAAGTAACTGCTATCAACATACCATTGATCTCAACTTGTGGTGTTCGTGGTTATCTGTAATGGATCCACCTATTACTAATAGAATGAGAAAGAACAGGAGTACTTGTGGCACCTTAGAGACTAATAATGCATCCGAAGAAGTGGGCAGTAGCCCATGAAAGCTTATGCTCTAATAAATTCGTTAGTCTCTAAGGTGCCACAAGTACTCCTGTTCTTTTTGCGGATACAGACTAACACGGCTGCTACTCTGAAACCTGTCAGAATGAGAAAAGTTATCTAGGGCATATGCTGTTGTGTGTGAGTGTAGATCTAGGGAATTTTGTAAGTATCTTATGATTACAGCAGCTTAAAAGAAGGATAATTGTCTATTTTCAAGCTACTTCTTTTTTCCTTTTGTCCTTGCAGTAACCATCTGTAAAATGGAATAAACTGTAAACAGGATCCAATAACTTAATGCAGAACAGTAGGTAAAAATGGAATGAAATGTAATGAGGAACAATTTATCATGTTTGGATCCCTGTAATCCAAATCACGATCAAGGACCATATACTGACTGACCCTGTGTTGTTCAAGGGAGAGGAGAAGGAGCAGAGAGCACTTCTCTGAATTTACACACCTGAATAGGGGCTTGCACGGCCTGAACACAAGCTCCAGAGGAATCATAGCACTGACCTCAACACTAGATATCCCAAAGGGTGTAGCTGCCCATTACAAAAAAGCATGAACGGCACCCACTGAGATCAATGATATGTTGACAGCTCTTACATAGGCCCCGATAATGCAAAGAGAACTGGGCAGGCAGACTCCTGCACCCATGCTCAGTGGGGCTCTGTGTCTGTTTCTCTTTGCCTTATGCACTGGCTGCAGAGAAAAAGGAGAGCTGAAGGGAAAGCATGCAGCACCTACAAACTGGAGCATGCCCAGAAAGACTATTCTGGTTCATACTGACTACCAAGTGTAACACTGACAGACCCCAGTCGTCGGTGGGTGGGATCAAACCTGGGACCTCTGGAGCTAAATGTATGAGCCGCTACTGCATGAGCTAAAAGCAATGCGTCTCTTAGCTAAGACTGTGGAGCAGACTCATTAATCTCTCTCTCTAAGTGGTCTCAGTGCTGCTAGATGGGACAGAATACCACCCCCAGGAGGTGTGTGGGTTACACAAGCACATGCTTTTATCTTTCAAGATTCAGCCCTTGAGTTGGTGTTTTCCCTGCAATTTTTAAGAAGAGATTTCCTATATTTGAGATATTTACTTACACCGTAAGCTCTTTGGAATAGTGACAGAATTTTTGTTACGTGATTGTACAGTAGCTAACAAAGGGGCCCTTATCCATATGGCCCCTAGCTGCGAGAGAAAAATCAATCAGTCACATTGCTTAATACACCGTTGGAAGGCATTCAGATACTACAATGATCAGGACAGTATAAGAACCTATATAGAACAGAAGAGGTGCCACTGTAATACAAATAATTAGTAATGATATTTAATTTCTTTTGCATCAATTCAGTCTTGTGCACAATATGCCCTAACGATTGCCAGCCTGCAGAAATATCTTTATTTTACAAAATGATTTTCAACTACTAAGTGAACTGTTAATTCTAGAATAACATATCTGGCTACCTTAAAAGCTGTTCAAATATGCTGAGACGGAGATACTTGTATATTTTTGTTTAGACATCACACCATAACTGGACTTCAAATTTTCACATGTAGTTTACTATGTATGCAATTAATCTTGACTGTAGTGTTATACGAACTATTGAACATATTTTAAAGGTCTCCTTTATAATCACATTTAGTTAAAAGGAAATAGAAAAAGCAAACAGACTGATAGTTGGGAACTTGTCCATTTTATAATACAGAACACAAATCATTAAATCCCGGCTTTTGTGGATCAGCTATGACATTCTGAGATTGATCCAGAGGCAGAACTTCATAAAGGCTGTTAATATTTGCACTGCTAAACAAATAGTCTAACACACTTGAAGTCACAAATTCTCATCTGTGCATTGAAATGTATTGTGTACAGAGTCAACAGTGTTATATTCCATAGTGAATAGCTAAGGAGAGGAGTTTGATTTATTTTGTTGAAAATATGTATTTGGAAATTGAATGCACTCAGGGACACACAAT
This sequence comes from Trachemys scripta elegans, assembly GCF_013100865.1. Taxonomy (NCBI): domain Eukaryota; kingdom Metazoa; phylum Chordata; order Testudines; family Emydidae; genus Trachemys; species Trachemys scripta. The sequence goes on along the minus strand of NC_048298.1, from coordinate 21,564,871 downwards.
ATTGGATTGTGTGCTAAAATGAAATGCCAGGATGTCAGGAAGACTAAGGACTCTTTGGCTGCATTGTGGCACTTGCAAGTATCATGGGAGTCAATGACAGTGAAAAAAAAACAACCCTTATTATTAGGTTATAGTGCTCATCTTCTGGACAATGCCATAAGCAAGGTCTAAGTCAACAAAATAGGAAAAGACACATAAAAAGGCAAAACTTAGTTCCAAATTTATGTGCAATCAAAGCAAATTTCTATTCAAAGTGCTTAGCACACTATATTTGAAATGTAAGATGCATCATTGCTACTCTAAATTATAAAGGGAAAAATATTCCTCTCAGATTTGCTTGACAGATCTTGGGATTGATTCTCAGTTGCACCCAAGGAGAGCTGGGTGCAACTGAAGACAGGAGGTGTCAAAAAGCCATTTGCACCTTTCCCATTCTAGGATACTTTTGTGGTGGCCCAGGCCCTTCTGTAGTTTAGAGCAGCCTGTAGGACCCCAGGGCTGTTCAGCCAACTATGGACTGCCAGAACATAGGGGTTCCCTGGATACACCCTCTTGCCCCAGGTCAAGTCCCAGCACAAAACAGACATAATGGACCTGAGAAATGCACTTTGACTGTTCCATTCTCCCTATGTATAGTGGTTTAATATGTTTGCCAGTAGCTCTTGTGCCTTTGCAGGTAAAGCATTACAGCTGCCAACAACTACCAGGAGGATCTGAGTGAAGATGTTAAGTACTTAGCTTCTACTAAATACCTACATCATTTGCCTAAGCACATCGAACAAATAGAAGGTGATTTATTGATAAAGTGAATTTTAATATTTTTAAATTGCCTGTGTCTCACGGTAAATATTATATAACATGTAGCATGTTAAATACTTGTTACATGTGTACTGTATTAACATAGATCTCTCTAGAGGAACAGCCTTTCAGAATTCCACTCTCTATACCAGCTTCTAGCAGGGATCATGTTTGTAGGGTATGGAAAAGCCTTATGATTCCCATATCTCCTCATACACTTTCAAACACTATCAAAGCTTTTAAAAACGTCTGCTTTTGCCAAAACAAACCCCCCAATCATTATAAAACCTGTTTATGAATATCTCTCTATTCTATAAAATCAGCCTTTCAGATTTTATGTACCTGTTTTCCTGAGTGAATAAAATATTAGCTTTTTCATGATCATTGTCATCATTCTAAAGGATGAAGGGGCAAATTTAGTGCTTTAGCTGCTAAATATGCTTGAATACTATAGTAAAGGACAGCATTACAAAAGCCTAAAGATACGTCTTCACTGAACAGCTAACCTGTGCTCTTACCTGGGTTTTAACCCAACCCGCCCTACCATCTACATAGAAACTTGGTTTAGAGGTGCTTTAAGCCAGAAACAGCTTACCTGACTGGGGGTATAGGTTAGAACCTGAGCTCCACTTTATCTTGGGCTGCAACCTGCCCATTTTGCAGTAGGGGCATAAGTTAATCATTCAAGTGCTGATAGTCCTCCAATGGCCTTCCCACAGTTCCCCCTGAAGGACAGCAAAGCTCTCCTGCAATTGACACAACTAACTCTGAAAGAATCCCAGAGCATCTCAGCACAAAGAAACAGACACACATGGACAAGTGCAGAAACAGTGAGGACAAAGTAGTGTGGGTCAGACTTTGCTGTTGTAATTCTCACACCCTGACTAACCTGGTACTCAGATCCAGGTACTGATCACTCAGGTTAACTGTGTAGTGAAGACATACCGTATGATAGATATGTTCTTGACTATTTTGCAAGATATGTGTATTATATACTTATATTGATATGTAAACATATTAAAGTAATGGCACATTATGGTACCACTTACATAATTTATGGAAAGTGGGAGCAGCTCCACAGTTAAGTTTGAGGTTTAGCTTCCCATTATAAACTTAGCTTTCAAACCACCCTTCTCTTAACTTCCCCAGAAAGAAACTGACCCTGACATTTCACATGGCGCATCTCATTCTTGGGGTGAGTTTTTCTGGGAAGTTCGGAGAAAGAAAAAAAAGTTTTTTAAAGTTATGATGTTTCTAAAATTTGCCTGTTGTCAAGCTTGACAATTTTGCTAATGTTTTGGCTCTCCATATCTCCATAATCTGGCCTACAGATGCCAAATTTGAGTTGCCCTTTAGAGGTTTTTTGTTTGTTTGTTTTGCTTTAAGGACGTGTGGGTCTAGAATTAATATAGGAAATGCAGTGACATAAAGAGCTTTTTTTTACATGAATACTGAGGAATATTTAAGACAAACATTTATAAATATACATATTGTAACAGGCTGCCTTGAAGGGGCAAGATAGGAGAAATGTTCTTTTGAAAGGGTGGATACAAGCAGGTAACCACCCACAGAGTTGTTAAAGGGGTATTGTGAGACTAATGAATCTGTTTACTTGGCCAGACAACCTAAGCAATGTGGAGCTATGAGATTTCCTTGAGATTCTGTATCACTCATAAGAGAATTTCAGGGTTAAATTTATGAGGACACATCAAAAAGACTGTAACACCCTGTATCCCATGTTCACCACTTTTATATGGTTATGTTATATTTTGTACAAAGTATGCCTTGTGCAGTGTCATTTGAAAACTTCTAATCTGCTGAATATTATTATCCAGTTGAAATATGTGTAACAACACCGCATGTGAAATAATGACATTTTGCTGTATGTTTGTTACTGAAATATTTTGTCATTCTGGGGAACGACCATAGACTAGCTCCTTAGAGAGAACAAAGGACTGACCACAGGTGTCAGAAAACTATTAACTGCTGAAACATCCATTTACCAGCAGGGGAGACTATAAACAAAGAATCTGCATGTCATCTCTGAGACAGCTCAAACTTCACATACACAGAAGGTGTAAGCAGGAAATTTACAATTCACCTAAAATACATTACAGATCTCACGTACATAGGGGACTGTTTTGTCTATACTCCAGCTGGGGGTAATCGCCAAAGAGGAGGGAAAGGTATCAGAATGAAGAATTCACAGTACACAAATTATCTCTCCTCCCCCATCTCTACTTATGGCAGCAAGATCACTTGAAAGACAAAAGGTGCATCATTGAACTGGGGGGAGTGGTACTGGCCTGGAGGTTTTTCCAGCCAGCACAGACTGCTAAAAGCTTTTGGGTGAGAGAAACCTTTTTGCTTTTAAACCTATTAGTCTTGATAAAGTTTAGGAATTAGCTTGGACGTTTATCTTTTTATTTCTTTTGTAACCATTTCTGACTTATATCAGAAGTGACCTTATCACTTATAGTCACTTAAAATCTATCTTTCTCTAGTTAATAGAATCATAGAAGGAATCATAGATTACAGTTGGAAGAGACCTCAGGAGGTCATCTAGTCCAACCCCCTGCTCAAAGTAGGACCAACCCCAACTAAATCATGCCAGACAGGGCTTTGTCAAACCAGGCCTTAAAAGCCTCTAAGGATGGAGATTCCACCACCTCCCTAGGTAACCCATTCCAGTGCTTCACCACCCTCCTAGCAATATAGCTTTTCCTAATATCCAACCTAGACTCCCCCCACGGCAACTTGAGACCATTGCTCCTCGTTCTGTCATCTGCCACCTCGGAGAATAGCCGAGCTCCATCCTCTTTGGAACCCCCCCTTCAGGTAGTTGAAGGCTGCTATCAAATCCCCCCACTCTTCTCCTCTGCAGACTAAATAAGCCCAGTTCCCTCAGCCTCTCCTTGTAAATCATGCCTTCCGCTGGACTCTCTTCAATTTGTCCACATCCCTTCTGTAGTGGGGGCCCAAAACTGGACGCAGTACTCCAAAACTGGATGCAATACTGGCCTCACCAGTGCCAAATAGAGGGGAATAATCACTTCCCTCGATCTGCTGGCAATGCTCCTACTAATGCAGCCCAATAGGCTGTTCTTGCAGCCTTCTTGGCAACAAGGGCACATTGTTGACTCATATCCAGCTTCTCATTTTCTGCAGAACTGCTGCTTAGCCAGTCGGTCCCCAGCCTGTAGCAGTGCATGGGATTCTTCCATCCTAAGTGCAGGACTCTGAACATGTCCTTGTTGAACCTCATCAGATTTCTTTTGGCCCAATCCTCCAATTTGTCTAGGTCACTCTGGACCCTATCCCTACCCTTCAGCATATCTACCTCTCCCCCCAGCTTAGTGTCATCCACGAACTTGCTCAGGGTGCAATCCATCCCATCATCAAGATCATTAATAAACTTGTTTTATTTAAACCAGTATGTTTGGATCAATAGGGCTGGTGCATATTCATTACCCATTGTTGGAATAATGGACTAATTATGAGCTTGTATGGTCCAATGGGCTACTGAATAGAACAAGATGCACATTTCTGGGCTGCAAGGGTGGGATTGAGGGATATGCAGGTGTCGCCCTGTATCAATTCATGGAGGATGGGCGAGCATAGCATTCATGTATTCAGCTGAGAGTGACTTTACATGTTGGTGGCTATGAGCGAACAGAGCCTGGTGGGGTTTGCTGTTCACGAGCAAAGCAGTGTAAAAGGCATCCCCAACTAGAAAGCTAAGGAGACACAGCAGTTCAGGTTGCACCCTAGGGAATGTCACAAAAAACTGGGACTATTTATCTTGGAAAAGAGGAGACTAAGGGAAGAGGGGTGGTATCAGAAAGGTCTATACAATCATGAATAATGTGGAGAAAGCGAATAAGGAAGTGTTATTTACCCCTTCACATAACACAAAAACCAGGAAAATCCAATGAAATTAATAGGCAGCAGGTTGAAAACAAACATAAGAAAACAATGAGGAGTCCAGTGGCACCTGAAAGACTAACAGATTTATTTGGGCATAAGCTTTCGTGGGTAAAAAACCCACTTCTTCAGATGCATGGAGTGAAATTTACAGATACAGGCATAAATATACTGACACGTGAAGAGACAGAAGTTACCTTACAAGTGGAGAACCAGTGAACTTACCAGTTGTGAGGTAACCCCCTGGTCTGGGAGTGGAACATTTCCCAATGCAGGGGCTAGATTGGGTACCATGTTGAGTGAGTGGGTGGAAGCAGTTGCAGTATGACCCTAAAAAGAAGCTGACGCAGAGATACGGTCACTTTCTGAGTGCAGGCTGGAGAGGTTCACCTGGGATCTCCGGACAAGGAAGCTGCCTGCTGGCTGCTTTCTACCACTGTTCAGGGAAACAGGACATTGCGTACATTTTTGTGAATATATAGATAACAGCAGGCAGGAGCACTGGAATTAGAAGTGCCTGCCCAAGGCTACTACACCCATGTTAAAAAGTGGGCAGGTATGGCCCTCCCACTTTTAAAAGTGTATGTGCCATGGCTGCCTGGCCTCGCCCAGTTCCGGTGCCCTGACACCAGGAATGTACCCCATGTCACCAGTTTCTCATCCAAACAGAAGGCATGCTGCTGGGCCCCATATTGTGGCTTTCTTCCTGGCCAAAGGGGCAACAGTATTTATAACACATGGACCAGTTGCTGATGCCAGGTTATACTGAGCAGCTACTGGCATAAGTCAGAGGTGGGAAGGCATGGATGGGGCTAGGAGATGAGGAGGGAAACACAGACAGACAGGAGACTAGACCTATGGGCAGAGGAGATAGGACTGGAGATTGTACAAAGCCGTGGGTCTCCCATTCCCACCCCTTCCCTGCTTTCAGCCCCCAAAATCCCCTGTCTACTGCCATGGCAGAAGATCCCATGAAACTTGGTAGCATCCAATGCAAAAGAATATAGTTCTGTTCCTCAGTTTGTCAGAGAAGATCAGTTTCTCCTGGCATTATAGTTCAGTGTTTTGACATGCAAAACTGATGTGTTGAACCATAAGATTTTTAATCACTCCAAAGAAGGACAAATATGTACACCAAATGTAGTTTCAGATCATACATTTTGTCTTCAGATACTTTTGCTGCTAAATTGCCATGTTACGTGCTCCTCAGATTCTATCTTGATAGGTGCTACAGGAAAGTATATGATTATGGTGATGATAAATAATAATAATGATAACCTGGCTAGTATCTGTATTTTAGGCTGAGTAATGATTTCCTCTGAGCCATAGACAGTGCCATTCTTCATAGTTTCATTGAACAATCAAATTCTTCTACTTCCAAATGCCTTTTTTATATGCAGCACAAACCAGACTTTCCCTGAAACCCAGCATTTTTAAGCTGGCTTTTCAGAAAGCCAGTATATTAAGAATTCTCACAGTTTTACACGAGAAAAAATATTCTGTTTAAAGTGCAAAGGGTAAAGATAGATTTTTCCAAGATTGCTGAGTGGACTAGAAAGATGTCTGTTAAAGCATAGTAACTGCGTGCTTTAGAATGTTAAAGACCACTACTCTCATTATAATGAAGATTTTTCCATGCAAGAGGTTCCATGATCCACAGAATTCAGTGGAAGCTAGTGCAGAGGGACGGGATTAGGAATGAGTCACCTTCAAAAATCCATCACGTGCTCTTTTGAAGAAAACCAGGTCATCATTGGCTCTCTGCGGAACTCCATGAAACATCCCAATGCTGGGGATTTTGTAAACCTCAAACACACTCTCTGGAAATGAGGGTAGCAAATGCTTCTCTATAAGTAGCAGGGGCACAGACGTTTTTATTGGGAGGGGCTAGTATTAAAAATAATAGCTGTTGAATATTGTTTTTATATCATTACTTTAGCTGGGACAGTCCCAAATGTCTCATATTTTGTTCTCTTTGGCCCAGGAGTGATACAGTCCTCTGATAGTCTTGTCTGCTTGAAATCTTCTTTTTCAGCTGGCTTTTGTTAGCTGGAGCTGGGTTGAAGAAGGTCTCTCCTGCAACAGGCCCTGGCTCCTTTCTTCCCTGGCTAGGAAGTGGCTCAGCAAGCAGGGTCTCCTCTTCTTGTGCAGGCGAATTCTGTGTGCCTAGGTGAGGCTCACCTGTCTGTGCTTCTCCCCCTCTTTCTGCAGCCAGCCTGGTTGTTTCCTTCCTTCTCTCATGAAGGCTAAAAATGTATCCTCTTTCTGTTCAAGAAGAATTCTGATTCCCTCTCTCTTTAGAGAGACCTAGGATAGGTCTAGTCGGCTGCCACTTCACTGGGGCTGGTTCACAGAGCCTCCTCCTTGATTCGTCTCTTCTGTCCTTCCTCTCCTCATGAGTTCCATGTGTTCTTTTCACAAAAAGAGGTGGTAGGCCAGACATAATGATTCTATGCTTGTTCTTGTGCAGCCTCTCACCTCAGTCTCATCGTGCATGGGGGAGAGAGAGAGAGAGAGACAAAGGACCTCCAGCTGTCATCTTATATGTAGTCTTTTCCTTGTCAGTGGCTCTGGGTGAGACAGGAACCCAGGGGGCTGCACAAAACATAAAAAGAGTAGTTTTCCTATTGCATGCACAGATCCAGATGTAGGCTGCTCCTTTTCTTCATCTGGCTCATTGTAGACTGCTTTACAAAGACTGCAGTGATTAAAACCAGAGGCCAGCTAAATGTTTCAATATTCTAGATAGTATTGTGGGTGTGGGTGTGTGTTTTTTTAATTCTGCAGTCCTTCATCACTCTCACTGGTTAGGTATTTCCAGTATAAATATTCATACCATTGTACAAGCACTGGTAAAAACTCATCCGGAATACTGTGTACAAGTCTGGTCACCCATATTCAAGAGAGATTAATTCAAACTGGAACAGGTGAATTGAAGGATAACTAAGATAGTATGGGGAAGGGAGATGCTACCGTACTATCTTTAGAGGAGACTAAAAGAGCTTGGCTTCTTTAGCCTAGCAAAACAAAGGCTGAGAAGGGATAGGATTGCTCTCTATGAATACATCAAGGGGGTAAACACCAGGGAAAGAGAAGAGCTATTTAATTAAAGGACAATGTTGGCACAAGGCCAAGGATATAAACTGGCCATGAGTAAATTTAGGCTGGAAATTAGAAGAAGGTTTCTATCCATCAGAGTGAGGTTCTGGAACAATCTCTCCTAGAAGTAATGGGAGCAAGAAACCTAACTGGTTTAAAGATGGAGCTTGATAAATTTGTGAAAGATTAAATTATGCCCCAGAATCTGCATGGTGCACATCAAAAGCTCAGGTTCTTCCTCTGGAAGAGAAGAGACAAGAGGTTTTCCCATGGGGCAGCTTGGGGTCTGAGGAGGTGCGGCACAACTGAGGGGGCCCCGGCTGGCTCAGGGACCCTCTGGACATGGGAGGGGGGTTTTGTGGCTCGGGCTGTGGCAGGGGAGCATGGGGTCTCAAGGCTCTGGCTGCAGGAGTGGGGAGTGGGAGCGCTTGGGGCTCTGGCTGCAGGGGGGGGGGGTTTGGAAGGGGGTGCAGGCAGAAGGGGTGGAGCCGGGGGCTAGCCTCCCCAAAGGAGGGGCTCCACCTGCCGCCTATGGACCCAGGAGGCTCCTCTTATGTTCTTGTGTTCTTCTGAGTAGTGACTGAGTGAATTACAAAAACAAAGTGTGTATTTTCAAGGGGCTAAAATGAAATCACTTAAAGCATGGCTGATTCAAAAGGAAGAAACTACATGTGGATCAACTTCTGCTGGTTGTAATTTTCAGCTATTCCTGCAATAGGAACCAAATGCCAGTTGCCTGATACTGTTAGCATTTCTCAGTTACCTCAACAACCATGACTTGATTCTTTCCCTGTGTATAACTTTGGAAAACAAGACCATTCTGCCCATCCTAGTTTGATTATTTTTAATGGCTCCATTATTCTGAAGTTAATGACAGCAGATGTTGTTTGTACTGTTGTAGAGATTTTAGGCACAGACTACTTTTGAATAAGTACACAGATGAAGCTTTTCGCATAATCTGGATTCTATCATTGGAAAAACGCTCGAGACAAATTCAAAAGGCATCAAGCGTCTTCATGTCACCAGAAAGCAGGTAATATTCTTCCAAAGACCGCTAAGAATGGTGGTGATGTGCTAAGTTGTCAGTACTGTCAAAAGAAAGAAGAAAACCCAATGAAAATGCTAAGTAGTATACATTTTCTGGCTAGACAAGGACTTGCACTGCGAGGCCATTATATTGAAGAAGCTGAAAATATGCCCTTAAGTGGAGAGTGTGGGGTAGAAAGGTGAGTTTTAAGTTGTTGAGTGCTAAGTAATTTGATCCCCAAAATTACTAAAAACCTGTAGTCTAGAGAAACAAGAAATGTTAGGCCAAATCTTACTGAGTGTCTCATCACTGCCAGTTCAGGGATTTAATCACCACTATTTTAGTCACATGAAGTTCTTTCCATGCCTTGGGGGACACCATGATTAAAGACAAGCAAAATAATCATAATTATTAACTATGACTATTTTCCATTCTTTTCCTTTAATAAATAAAAACAGAACATCACAAACAACCTTTCAACAGATATGACAGACTGGAGAGTGCAGTTACTCTGGTACGGAGATACTCTTTAAGTAAACTAAAACCAAAGTACATTATTTCCCAAATCAGTAATGAGTCCTGTCACAGTGTATCAGATAACAAAACCATTTAGAGATGGCTAAAGGAATCTAGTTGAAGGGTTGGTGAATCCTGTTTGGTTTACTGTGGATAACTTATAGAGTTCATAAACAGGTAGAGGCCAGTGATCTTAATTAATTCTTATGAAACTGAAGAAAGTTTTAACTCTGTTTTTAAAAAAAAGCCATTCAAGGAGTGGTCTTGAGACAAGCAAATAAATAAATATTAAGAAACTTAAATTCTCATTAAATCCCACTCTATATGTGTTTACCAAGATTCGCTGATATCTCCTTATAGTTTAACCATAGCTGAAAGAAACAGGAGAAGCTGTTAATACCTTAAATTACAATAGCAATTCAATAGCCCATTAAAATTATTACAAGAAAAAGTTACATCTAATCCCTCGGCAGCGCTTTTGCAAACTCCATCTCACCAATGATACTGACGTGTCTGTTGATGTCAGAAACAGTGTTGGGTTGCAAGGTTGTTTCTTCTTGATGTTCTTAGCTGTCTGGTTGCAGCTGCTGGTAGGCTGAGCGGCTGAGAGTGCAGTGATGATAAGAGTTTGCTGTTTGCTCTCAATTCAGAGAGATTTTTTTTTTTTTACTCTTCCCTTTCTATAATCTCATTGAAAGAGGAAGACACACCTCTGGCAGTGTCTTGGCTGGATTCAAATATTAGCCATTGGCACCTTTCACTGGCTCAGCACCTTCATGGAAAAGTCTTCTTAGCATCTTCAGCTCATGAATATGCAATCTACTAATACATATGCAGCAGGCTTGTAATTGCTTTTCTCCTTCTGGTGCGAAACTCTCAGAACACCTGGAAAGTTTACATTTCAACTCTTATTGAGTCCATTTTCTGAGCTATCCCTTTAGTTCTATCAGGGTTTAATAGGAGTTGAAATTGCCTTTTAAGTGAGGCAGAACACTCTATTTTCTATATAAAGGTCTTTCCACTCTTAGTAGTCTTTTTAAACTTAAATAATTCTTAAAGAGAGAGTGTGTAAATGTAGATAGCCAAATAAGTTATTGTCATTTCTTCTTACCAATCCTTGGAAAGGAGACTCCGGTCTTTCTGAGGTTAGTAAAGAGTTGCTTAAGCATTGACAGATAAACTAATTAATTCCCAGTTAATATCCATATTTTATACTCAAAAGGCTTCTTACACAACTAACCAGTTAAAGCATCAAATGACCGCTACATATGTAAATAAAACATCTTAGTATTCTTATAACAATGGCATCAGAAAGCTATTATGTGAAGACTTGCATTTAGATACAAAATATTTGCAGCTACACATGTTAAAGGAAGCTTAGGCCTTTTTAAGCTTTTAAGGGACAAGAAAGGTTTTCACCTTTAAGCAAAACCATCAATAAGAAGCAAAAAATGTCTTCTGTAAAACATTTTCCAACCATAAACGTTGCCCTTTAACATTTGAGGAATGAAGACTTTAGAGTACTTATAAAAGACTTAAGTTTCAATAAGGATATCTCTGGTATCCTTGTGTGGCTTTAAGGTTTTGCTCTTTGCAAAGAGGGGTAAAAGGCTACTTTTACGACTTAGTTAATACCTCTGATAATACAGTCCTAGTATCACTTACCTTTGATCCTAAGTAGAGAGCATCCTTACATTTTTTTACACAATGAGGTTTCTTTCTCAAATACATGTTAGGCTGCCGGGGTGATGAGACCACTGCCTACCATGCTGTCCAGCACTGTCTCATTTTTTCCTTGTACTCCTCTGACTGTATCCATCTGTTGTTTCTTGTCTTATAGATAGACTGAAATCTCTTTGTGGCCGAGAATGTCTTTTTGTTCTATGTTTGTACAGCACCTAGCGTAATGGGATCCTGGTCCGTGATTAGGGTTCCAAGGTGCTACAATGAAGGAGGGAAACTGAGGCAGGAGCATCTGCTGTGCCTTGACCTGATGGTGAAGGGTGCCGTTGGCAGCGCCACCTTATGACAGTTAGCTTTTGTGATTCATGGTTTGCATAAAATATTTGGCAGGAGTCTTTAATTGCAAACTATCATCTCTCTCTTATACAAGAGGGATGTGTCCTTTTCTTTGATAAGACACTTATTTTTCCTCTGTTTGTCTTTTGACTGAATGACTTCTAGCTTTACAAGCCATTACCACTTCCTTCACAGAACTTCTCCTGGTCTCTGGCAGTCCTCATCTGCCATTCTGTCCCCTCTAGGGCCCAGGTGCCCTCTTTTAAGCCCAGATGGGGTCAGCTGACCAGTCACAGGTGCACTGGCCTCTTCCTTCTTCAAGGGCTGGAGTCACGCTGTCAGACTAACACTTATGCAACATAATATAAAAGCAAATAGTGTAGAATGTTAAAACAAAATAGAAGTTCTAAAGCTGCATTCAGAGTGTGTATAAACGCACTTGGAGGTTTTATGGCTAAAGTGGTGTAAATCGTTGACACTTTGGGTCTGTCCCTGGTTGACAAAAAGCAGAAATGTTCTAGGAATTTCCTTAATTAGCTGGAACATTTAATTTCATAAGCACGAGAGCTATCCTATTCTCCTAGCATAATGTGTTTGAAAATAATTCTAAGTGCCTCTTAAAATTCAGTGAAGGTGCTGGCATGTTTGTAATAACCTCACATTACAAGAATAAATTACAAAACATTTATTCAAAATGCTTCTAGCATCAACATTAAGGTTTATCCTCCCCACAAGAGGTTGTCTACAACTTTATTCAACTGCTTTGTTTGCAGCAGAATATGATCCTGATATTTCAAAGTGGCTTTAAAAGAGTCAAGATAAATTCATAAATTCAGCTATTCAAAATGAGACAATGGAAATCATGGCTCTGAAAATAGTGAGGGACATTTGAGAAAATTTCTGGAAAGTGACATACAATTATGGTAGTTGAAACAACAAACTTCACCAACAAAGAGCAAGTTGTTCTACATCTGTGATATGTTGTTGATTATATGAATATTCATAAAGATTTTATTGGATTGCTCAGTGTAGCCTACACATCAGTAAAGGCCATCGTATCAGCAAAAAAGATATTTTATTGTGTCTGAATCTGAGGATCAATAAATGTTGTGGACAATGCATAGGCGCCAACTTTCCCTGACGCCAGTGGGTGCTCGCGCCCCCCCGGCCCTGGCCCCACCCTGACTCCACCCTTTCTCTGCCCCTGCCTGCTCCCATTCCAACCCCTTCCCAAAGACCCCGCCCCAACTCCGCCCCCTCCCTGCCCCAAATCCCCACTCCTGCCCCGCCTCTTCCCTGAGTGTGTGGCGTTCCGCCCCCTCCTCCCTCCCTCCCAGCGCTTGCCGTGCAAATCAGCTGTTTCGCGGCGCAAGCCCTGGGAGCCAGGGGGAAAAAGTGGGCATGCGATGCGCCCAGGGGAGGAGACGGAGGCAGAATAGAGGTGGAGGGGAGCTGGGGCAGGGCGAGGAGCTGCCAGTGGGTGCTTAGTGCCCACCAATTTTTCCCCGTGGGTGCTCCAGCCCCAGAGCACCCACGGAGTCAGCGCCTATGGGACAATGTTGTGATGGTGCCACTAAAATGTAGCAACCTGATTTTTAACAGAAGGAACCACAGGCTAAATGAACTCATTGCTATGGACAAGATTGGCAGCTAAAGTAACCCTAATCTATAAGACAGGGGTCTCAACCAGGGGTACGTGTACCCCTGGAGGTACTCAGAGGTCTTCCAGGGGTTACATCAACTCATCTAGATATTTGCCTTCTTTTACATCAGGCTACATAAAAAGCACTAGCAAAGTCAGTGCAAATTAAAATTTCATACAGATAATGACTTGTTTATATTGCTTTATATACTATACACTGAAATGTAAGTACAATATTTATATTCCAATTGATTTATTATATAATTATCTGTTAAATGAGAGAGTAAGCAATTTTTCAGTAATAGTGTGTTGTGACACTTGTATTTTTATGTCTGATTTTGTAAGCAAGTAGTTTTTAAGTGAGGTGAAACTTGGGGGTATGCAAGATGAATCAGACTCCTGAAAGGGGTACAGTAGTCTGGAAAGGATGAGAACCACTGCTATGAGATACTCTTGAAAGTATTTATGAAATCACAATACTAATTAAAAAAACACCAACAGGATATTATATTTCAGTATGTAAAATATGAAGTGTTAAGTACATCACCAGGCATCTGTGTTCCCTCTCCAACAAGATGGACTTGCCATGCAGAAGTATTGACTTCTGTTTCAAAGAACTATTTTGCATTGTGTGCTGTAGTAGAAAGAAAGCCTGAGATATGAGGCCTGGTATGAGGTATGGTATAAGGCGCCTGGTATGAAGCCTAAGGCCTGAATTAAAAACTTGCAAGTCTCATAACAACTCCAAACATAACAGAAACACAAGTTCAAGATGTGTTTCGGATGTATGGTTCTGACTTCAACCATGATCAACTGATTACAGCTTCATCTGTTGAAAGTGAACTGTCAGCTTACCAAAAGAAAGCTGAAGTCAGTTAAGAAATATCTCAGTTCACTCAGCCAAAGGGAATGTCACCCGTGGAGTGGTGAAGCTGATAAAAATGATTTTGGTGGAAATGGCAGCCAATGCAGTAAATGCATAGTTGCAGTGCTCTACATTATATTAATAGGTGGCTTCGATCCACAATGGGACAATCACGGTTTAACTGGTATATAATTTTACATGTCCGCAAGGACAAAACTGATGACTTACAGCCTATAGATGTTGTAAAAGAATTCATTTCAAGAAACTCAGAGTGAAGATCATTATTTGGAATTTTTTTCAGATTGTAACTCATTCTTTTTACTCCTATTTAAAAAGTAATGCTTCAATCAATAGTTTTGTGCCATGAGTAAATCTGTCCACTTTTAATAATAAAAATATTTTTTTATTCCAAACTCAGCCTATCCTTTATTTTATTAATGTAATCCCTAAATGTGTGTGTGTTTGTAGGGGGGGAGGGAATATAGTCTCCCTAAATTCCATTTATTTACACCCATGTTGTGGGAATGGGGGCAGGTGGTGCATAAGATTGATATCAGTATCCTAATTAAAAAAATATATTAAAAAACTGGCAGAATACAACACATCCTCATTATCTCTCAGTATCTGTGTAACCCACATCTTCCCTTTCACCATCACCCCTTACTCTTGCTTATTGTCCTTCCACAGTATAAATCTTAGCTCTTTGGGAAAGGGGTTTGTAATTTTTTGCCTGGATTTAAATGGGAGCTGGGCGCTTAAATTCGCTAAGGTGCCTTTGAAAATCCCACTCTCAGTTGTCATTAAAGCAAAATGCATGATTATGGCACTATATTAATACATTATTATTTATTATGATTAATTATTATGTGTGTGTGGTTCCATCAATGCTCACTAGTTGGCTCATATGTATTTGACTTCCCCTCTTTGCCAGGTTGATATTCCCATCTTTCTAAAGAGGACAGAAGGGAATTAAGCACATTGATAAAGTTGTGCAATCAGACAACCAGGAACTCAGTCTATGTGTAACACTGCCTCACCTCTCTTAAATTTATACATTGGTGGGAATGATCTGAAAAACCAGGGGAGAATGCAATTCTCCCATTAAAAGGGAAAGAAAACAAGAGCACTTCTTCACACAAACATTACACCAGCTTCATCCTTAACTCTCTTCCACTTTATGTTTATGTTTTTTAATGAGCACCAAATGTTCCAATCAGGCAGGCATATAAAGACCACAGGAAGGGGTTTTGCACCAACAGGGATATTTGATCTACTGTAGCCAGGCTAGAGTCATAGTAGGAAGAGAGAAAGTTCACTGGAGGCTCAGATTGGAGCTCAAACAAACCTCTTTGCAATCTTGGGGTATAATTCAGAGTTTAACCAAAATACAGTAACATAGGCTATGTCTACCTAAGTTACTCAGCTCCAGCTATGTGAATAATATAGCTGGAGTCGACGTAGTTTAGGTTGACTTACTGCGGTGTCTACACTGTGCTGGGTCAACGGGAGACACTCTCCCGTCGACTTACCTTACTCTTCTCATTCAGGGTGGAGTACCGGGGTTGACAAGAGAACGATTTGCCGTCAATTTAGTGGGTCTTCACTAGACCCACTAAATCAACCTCTGGTGTATTGATGGCCGGAGCGTTGATCCAGCATTAGTGTAGACATAGCCATAGTTTGGCAAATCTCGCAGGCTGTTGAATTTTTTCCATGCTACTTTACAAGCAGTAAACTCCAAAACCAAAATATACAAATGGAAAGAGTGCACTTAGGCCTGGTC
The DNA here is from genome assembly GCF_013100865.1 of Trachemys scripta elegans. Classification (NCBI taxonomy): domain Eukaryota; kingdom Metazoa; phylum Chordata; order Testudines; family Emydidae; genus Trachemys; species Trachemys scripta. The sequence continues at coordinate 21,549,198 of NC_048298.1, read as the reverse complement.
TACACTGGGGAGGAAATCGATCTTAGTTACTCAACTTCAGCTATGTGAATAACATAGCTGAAGTTGACATACTTAGACCTACTCACCGCGGAGTCTTTACTGAGGTGAGTCGACTGCTGCTGCTCCCCTGTCGACTCTGCCTGCGCCTCTCGCAGCGGTGGAGTACAGAAGTCGACGGGAGAGCGCTCGGGGATCTATTTATTGCATCTAGACTAGACATGATAAATCGACCCCCGCTGGATCGATCGTTGCCTGCCGATCTGGCGGGTAGTGTAGACATACCCCTAGTCTGTTTTCCCCAGGGCTCCCTCTTCTGGTTCCTGGACAACACACAGTTGTCTTTGAGATGCTGAACCTAAATAAGCTCATTTACACCTAACTACTAGAGCTCCCAGCTAAGAATGCCTGTCTCAGGTGACTCTGGAACCTTCCTGGGAAAACGTATGGTTGCTGTCTGGTTTGGCGAGGCCTCAACTACACCACATTGATGTGAGGAAAGAGTGCACGTCTGGGCCTTGTGATCATCAAAAACCACTACACCGGATCACATCCACCTAACTGGGGCTTCCCTCCAGCAGGCTAGTAAGTCCATAGGAGGTGTGAGTAGTGGGTGATTATACCTGGATGGGATAGGAGGTGTAAACAGGAATGGAGGGAGAGAATGGGAGGCTTTTATCTACACTGAAAGCTTGAAGCAGTGAGTGTCGTACCTAGTAAATTGGTCAATGAAAGATATTAGTTCACCCACTTTGTCTCTCCAATACCTAGGAAACAGTAAGCATTTAAAGTTTTTAAAAGGGATAAAATACTCTGCCTTTCCCTGCACCCATAAGTGCCTGTGCCAGTCTTTAATGAAACAACATATAATCTTGAACATCAAGAAACTCTCCAAAATGGAGAGCACCCTAAAATAATTGAGCTGGTTGGTGCACCACAGCCAGCCTTCATTTCACACCTAATACTTAGCAACTCAGAGTAAATTACCTCAAGTAATGTCTGCATTTCAGAAAGACTCTTACTGCCTGAGTAATGTGCAGTGCACAGCATATTTAGAATACGAAAAGCTGAAAACTAAGAACAGACACCATGTGAAAGAACAGAATTAACCAGCAGGTGGCAAAATGGTGTTTTCAAATTTACAGTGTTCGAGACTAGAGTTTACTAAGAAACTACTCTTAGAATGTTGTTCGCTGACTGAGTGATGGTTAGATAAAATTTGCATTGTAATGATTTATCATATTTCCATTTGTTGAAAAACGTTCAGTAATTTTTATCTTACTTTATACCTTCAGTGATAGGACTATTTTTATTGCATAGCTAGTCATTCAATCTCTTCTGCAGAAATCAGTAATCAATATACGCTAATTTGTGTCCACAACTTCCATATTTTTTTTCTTTTCATTTGCTATAATCAGTCTGATCCTCCTCTCAGTTACTATGGTGTATAGCAGGAGTAACTCTCCTGAAGTCAATGGAGTTGTACCAGTATGAAGGAAGTGCAAGTGAGAGAAGAATCAGGCCAAATTAGTGGCTAAAATCCTGGCAAGATTTTAATGTAGTTGTTGAATGAAGTGTACGTATTCTTGTATCATCAGGTAGATAACTCAGTTTCCAAGGAAAATCTCCAGTAGGGTCCCATCCTATGAGATGCTGAGATCCTCAAATCCCATTGACTACACTGGGAATTTAGGGTATTCAGGGTTTGGCCTGTAATTGGCATGGAGTATTGAGCACCAAGATGTATAGGCAAGTTGGAAAACAACTGCAGTTGTTTATATCTGAAAATCGGCTCCTGAGCTCTTGAATTATAAGCACATTTTGGAGTACACTAGAATAGGACAGTGAGATTGACTGCAGTCAACTAGACTTTTTGACAGGCTTTTCAGTGGCTGTAGCAGTGGGACAGCTTTCTCTGCACACTGTTGCCCATACAGGACCAATGTGTTCCCACCCACTTATAGTGTTCCCCTATTCATTTTGCACTTACATATCTTGTCCTTCTATTTGTACATCAATCTTTAATTATTCTTATCTGCTGCACACCCCAAACTTGCCATTATCAACAGGAAATAGCATTAGCTGAAGAGCAGTTATGCTTCTGATGGAAACGTATATAAAAGGCGAAAGATTTATACTTCCATGATGGAAAACAAACCATAATTATCACCTATCTCTTGTGCCAAACTCTGCCACAGCATGCTTGCTGTCCCTAAGAAGTTAATGTCTGAAAGAGAACACAGTTCAAGGTTGCACCATTTTGTGGTATGTACTTTGCATGTGAGTCGAATGAAAGGTATGTGACAGCTGCTACTAACCAACCATAACCCAAAAGGCTTTCAACTTCCTTCCCAGCAGGAAATCTCTCTCACATTTTGTATAATAACTCATTTCCATTTTGTTGTGCTCTTTCAAATAAACAGTGTTCTCAAACTGTTAAATAAAATGAAGAATGTATTTAATATATAATAGCAGTAATTAATTCATCACATCTAAATGGGCGTTTCACTGGGGATTTTGCAGAGACTTAGGGTATGTCTACACTACCTGCCGGATCGGCGGGTAGCGATCGATCTATCGGGATCGATTTATCGTGTGTAGTGTAGACGCGATAAATAGATCCCCGATCACTCTCCTGTTGACTGCTGAACTCCAGCTCGGCGAGAGGCAGAAGCAAAGTCGACGGGGGAGCCGCGGTGCGCCGCAAGGAAGCAAAGTAAGTAATGGAAGTCATTTGATCTAAGATATGTCGACTTCAGCTACACTATTCTCATAGCTGAAGTTGTGTATCTTAGATCAATCCCCCCACCTAGTGTAGACCAGGCCTTACATTAAATATTCTATGCTTGTGTAACATTGCACTGCAATCATTTGCACAGGATAAGTGCTGGTCCTATACTATAGCTACTGTGGCCCCAGCAAATTTCAGAAGTTATGTATAATAAAATTAGATGATTAATGGAAGGGGTATTAATGTGAATACTGGGTATTGAGAGAATAAAACAAAGTCCAGGGATGTTCCAAACAGTAAATGGAAAATACAACCAAATGCAGAAATGCTGGCTTCCATGTCCTAGTACATTCAAATTAGCTAGTGAGTAACTATAATTTAACAAATCCCTGTCAGGATGTCAGACATAAACCTTCAGCTGACATTTGTGCCCTTGGGTTATAATTTAATGGCTCTAGCAATCACCTTTATTTTATACATATTCCGTCCTATACTTATAGTGATTGTTGAGCAAATTTACTTCCTATTTGTTATTCAGAACATTTTCTGTTTGGGAGTCTGACTCAGCCTGCATATACTGTTACTAATCTGCGCATATGATTTGATAGTCTGTCTATTTTAATTGTAGGTAAATCAGAGGTTTTATATATCCCTTTGAATTAAGATAAAAATGTTAATGAGCCAGAAAACACACTTTAAATCTCTCAGATATTTGTAGATTTATTTTCAAAGCTTAGCTATACATTTGTATGAATAGGTGAAGTGAGACTGATGTCTGTTCAGAATGTGAAGACAAGATATATAACTATGTAGAGTGAAAAGAAGAACAGGAGTACTTGTGGCACCTTAGAGACTAACAAATTTATTAGAGCATAAGCTTTCGTGGACTACAGCCCACTTCTTCGGATGCATATAGAATGGAACATATAATGAGGAGATATATATACACACATACAGAGAGCATAAACAGGTGGGAGTTGTCTTACCAACTCTGAGAGGCCAATTAATTAAGAGAAAAAAAACTTTTGAAGTGATAATCAAGCTAGCCGAGTACAGACAGTGTGATAAGAAGTGTGAGAGTACTTACAAGGGGAGATAGAGTCAACGTTTGTAATGGCTCAGCCATTCCCAGTCCTTATTCAAACCGGAGTTGATTGTGTCTAGTTTGCATATCAATTCTAGCTCTGCAGTCTCTCTTTGGAGTCTGTTTTTGAAGTTTTTCTGTTGTAATATAGCCACCCGCAGGTCTGTCACTGAATGACCAGACAGGTTAAAGTGTTCTCCCACTGGTTTTTGAGTATTTTGATTCCTGATGTCAGATTTGTGTCCATTAATTCTTTTGCGTAGAGACTGTCCGGTTTGGCCAATGTACATGGCAGAGGGGCATTGCTGGCACATGATGGCATATATCACATTGGTAGATGTGCAGGTGAACGAGCCCCTGATGGTATGGCTGATGTGATTAGGTCCTATGATGATGTCACTTGAATAGATATGTGGACAGAGTTGGCATCGGGGTTTGTTACAAGGATAGGTTCCTGGGTTAGTGGTTTTGTTCACTACGTAGAGTGAGACATTCCACATTCTGGATCTATGGCCACATGTGCTTTTGGGGGAATACTGCATGCAACAGCTGTGGACACCATGAGTCAGTGTCTGATGTGAGTTACACTAGTGCAAATCTGGAATCATTCTGTTTAAGTCAAGTGGAATTACTCTGAATTTTCACAAATGTGACTGAGTTTTTGTTGCCCAGTCCCACTTCCAGGTAAAGCAGGTAAATTATCTTCTGCATATTTTATCATGCTTGAAAGTATACGTTCTGCAATACAAACTGTAAACCGAAAATATCCTGAACACTAATGATGCTTAACTGGCACAAGGCAGGCCATGTCACAGAAGAGAGCAGGGAAGATGGATTATATTTATGGAGTATTTACATTATGAAAATTGAAAGAAAGACGATGCAACAAAAGCTGCCTGTGACAGATGCAGGGCGAAATTAGTTAATGTTATTATATATAATTAGGCTAAAAAGCAACATTTTTAATGCAGTAGAATCCTTTTAATTAGGACAAGCTAATGGATAGTCTATTGTCCCTTAAATGGCTGTACCGATTAAGAGGCCATTAAAAGTCTGGAAAATCAAACTTTAAATGACATAAAATACGGTCCTTCATACAAATGATATTCACAATGTTTCATCTTTGTCTGATATTTATCTTATTCTCTTAATCCCCATTCAGCAACCTCTTTGACTTAAACTCAGACTTCACCTCTAGTTAGCATTTGGTTGAGCATCCCTAAACCCTTTGGGACTGGACTGGCCAAACCTACCACATTAAGCAGAATGTATGTATATATATAAAGCAGAGGCTGTGTTTTACACTAACCTTCATTGCCATTGTTTGTTTCTGGTTCTGCTTTCCTGGGGCTGCCAGCATTTTAACCACTCTGACATAGAACCCTGTGCAGAGCCAGTCTAGAGAATGTACTCATGATTAAAGTGCCAGTGATCTCCAGAACTTGATCAAAACTAGGGCTCTCACTGTCACCAGTGGAGCAGTAATGGTGGTAGTAACCACGGTGAATTTTTGGGGAAAAAAAATCTAGTAGAGACAGGGCAGCCTTTTCATGATGAGATTGAGTGATCTTCTCACAGTCATACAGAAAATCAGTAGTAGAGTTGGGAACCCAGGAGTAACTGGCTCCCTATCCACACCTCCACCCACTAACCAATGATGCCTCTCTTTAGGCCATGCTGTTCTACTTGATGCCACCTATAATGTGTTCATAATATAGCTCAAAAGTATAGACTATATATTATGTGTAGATCTATCAATGTGTGCCTACTTGTAAATACATTAGGTAATACACATTTCCCTTAGTAACTTTATAACCAAGTGTTAAGATTTACATTCATATACAGTATATTGCACTATATTTCTGCACAAGTCTCTGGTCCTCATTTCATCTGTCTCTCTTCCTCTTCCATACCATCAGGCTTTATTTCCACACATTCCCTTATGCATGGAACACCTTCTGCAATCTAATCTGGAAAGCCATTGCCCTGGCCCTTCATCAAATACCTATTCAAAAATCCTTTCTGCCGGGATGCCTATAGGAAACTGCTAACTGTTAGGTAGAAGGTTAGTAGGGACTTCTGGTGGTTATCTTGTTTATTTTTTTTTAATAAGAATTTAAAAAATTAACAGACTGGAAACCATCTGGCTGTGAACAGTTCTGTAAATATCATGTAAATGCATATTTTATTACTATTTGCCTGATCTTCCTTTCCTATTTCTTCTGATTGTTACTCTCACTTGCCGTGTCTTGCGTCAGTGATCAAGCACAATTTGAACAAGTGAGTGACTTCCAGCCTAGATAACCCTGGAGCAGTGGACTGTGGACAGATGGCTAAGACAGAGCAGTTCTACAAGGGCTGATGCAGTGTGGGACAGACATGAGAGGAGTGTTTTCACCAGTGTAGTTCCAAAGGTAGTGGGATGTGTCCTCCCAGGCACTACACTGATTTAAGGCCCGCATATGAACAGTAATTTCAGTGGGAACTGGAGTAACTTCCATCAATGGGTATCCAGAAAACCATGAATGGGGGGAACAAAAAAACACCTTGTATATGGATGTATGGAAGTTCCCACCAATATAAGGAGAGTTCTATTGGGGAAAATACTGTCTGATACTGTGTTCAAGACCTAGTGCAAGCGGGCCCTAATCTTCAGTGCAGCCTCCAAGTTGTACCATAGTACAAATATAAATACATAAGCCATTTCATAAGCTATATACACATGTATATAATATATAAAGTCTATAAAACATTGGATGAAAATTAACATTGTGTTATCCCATGTGTTTTATTATAGGAACCAGTGGGAAAATGAGTCTCATGCTTTTAAAAAATGTATATGACTATGTTGTGCCATTTCATAGATAATACTACTACCAGCTGGCAGCACACTACCAGTCATTATTTCAAATACCAATATATTTTTGGATAAACTATTCTAGCTAAATGTCACAGACACAATGCCATTTACAAAAGAGATTGTTATTGTAAATTATTGCACCTGTTGTTGTGTCTGTTATGATCAGCAAGGACACAATGGAGCCATCAGTTACCCTGATTATGGTAGACTGCATGTTGAAAGCATCCAGTTTACTGTAAACACAATATACCTTGCAGTTCATGGGGATTCTCCAAATCGCTAACTAAGGTGAATTCACTAGACTAGAGAGAGCTGTTGAAACATGTTTCAGTGCAACCCCTGTCTTCCTCATCCCATCCCACACAACTGCTGCAGGTCCCTTAGCAAGGGAATTAATGTAGTTCTGTTGTGGACAGGTGGGCAAGGATTTGGGGGCCTGTGCAGGGTAAGTACACTCCATACATGGTGGTGCACAGGGACAAGTCGAGAGAGAATGGGTCCAGGAGCAGGGGTGCTGCTGTACAACCTACAGTTGGAGTGTGTAAGGGATGCAAAAGGTTACTTCATACAATAGGCTCAAGTGACTTTTGTATATCAGGTCTGGTGCTCTCTTCTGTGTCTCCGCCTTGGATGCATCTGTCCAGTTTCCAGCCTAGATACTAGGGCTGGAAGCTACCAGGAGGATTTGGGATATATCATTATTTTTTTAAATTAAACAGAACTGCTTTGGCTAAGAAATAGTAATAGAGCTGCCTAAACCCAAACTTTTCAAAATGATTGTTGGATAAATGCTATATTAATACATTATTGCACTGATCAATTCTATAGATGGTCCAACACTATTTCTCAAATAAATTATTTGTGAATATTTTTTCAGTAGTTGACAGTTTATTTACAGGTGTTTGTGTTTTTATTACCTGACCATCTCTACTTATTGAATTCACTTAAGAATATTTTCAGAATGTTAGCTGAAGTGTTCTTTTAATCAAACGTGTCTTTGTTTTTGTTGCATATAAAATCCTACGCAAAAACAAAAAGCGAGCAAACAAAAAAACCCTCTTAAACTGGAGCTAAGGCTATAACTATCCAGCAATTTTATTGGGGGAAAGGAGGGAAATGAGTTTGCTTTGTAGTCTTATGGCATCCTTCCCCCCCCCCTTATGTAACACACACACTTCCTGGGTGTGGTGTTCTGTCCCATCTAGTGGCATCGAGACCTCTTAGGGAGAGAGACTATGACTCTGCTCTACAGCCTTAGCTAAGAGCCAGTTGGCTTTTAGCTCATGCGGTAGAGGCTCATACACTAAGCTCCCGAGGCCCCAGGTTTGGTCCTGCCCGCCAACAACTGGGGTCTATCAGTGTTACACTTACACACACAAATGTTACAAAGCCTAGAAACTCAAAAAAGAAAATTTAGGAAACCAACAAAAAAGCAAAACCTAAACATTAAGAGTACCAAAATGCACAATTAATAAGCAACCTTAACTGCCCTTCTGCAATTGGCAACCTTCCATTGTGTGTCCCATGTTTGTTTGTATGATGGGGGCATTTTTCTGAAGGAGAATCTGATAAGGACTTTGAGACTTTCACAGGTGGAAACGAGTCCTGCTAAATCTATTTTGTTTGCATAGTTCACTTGTGGAGTTAACACACTCTGAAATCCAAGACTTCAGTTTTGGGTATATGTGAATATAAAACATAAATGTGATCCGTAGCCACCCTGCAACTGCAATGTGTAAGTTACCAAAGTTTTGGTCCATACTTTAAGAGGTTCACAGTTCAGGTATGATATCTATGAACTAGTATGTGCTTTTTGCACCCGGGCCCTGGGCAAGGGGCACTGAAAGGAATTGTGACTTTGAAGGGCAGTCAGTTTCTCCACCCCTTTTTATGGACAAGTTTGCATCCCCTTGTGCACTCAGCCCACTGATCTGGCTGGCAAGCAGTGAGGTGTAATCAAGCTCCTGCTCCTATTCCTTACACGAATCAGCAGCAGCAGGCAAGCAGTCTTTGTTCTCCCTACGGTGACTGGAGTCACAATCTCAGCAGGACCAAGCAGGAGAGCAAGGGGAAGGGCAAGAGAGTAAGGGCAAACACCGATTGTATGGAGTGGGCTTTGCTATCAGCTGCCTCTCTGAGGTACCAGTTGGCATCAATGAGTGGTTTATGACACTCAGATTGAGGCTCACCAAAAATCTACAGGCAACTATTGTGAGCACCTACGCACCAACGCTGAATGCCGATGAGAAGGTAAAGGAAGATTTTTATTCTCAGTTGGAAACCATTTTATTGGAGACCCCTACAGAAAACAACATCATCCTTCTGGGGGATTTCAATGCACGTGTGGGATGAGACTCAGACCTGTGGAAGGGAACAACTGGGAAAGAAGGAGTTGGCAAAAGCGATTCAAATGGAATTCTGCTCCTGACCAAGTGTGCTGAACATGAACTTATTATTATGAACACTCTCTTCCAACAAAAGGAAAAGTTCAAAACATCTTGGAGACACCCATGGTCAAAGCACTGGCTTCTCCTTGACTACGTTATAGTTCGTGCCTGAGATCATAGTGACATACTTCTCACAAAAGCAATGACAAGTGCTGAAGACTGTTGGACTGAGCATTGCCTTATTCAATCCACAATGAAAATTAAGATTGCTCCCAAATGGAGACTGCAAAAGAAGCAGGTCAGGCGCAAGTTGAAGATTCAAGATTTGAAGGACCCTATTAAGCAAGACCACTTCCAAGAAACTGAGGAACACTGGAGCCAGTTGAAAGCAGTAACCATCAATGCCTGTGAGGAAACCATAGCTACCAAACCAGAAAACATCAGGACTGGTTTAATGAGAATGATGCTGAAATTGAGCAACTCATTAATGAGAAGAGAATGGCATTTCGTGCTTGGCAGAATGACATAAATTGTAATATAAAGAGAGAAGCCCATGCCAAGGCAAGGGTGGAAGTCCAATGTAAAACCAGAGAACTCAAGAACAAATGGTGGACTGAGAAAGTGCAAGAACTCCAACATTTCGCAGACATCCACAATATACGTGATTTCTTTAGTGCCACCAAGGCTGTTTATGGGCCAATTTGCCATGGTATGAATCCTCTTCACTCTAAGGATGGAACCACACTTCTGAAGGACAACGAAGCCATCAATTCCTGCTGGAAAGAACATTTTGAAGATCTCCTTAACCATAATTCTATGGCTGCAGATGAAGTCCTTGAGCAAATCCCTCAACGACCATTTAGGGATGAGCTCGGAGACCCTCCTAATTTGTATGAGGTACACAATGCCACCAAGCAGATGAAGAACAACAAGGCAGCAAGTCTAGATGGGATCCCCCCTGAAATCTTTAAAGATGGTGGACCAGAGCTAATTCAGTAGCTTTACCTGCTTATCCTTAAAATCTGGATAAAGGAGGAGATACCCAGTAAAATGAGGGATGCCCTGATTGTCACCCTCTTCAAGAAAGGGGATAAAATGGATTGTGGAAATTATCGTGGTATCTCCCTCCTAGCCATTGCTGGCAAAGTTCTGGTGCGGATCCTTGCAACTTGCCTTCTGCCCCTGTCAGAAGAAATTTTACCAGAGTCAGAGTGGTTTCCGACCATGTTGTGGAACTGTGGATATGATGTTCACAGCATGGCAGCTGCAAGAAAAGTGTTGGGAGCAAAACCAACCACTGTACATGGCTTTTATTGATCTAACTAAAGGCTTTGATTCAGTGAATCACCAGGCCCTCTGGACTGTACTCTCTAAGATTGGATGTCCTGATAAATACCTCAATGTCCTAAAATTGCTTCATGATAACATGAAAGCAACTGTTCTGAGCAGCACTGGCTGGTTGTACTTTCAAAGTACAAACAGGAGTAAAACAGGGCTGTATCATCGCTCCAACCATGTTTGTGGTTTTTATTGCCATCATTCTTTACCTAGTTACTGGGACGTTTACAGGTGGCGTTGAAATCATTTACAGAATGGACACAAAGCTGTTCAGGCTTAGCAGGCTGAAAGCCAAGAGTAAGATTTCCACAACATCTATTGTGGAACTTCAGTATGCTGATGACAACGCAATCTTTGCCCACTCTGAGAAAGATCTTCAAACTATCTTGAATGTGTTTGCCAATGCTTACGCATGTCTTGGTCTCACTCTTAATATCAAGAAGACTAAAGTGCTCTATCAGCCCTCTCCAAAAATCAATGGAGTGGTACTGAAGAATGTCGATCATTTCCTCTACCTTGGAAGTCATCTTTCATCCAAGGCAGATATTGATGCAGAAATTCAACATCGCCTAAGCTGTGCCAGTGTAGCTTTTTCTCATTTACGGCACAGGGTTTTTGAAGATCACAACATTCAAACAGAAACCAAGCTTCTCGTTTATTCAAGCCGTTATTCTCCCAACACTGTTGTATTGGTCCAAAAGTTGGACAACCTACAGACACCACTTGAAAGTCCTTGAGAGGCACCATCATCGCTGCCTTCGTAAGATTCTGACGATCAAATGGGAAGACAGGTGCACCAATATTAATGTCCTGGAAGAGGCAAAGACCACCAGTATCGAGGCAATGATCATCCGTCAGCAATTCCGCTGGACTAGTCACGTTGTCCAGATGCCAGACCATCGCCTCCCAAAACAGGTCCTGTTTTCTCAGCTGAAAGAAGGGTACCATAACGTGGGTGGACAATAAAAGTGTTATAAGGACTTACTGAAGAACAATGTGTAGTATTATTGACATTGACACTTGGGACATACTTGCCCAGGTTCACTTAAACTGGAGTGAAGTTCTACGTGATGGTCCCCTGCATTTTGAACTTGTTCATTGACAAGCTGAAGAGGACAAGAGGCACAGAAGGAAGGAGAGACTGGCTTCCAATCATGGTCATCAGCCTCCTGCTGAACCTGAAAACATCTGCCCTCATTGCAATAGAACTTGTTCAAGGATTGGCCTTATTAGCCACCTGAGGACCCATAACTCCCATGGAAGATGATCATACTCGGTAACCAGTGATTGCCCATCATGCTGTATTCTGATAGTTCAGAGATCAAAAGAACATGCTAGCATGTAAATGAATTGTAAACATGGGATATCTCGGTATTCATCTCTCTTTGAAATGTACTGTGAATGGTGGAGGAACAAGCAAATTGCCTTATGTTCATTTGTATTGCTAAGTACCGGTGATGGACCTCCTTCAAAGTCATGCTAATTACCTTTTGAACTCCAACTTGTCAAAAAGGACGTGAAATTGTATAAAAGATCCTTTGGTCCTGATCCTGTTCATCTCAGATCTGCTTGAGGCTTCATACAGGGGATGCTTAGGCAAAAGGACTGAGATCCCAATCCTAGACTGGAACACCCTGCAATGACATTGGACTCTAACCTATGAACTATTTCTGAAAGAAATCTTTGCAGCTATAAAGCTCACCATCTCTGCTATGAATCTGAACCTCAATGAATTGAACTTATGTCTGTATGTATATTGATCTTTTAACCATACTCTCTCTTTCTTTTGTTTTTTTTAAAATGTTAGTTTAGTTAATAAGAATTGGCTGTAGCATGTATTTGGGTAAGATCTGAAACATTCATTAACCTGGGAGGTAATGTGTCCGATCCTTTGGGATTGGTAGAACCTTTTCTTTATAAGATGAAATAAGATTTTCAGGAATCTTCATCATATTTGTGGGGAGGGATAGCTCAGTGGTTTGAGCATTGGTCTGCTAAACTCAGGGTTGTAAGTTCAATCCTTGAGGGGGCCACTTAGCGATCTGGGGCAAAATCAGTACTTGGTCCTGCTAGTGAAGGCAGGGGGCTGGACTCAATGACCTTTCAAGGTCCCTTCCACTTCTAGGAGATAGGATATCTTTATTTATTATTTAACTTGGGTACCTGGATGGAGGCCTGAGGCTGGATCATTTTAAGGGAACTGTGTGGTTTGGACTTCTGAGTAACCAGTGAGGTAATTAAGAAGCTGTTTTATGCTGGCTTGGTAAATCTAAGTATTGGAATGTCCACCAGCTTTTTGGGGATTGTCTGCCCCATTCTTTGCAGTTCACCCTAATTGAGTGACCACAGCTGGCCCCCACTGGGACCCGGTCACAACTGTGTTGAGAATTGTATCTAACGGCCTTCTATTTGAACTAGTGTCAGCCACTGCCAGAAGCTACATAGTACACTTCTTGTTTCCATTAGCTGATTTACTGTGTTCTCAAAAAAGAGAATGGACAAAAGAAAAAAGATTCAACTGTGTTTCATTTTGGACAGTTATTCCTATACAATTTAAGGATGATTTACTATCCAACTTGGTCAAGGAGATTTTTGTCAATATCTAATACATTCAAAAAATTTCTGCTTTTGGATTAGTCATGAATATCTGTCATACTTATATATTGCAGTGCCATTTATCTCAAAAAGTTCCAACAAAATATATGGGACCAAATTCACAGCTGATGTAAAGCAGTATAGACCCACTTACTTCAATAGAGTGATGCTGATTTGTATCAGCTGATGATCTGGTCCAGAGAGTGGCTGCCAATAGAAATCAGCATTCATAGTGCAATGATACTTGTGTTTACTAGAAAGTTACCATTATTACTTAGTACTATAGTTAACACTGCAAAATAGTGTGATAAAGCCAAATATTAGTGCAAGAAGTGCTGAGTTTTCAATGGTAATATAAAGATAATTTCAACCAGTACTTAAATCTAGCTTCCTCTGGGGTTGCAACATGGCATTTTTAACAATGCATTATAACACAACACTGCACAGTCATTTACAGTACTTTATCACAAAAACTTGTAAATCTATATTTTCATTACTGACTTGTCTCCATCCATCCAGTCCCACACTGCTCTCTCTGACATCTCCTCCTCCCAGGTTTTCTGACCAGCAGCTCAAACTTAATATGTCCAAAACTGAATTCCTGATTTCACTCCCAAACTCCCACTCCTTCCTGGTTTTTCTGTTACTCTTGACACTACCATTCTTTCTGTCACTCAGGCCCATAGACTGGAAGGGGGTCACTGACTCCTCCTTCTCCCTTGGGACACACATCCCAGCCATGCCCAAATCATGCCCCTCTCCCCCTCGTAACATTTTTAAAAATCAGACTCTCTGTCTTATAGTTAAAACTCACAACACACTCCTTATTTCCTGCCACAACTACTAGCCCTGTGGGCTCCTCTGACACACATATTGATCTTACCATTCATTCAGAGTGCAGCTGCTAAGATCAGTCCTGACCATGTTTTCTTCTGTTTGAATCTCTCCATTGTCTCCTCCTTCCCTCCTGCACTAAAATGCAGTTTTCTTGCCCCGCTTTCAAGGTCTTTCTCACTATTCTGCCTCCCATCTCTATTTATGGACCCTGGACACTTATCTTGTCAATCCCACCCATGCTGCTCCACCAGTTATGCCAGCCTTTGAATGCCCATTTATCTAAATCTCCCAAACATCTCAGCACTTTCATCCAAGATCCCATTTCACAGAGTATGTTCTTCCTGAATTAATCAATAAGGACACTACACTTTCCTTCTTAAAATCCATCCTCATGACCCACTATTGCTATGACAGCTAGAGGAAATCAGCCATCAGTTAGCTAACTGAACTGGCAGTCAGGAATACACGTGTAGCCAATTATTTCATTTTATCATTCATTTATTGTGTGATGTTATGATTAACTAACATGTTATGTCATATATAATCATTGTATGCTAAATAGATTTAAGTTGTAGAAGTATAAGATTGATCAGTTGTCAGAACGGATATGTATGTATTAGGTATCTAAGTAAGTAAGGTTAAAACGCAAGGCTCACAGGTTGAGGCCTGTAAGATTTTAGCTTAGCCATACTAGGCCTCAGGCTTAATAAATGCTTGACCTAAGTAAGTGACCAAAGGATGACCCTATGCCATTAGATTGCAGGAAAAGATGTGCCAATGGGTGGTACTGATAAAAATTAAGCATAATATACAATGTATGATTGCAAGACACCCCAAGACACATTTTTCTAACACGTGCACTAACGGCAGGGTACATATTGTGTGTAAATGCTAATGAGAATAAAAGGAACTACAAACAACCTAAAAAATATTCTTGAGAGACACAATACAAATAAGGAAAAGGAGGGTTGACATCTTCATGTACATGCGCAGAGTGTTAGGTGTACTCAGAATCATCCCTCTACTGATGATCAATTGACAAGGCAGACATCAGACCTTAAGAATATCATTAAGGGTGGGAGTATGACTATATTTGTACCTTGTGCATAGGTCTTTACAGAATTTTTATATGCATGGGTAATCATAACCTTAACTGTAACTTTAATAAAACTTGTAAAACAGACTAGAACTTGTACTTGTGGGTGTATGTGTGGTCACTATCCTCGGTCTTCTTGTGTTCCTGGAGGCTCTAAATTTGAAGCAGGTATCAGCGGTGACTTTCACTCTGTTGAACTTGAAACTGTAGCCAGAGCCAAAGGGCTTCAGCTCCAGACAGGGGGCCTGTAACCTGAGTCCTGTCTCCCAGGGCTGAAGCGTTCATGCTTTGGCTTTGGCCCTGGGTAGTGGGGCTCGGGCTTCAGCCATGGGCCCCAGCAAGTCTAAGCCAGTGCTGACAACCCCATTCAAAGGGGGTCGAGACCCACTTTGGGGTCCTGACCCACATTTTGAGAACTGCAGTTATATAGTTTCTTTTGTTCAAGGGCCTCAGAGCACTTTTCAATCATTAATAAGCGGATCCTTATGGCATTCACAAGTTATTGAAGTAGTTTTATTCTTGTTTTACAGATGAGCAATGTTGGTGCTCACATGAATTCAGAACAATCTTCTGTCCCAGGAAGAGAGACAGCAAAAGTTCATTTCTCCCAAGTTACAGTAGACAGTTCAGAAGGGATTTCCCAAGCCCTCCGGGGAGGGAGCGGGGATATATACCCCCTTGAACTTCCCCATCACTCCCCCCTCCGCCCCCGAGGTCAAGCCAACCAAGATGAACATACCAAGAACATACCAACATGTTAACTGAAGGTTCAAGTGGTGTATCTACATCCAAACTGCCCAAAATACAAATACAACTACCCACTGAAGAAACAGTGTCACCACAACCTAAAGGCAGTTTCTGATGTTTGTCAGTCAAACTTTTCCCATTTATTGAAGTTACTAAAGATGGCTACTGGTGCATCTCTTGCAAAAAAGCTTACGAAGAAAGAAAGCTTTCCACTGGTAAAACTATTTCCCATTGGTAAAGCTGTGTACCAAGGAGCTTGGTTTGCTAGACCGATCAGCAAAGCCTATACTGACAAACTAAGTGAAAAGGCTGCAAAACACCAAGCCTCTGGACTACATCGACATGCAGAAAGCCTTATAAGCCAGTCACTGTCAAAGCCAATTTTAGAGGCACTTAATGAGACTGTTAAGAATGCTGGAGGCACAACACAGTTTACACAAACAAACATGGCTGTTGTATCATACTTTCTATTTAAGCAAGAGATACCACACACTACAAACTGGAGGCCAATATTCAGTGCATTATCACTTGTTAATCCTGAGCTTGGACACTGGTTCTGAACAAGTCTGGCAAATGTTCGCTATCTTTCGGCAAGAAACTCAACTGACTGGTTAGAAGCATGTGGTGCAACAATGAAAGGCTTAGCAGTTGAAAAAGTGAAGAACTCTCTAAGCACACTCAAAAAATGTGCATACATGGCTGATGAATGCACCAATGCAAATGGACGTCAAGTATTAAAGTCATTGCATACGTTATTTTATGTCAGTCATAAGCCAGTAGATGCATTTCTAGATGTTCAGGTTATAGAAGACACATTGGCTGCATCTCTGACAACCCAGAGCTTAGAAGAGTTAAATGCTTGTAAACTGGATGCCAAATAGATGGCTGGTTGTGCATTTGATGGAGCTGCAAACTTCTCTGGAAGACATAGTGGAGTACAAATTTTGCTCAGAGAAAAGTGTAATCCTAACTAGCTCTTGACCCTTCCAGTCCGCCTTCAGCTAGTGGTGTCAGGCCTGCCGTCGCTGCTGTCTCCACTCTTTGGACCCGCATCGCTCCCCGGACCACAGCATCCTCATGTGGGCACCCCCCTCCAGCTGCGCCCCCACTCCGGTAGCTCCCCTCTTCTATGGGACCGGCAGTCCTTAGTCCTGCCACTTGCCTCAGGGGCCAACTGCAGTCTGGATACTGGCCACTCTCCTAATTGGCAAGTGGTGTGCAAAGGGGGGGGCGGGGCTTACACCTATACATACTGGAGAGGCCATCTTAACTTTAGTACCCAGAAAGATAATGGAGCAAATAATTAATCAATCAATTTGCAAACACCTAGAAAATAATAAGGTAATAAATAGCAGTCAGTTGATATGGCCTCAGCTGGAGTATTGTGTCCAGTCTTAGGTGCCACATTTCAGGTAAAATGTGGACAAATTGGAGAAAGTCCAGAGGAGAGCAACAAAAAGGATTAAAGAGCTAGAAAATATGACCTATGAGGAAAGATTGAACGAATTGGGTTGGTTTAGTCTGGAGAAGAGAAGACGGAGAGGGGACATGATAACAGTTTTCAAGTACATGAAAGGCTGTTACAAGGAGGAGGGAGAAAAATTGTTCTCCTTAACCTCTGAGGATAGAACAGGAAGCAATGGGCCTAAACTGCAGCAAGGGAGGTTTAGATTGGGCATTAGAAAAAACTTCGTATCTATCAGGGTAGTTAAGCACTGGAATAAATTGTCTATGGAAGTTGTGGAATCTTGGTCATTGGAGGTTTTTAAGAACAGGTTATACAATCACGTCTTGGGAATGGTCTAGATAATATTTAGTTCTGTCCTGAGAGCAGGGGACTGGGTTAGAAGACCTCTCAAGGTCCCTTCCAGTCCTATGATTCTATGATTCCATTATCTCAACTAGCACTAGTACGAGCTGCAGACTCTTCAAAAAAACATTCGAAAGTCATACATTTTATATCTTTGTTATACTCTTTTTTTCATCATGGAAAAAATAGAAGATGCGCTGGGACTGAAGTTCAAATTAGTTCAACCTGGGAAAACCCGCTGGCTTTCTCATGAACTATCCTTGGCTATTATCTTAAAATTACTGCAACCATTATTACTGTCTTCAGCAAATATCTACCAACATGGGACAGATCTAAGTATTGAGGCTGGTGGACTACTTCTGCTACTACATTTAGAGAAGACAATTGCCATTCTCTCTCTTGTAAGCCTACTGTTGAAACCACTTGGGTCATTAAACAATGCCATCCAAGCATCTGCTACAACAGTAGTAGATCTTTATCCTGCAATAGAAACTACACTTGGATCAATCAGAGAAATATCCATTGAAAACATACTAGAAGAAGCAAAGACTTCAGTAAGAAGTTGACTAATGAAGACACTTATGTGCCTTAAGTGAAGAGGACAAGAAGGGTTTAAGACAGCTGAAAAAATACACAGACTTGATTCTTTCCAATCTACAACAGCAACTTTTGGATTCTACTCAACCTCTACGTAGCTTTTACAGATGCTTGTCTTATAAAACACTGACAGTTGAGTGGAGTGAGGCACTACCAGCAATGGGGCTGCCGTGTGATTGGAACAGAATAGAGAATTTGAACACAGAGTGGAATATCATACAACGAATGAATGAAGATTTGACTTCAACTTCTTTTTTATTATTACTAGTGACTTGACTTGATCTTTGTGCCATGTTTCCTGGGCTGAAAGAAATAGGAATTCATCTCTTGCTACTCTCAGTCACAAAAGCTACTGTTGAGAGTTCTTTTTGGTCATTGAATAGAATTTTGTGTTCTTAAAGAAGTTGCCTTCTGCCTGATCACATGAATGAACTAATGAGCATATCAGTTGAAGGACTGGAGTACCAGATGCATGAGAAACCTCCAAAAATGAACACACTGCATTCAAGAAGTTCGTTAACAGAATTGTGCAAAATTACAAGAAACCAAGAAAGATGTAGATGTAGTGCTTCATAGAAGACTTGAGTAGTCCACTTTAATTTGTGTGATGATTTTAAAACATGAGTTAAATCTAATAAAATGGTCGTGAAATATTTTTCAGTGTTTACTATATTTTTCAGTGTACACGCCCTCACAATTCTGTCTGGGGATTGGTCCTGCTTTGAGCAGGGGGTTGGACTAGATGACCTCCTGAGGTCCCTTCCAACCCTGATATTCTATGATCACCCCTCAGCCCTCACCCCCCTGTAAATTCGAAATCCCCTCACTCCCCTCCCCCCAATTTCAATTCCTGGGGGAAATCCTAATTTAGGATGTTCCTATGCTGATTAGCTATAATGTGAATGATTGATAGATTCTGGAGTCTAGAAAGAGATTTAATCTCTCTCTCCTTCCAGTCTTCAATGATTGAGACATGACTAATGACAGAAACAAAGCAAGAATCCAGGAAATGAAGAGGAAGAATGGCTAGACAAAGGGAACTATGCACAGCCATCTGAGTGAAATGAGGGGAAATCAGGGAACAGAAGAGTTACCAAAGGAACAGTATTTGTAATCTGGTCCTGAAACAGAAGGAGTCAAGTTTGGACAAGTATTAAGTGTGAAGGTTGGAGCTGGAATTTCCCCATCCCATTATGATATTTGTAATGTTTCAATGTTATGTGATATTTTGTAAGCAACACCTACACTTAAGGAAATTATTGTATCGCTAGGTTGCTTGTACTGGTAGGGGTCAGGGCTCAGCAGCTCTGGAGCTCACTTCTAGTTTATGACTTCTGTTCCTAACAGCTCATGCTTCAGGGTTTCAGCCAGCTACCTGCAGTGGTCAGGAAGGTATTCTCCCTCAGTGTATTCTGGGTATTTTTAGCTCCTTCCTTGAAGCATCTGGGTTGGCCATGGCCTGCCATGGGACATTGGGTGGGGTGGGCCAGAGAATGGCATTGAGCATTCTCTCTCTCTCTCTCTCTCAGGTGCTTGGCTCTCTCTTTCTCACGTGCTCAGGGTCTAACTGATTGCCATATGTAGGTTGGGAAGGAATTTTTCCCCAGGTCAGATTGACAGTGACGTTGGTGGGTTTTTGCCTTTCTCTGCAATGTGTGCATGCAGGTCACTTGACATCCAATAATGTTACAGCAATAGCCACTTTTTTGTATGGTTTCTCTACACTTCTGATTGTCACTATGTAGTGATTGTTTCAGTGAACATAAATCTGGTGCAACTCCCCTAGAGTACATTATTTAATGATCCTTCTCGTGTGTATATATATATAGCGTTTACAGACAAACAGGTGTTTCAGAAAATAAAGGGATCACATCTATTGGTCTTGGCTTGTCATCCCTAGTCAGTTTCCTGGCCGCTGTCAGGAAAGAAATGAATTGGCTAATTAGGGAAAGGTATCCATAGAACTCCTAGCAGTTAGTAATCCTTACAGAACTCCACAGTAAATTAGTGCGATGACTTGCCTAAGGCCATAGAATCAGTGGCAGAGTTAGGAATAGTAGAACCCAGAAATTACCTCTCTTAGTTCCCTGCTTTAAACATTAGACCATTCTCTGGAAGGAATTTTCTCCAACAATGCTTTAATGGCGTCATCAGTTTTTATTGACAGTATCTAAATTTACCCTCTACAAATTTCAACATAAAATCAGGAACTCTTTGTGTTAGGCATATTATTATCTATCATTTTTTTAATTGTGTCTGTTTACTCCTCCTCCCCTTTTATTCCACCTACCACACTGCCTATTAGCTATCTATTGTCTCCATAGCAATCCATCTTTTTCCTCCATCACAACAGCTCTTGGAGCTGGTTGGCAATCATGTTTTTGGACTGCACGTCTTCATTAGGATTCTTTAAAGCATTCAAACAGCAGGTGTTTTATGACATTGATGACACTTTCGGACTGCATCACTATGAACATTATATTTTCCATTAGGCTCAAATTCATCAGGCATTCTCCAACTGTCATTTTATTTGACTTGTTTTGATATCTCTTTTGCATACAAATCAACAACATAGCCTGTTTTATTTAAGTTGCTTTCCTCATGTAATTTACATCTACAGTACAAGTTTTAAGATTCCTTAGTGAATTATCCTCCCCACATTGAAGAGAGAACTTACAAGAGTAAACTCCTCTGCATATCAAGGGGTGAACAGGACTCTTCCTCCCACAAGTCTTGACAATATCCTTTTTGACAACTTGGCTCTTTTACAACCAATCTGTTATTGTTAATAGGAATTGAGAAGAGTTAGTACACACCTCTTGCTTGAATAATTCACAGATTATCCTGAAACTATGAAAAGAATATATCTGAGATATGTATGATATGGATTTCATCTAGGGGGTAATTGTTTCTGAGTTCATATTGAGAAAGACTTTGTACAACAATAACAACTTACATGTAAAAAGAACAGGAGTACTTGTGGCACCTTATAGACTAACAAATTTATTAGAGCATAAGCTTTCGTGGGCTACAACCCACTTCTTCAGATGCATACAGAGTGAAACATATATGCTCTAGTAAATTTGTTAGTCTCTAAGGTGCCACAAGTACTCCTGTTCTTTTTGAGGATATAGACTAACACGGCTGCTACCCTGAAACTTACATGTATGTATGTGTCATGCCTCTCACCCTAAAAACTCCCACTGCACTTCATAGGTATATAATGTATGCATTTATCCATGACTGCAATGCAGCTACATCTGAGGTGGAACGTGGCAGTCATTCTGTGCTAGCATATTGCACACAATCCATTTTTATGTTATTATTTATTAATATTTATAGAGTGCATTAAGTGTGCATGTTACTTTACAAATACAGACTGATGTGGTCTGTGTCCTGAGTAGTTACAGTCTAATCTGTCTTGTTACAATACAAACAATTACATGAAGAATCATGAGAGTGGGAGCAGACAGATTTGTAGGATAGCAGTGGTGGTAGGCTAAGCCAAAGAAGGATGGTTTAAAGATGTTTAAAGGTGGTTGCTTTGTGCACAGAAAAACAGAAATTCCTAAGCAAAAAATAAGTGGAATATAACATTTTTTCAACTGGAACTACAGAGGGGATTTTAAATAGGCAAATGTAATTACCCAAATTGGAATCTGGCCAGGACACTGAGACCGCCTCTTACAGAACACAGCCAATGATTCATTGACAATTAAAAACTCCACTTCCTCCACAAATCCTATCTAGGTTAATCCACTCATAAAATAAGCGCTCAATATTCATTTACAATTTATTTTTTTTTTCTATGCTTTGAGATACAAACCCTTCATCTGGCCACTTTGGGCACTATGGGCACGATCCAAATCCCATTGAAGTCAGTAGAAAGACTCACTTTAACTTCAATGGGCTATGGATCAGGCCCTTAATATCTGTTTTGTATTGTCTTCTTTCGATTATAAAGTCTTTGGGAAGAGACCTTGCCTTCCTCTATGCTTTGTCCAAGCTTGCCTCCGCACAAGAAAAGCTCATATTCAGACTCCCTGAATTTTGTAAGTGTGGGGGTCGGAAGGGAATCAGAATGAGACTCGTGTCTTGGAACTATCTTGAATAATAATAATGAATAAATTAAATAGAAAAGTTAATTAATACTGATTAGTCTTCCTGAGGTTTTTCAGAGTATACAGGTTTTTATTTTTCCTTGACTTTTCTGAATGCATTTCTGACAATGAAGTGCATCAATACTATTTTCATAGGAGCACACATTTCTTATTATGAAGAAGTTGTCATTCTGAACCCTCCACTGAGAAGTAGAGCTAATCTGCTGATTCACCCTGGAGTCAGGCTCTAGGACCCTTCATAATGATGTAGAGCTATTTTGCTGACTCTCCCTAACTGCCAGACCAAATTTAGGGTCACTCAGAAAAGAGAATGAACTAAAGGAAGGAACAGAGAGAGAAACCTTAGGGAAACAACCGTCCTAAAACAAGAAGATCAGATTGAGGCTTATGTTTGCTATTATTTAAATAAACAGTAAAAGGAAACCCCAGGCAGGGGGTAAAAGTTGAGTCCACGGCTAGTGTATTTTATGAGACATATAGAATGGTTCTCACTTTATACAGTTCAGTTTAATCATGCCTCAAGCTGGATGAACTCATGCACATGTACATGTTAGTATGGACCATATCTATTGTCCACATTTCTAAAATGTATTTCATTGAGTGCCTCAATGGATCAGATGATTAGTAATAGGATACAGAATAGAGACCTGATCAATAGTAATGGGTATGTTATTTTTTGTCTCTGAAAAGGTTTGCATGCTTTTGGAGGCTGTCAAGATCTAAATGGATTGAATTTAATCAAATCTGGTTTCCATATGGTAGGTTCCAGTTCACACAGGTTTTCCTGGTTCATTAGAACCAGAAGCAGGACTAATGGCCATATTGATTTGTCCCAGGTGATTGTTCCTAGCAAACATTTTTGAAATCCATTGATAAAAAGCAGCTTGAATAAGTTAGCCAATATCCAATTTGGGGGGAGAAAGTTGGTAAATGTCTTTGATGGAGTTTGCAGACACAAAAAAACATTTCTGATTAAGCACCACTTGGTCTCAGATGTAGGTAACTTTGAACAGAGGCTAGTTTTTACTATACTCTAGAGTGAAGTTGAATCTTTTGCACAGATTTAAAATATAAAATCTTTCAACACAAGATTGACAACTTAAATCCAGCACAAAGGTGATTAGCAGCCAAAAAGTGTTGCCATCTGATGCAGTTTGATGGTGTATATGACACAAGATAGGGGTCTCAGTCCAAGTCTAGTGGAGAGACAGACATATCAAGAAAAACATTACCAGAATTTAGCATTCAACAAAAATATATAATTTGTACATAATGAACAAAGAAAACTAAAAAGGAAACATATTTAAAAGTTATCAAAAGTTATACTTCTTTAAAAAACACAACTCATCATTAATCTGTGGAAACCCCTACTATAAAGTATTATTGAGGCAAAGAATTCAGAAGGCTCTAAAGAGATTAGACATATGAATTATAACAATAGCATCTTCAGTCACACTAACTAGATTTAAAAAATATTTTAGAGGCATCAACTTTCATGCATCAGGCCATGAGCCAATCGCTTCCTGCGTGGGACTAGAAAAAAAGCTTCCCCCTGAAAATGCTGTTGCACGACTGTCCATTACAATGCATTATGTACCTTCCTGTGGAATATTTCATACTGGCTATTCTCAACAAAAGGACACCATAAAAATGGGCCATTGGTTTAAAATGGTGTTGTACTTCCTGTGTTCCATTGACTGGCACCCTTGTTGTCATCTTGGAAGTCAAGGAGAGAATGTACAGGGAGACTGAATTATCCTTTAATACTAGGAGACGTTCCTCCAGGTCAGGGCCGGCTCTAGCTTTTTTGCTGCCCCAAGCAGCAAAAAAAAGTGCGGGCCCCCGAGCCCCCCCGCCGAGTGCCGCCGGAACCCCCCCCCCCCCGCCGCCAGAGCCCGCCCCCCGCCAACTGCCGCACCGCCGGAGCACCCCCCCTCCCTGCGGAATGCCGCGCCGCGCTCCCCCCGCCGCCCCTTACCAGGTGCCGCCCCAAGCATGTGCTTGGGTGCCTGGTGCCTGGAGCTGGCCCTGCTCCAGGTCATAGTGAAAATATAACAGCAAGCAGTGCAAGGAAGAATGTGCTGCTGCTCTTTAAATTATACCTCTTCTTTGGATAGAAAACTTCACTGGTCACTGTTGTTTATCTAGGGTGACCAGTTGAGGGGAAGAATAGGGGGAGGGGGCCCGCCGGCAGAGCAAAAAAAAAAAAAAAAGCCGAGTCCTGCCAGCTGAGGGGGGAAAAAAACAACAACACAGTGCTGCCAGCGGATATCGGGACAAAATGGTCACCATATGTTTATCTATTACCTTTCATTGTACAAGAACTAAATTAATTTAGAAACTATATTTTTAAAGTGTTGCAAGATATTCTAAATATAATTTGGTGTATTTTACATATATTAACAACACATGTTATCTCCAGTTATTCATTTCATAAAACATTCACAGTGTGCTGCAACATTTCTGAGGTCTTTGCAAAACCAGTTCCATTCACAGGCTGAGTAGCTCCCAAATTTCCTGATACTGCAGTTTTTTCTAGACTTCTGATTTTTATCTGGCTTTCAGGACCTAATACTGAATTCTAAGCTTTATTGTCATTAATAACATCAGGAAAGCTTTCACCTTCAATGGATGATGATCAATTTTCTTATCTGACATTACTATTTTTTTTCAACTTCTGCTAAATGTGATTCCATTTATTGCATGAATGAGGAAATATTTCTGTGTTGGCTGATTATGATCCATCTGTATTATGCAACTGTCAAAAGCCTGTTTTGGCCTTGGATCGTGTTGAAAGCAACTATTGTACAGCAGGTCACTTGCCATTTTTATGTAATTGTCCAGAGAATGTCCTAGCTGCTCATTTACATGACGGTATAATACAAAATTTCTCCTAGTTGTTCAATCGGGCTTTTGTCTAGCCCTGAATAGGCACTGCTAAGAAGCAGAGATGTATGAATAGTAAAATACCCACCGCCTGCTTCAGCCCACAAAATTCTTGTGAATAAACAAAATATATACATTTATTAAGAGTCATGTAAGTGGAAGTTAAAATGAATAACTTCAGTATTCAAAATAGAATAATTTTTTATTTTGGTGCAGTCTAGTCTGACCTGGTTCAGTTACTGCTGCCATACGTACAATCACATTGTTCCTAGTTTGTGGGGTCCTACCACACCAGGAGTGGGTGGAAATGCTAGTGTGATACTTACTGCATTGGCTCCAGTACCCTTGAGAGTCAGGTTATTTGCCCTTTTAGTATGATTTTTGCTGGAGCAGATCATATATTCACTTCACAACTCTTGTTTAATCAGGAACTTCCACCAACTCTTTCCCTAATTCGCTCCACAAATACATGTATCAGTTCCGTACACCGTCCCTTTTGAGTATCTTATGGGATACCCAGGGTATCAGACATCTCACGAGATGCACATGAAAATAATTGTTCCAATTTTTTATTTTTACTACTGCTCCAGCTTTGAATTTGTTACTGCCATTCAAATTTTCTGTAGTGAAAATAATCAAAATGTTCGTCAGTGTCAGTTACGTATTCCACAAGTGTCTGAGAGTGTCTTGACAAGTCACTTTTAGTGTATACTCATATACCTATAATTGTCTTTGCCAGCTCATTGGTGGATTTTCAGCAGTGATATGAATCGGACTTTGAAATTTTAACTACAAAGACTAACTGCAGTCAAGCTTGGAGTCAGATAAGAATGAGTTCAAAGGAAAACAAACGTTTCAAGGTGCATTGATCATCTTTCATTATAAATAAATAAAATCTTTATTATCCAAGTTACAAAACCCTTTATCATGTTTTCTTGTAACAGAAATTACAACTATTATACAAAAAGCCCTGTCCATGCCACAAATTTGATCAGTAGTGATTTTATGTTTACTTCTAGATCAGACGAAAATGTTGAATAACATCAGGCCCAGTACAAATCCCTGTAGAATCCCACTAGAAACACACCTATTCCATGATGATTCCCTTTGAGGAATATTTTTGGAGATCTGTCAGTTTTCCAGTTCTTAATTCATGTAAGATGTGATTTGTTGATATTGTATAGTGCTAATTTGTTAATCAGAAGTCTAAGGCCATGTCAAAAGCAACAGAGGGTCCTGTGGCACCTTTAAGACTAACAGAAGTATTGAGAGCATAAGCTTTCGTGGGTAAGAACCTCACTTCTTCAGATGCAAGGGTTAGGGTTAGGGTTGATGTCTTGCATCTGAAGAAGTGAGTGCCACAGGACCCTCTGTTGCTTTTTACAGATTCAGATTCACGGCTACCCCTCTGATACTTAAGGCCATGTCAACACTACACAGTTTTGTCGACATAAGGCACCTTACGTTGACCTAACTATGGAGATGTACACACTGCAATGCTCCTCACAAAGCTTTAACTCACCTGCTACGCCAACATAATAAAACCACTTTGACAAGAGGCACGGAGCTTAGGGTGACGTAGTTAGAGCAATGTAGTGTCAGTGTAAACACTGCATTGCTTACGTTGCACTAAGTGGCCTTCAGGAAGTATCCCACAATGCCCACCATGACTGCTCTGGTCACCATTTTGAACTCTGCTGCCCTGAAGCCAGGTACACAGGTGAACGGCTCTCCCCTGTTAAGCCTCAGGGAAGTTTTGAACTTGCTCTTCCTGTTTACTCGGTGTGGAGTGCTCCCATAGCAACTGCCGAGCTAAGCATGCCGGCTCCACACAGCAAATGCGCTCCTGCCTAGAGTACATGAGAGATGGTGGATCTTCTGGGTCTCTGGGAAGAGGAGGCTGTGAAGGAACTTGCTCAGGTCATAGAAGGGATAGGGACATGCAACAGTGCTGTGTAAAACTCAAAGAGCTGTGGCAAACATAGGAGAAGGCAAGGGATGCAAGTAGTTGCCTCTGGTATGGAGCCACAGACACGCTGCTTCTACAAAAAAGGGGCTGGGGTCAGTGTGGTGGTGAATACCCTCCCCCACTGAGTTCCTCTTATAGTCTTGTGCTCATAATTCACAACACAATACTGAAGAGCAGTGCAGGATCCTGCTTTCTGACACAGATGGCTGGCTCGCCGGTTACCAGGGCAGTTGAAAAGCAGCTGGAAACCTAGTAGGATGCCCATGGCATGATGGAATTGAGAAACCTGCATCATGTGGTACTGATCCTGCCCCCTGCCCCATGAGACATTGCAAATCCTTCCCAAAACACCCTGCGGCCAGTTGCACAGTGGGATAGCTACCCCACAGTGCACTGCTCTCTGTGTTGATACAAATGCTGCTACAGTGGATGTGTTCTGCTGATACGAGGCGTAGCGTGGACTTGCAACAGCAGTTTAATTACAGCAGTGGCTGTACTTTGATGTAACTTAAGTCAACTTAACTTTGTATTGCAGACATAGCCTAAGTATATTACATCTACGCAGTTACTTTCATCAACCAATCCTATAATCTCAAAGAATAAAATCAGGTTTGTTTGATATGACCTATTTTCCATAAAACCATGTTGACTGCCATTAATTATATTCCTACCCTTTAAGTCTTTCTTAATTGAATCCTATATCAACTTTTTTATAGTTTTGCCCAGGATGGATGTCAGGCTAACTGACCTATAGTTACCCAGGTCATCCTTTTTTGAATATTAGCAGTATATATATGTAATTGCAGTTATTCATCCTTGCTGTACAACGATTAGTATTGATTAGTAGATATAGCTAACAGATCTCTATCGGACCTCACAATACTGATATAACCATCAAAATACCACTGCTTTTGCCGACACCAGGACTCCATGTTTCCAGTTCAGAGGCCATCATGTAAGGCCAGTTGTTGTGGCATTTTTGGAAATGTAACATGGCCGAGGGAGAAATGAAGAGTGGATTCAGGTGGTGACTGGATGAGGTGAGAGAAGAAGGAAATGAGATTGAGAGGGAGCAGAATGAAGAGAGAATGAGATTGCTGAGGAGTGGTAGAACTCACTGGGTGAGAGATTTTAAAAGGTAATTTTAGATTATTTTATAACTGTATCAACGTGCAATCTGCTCTATTTTAGTTATAAACTGTCAATTTTGAGTCCCTGCTGAATGTAGCTTTTTACTTTTGCAACACAAAACACAGAAATATCTCATTTATAAGTACCACAGTTTGAGACTGACTGGGCAGCATGTGAGAAGTCATCTGTGAGACAAATTCCAATTATGGAAAAATATTGTAACTTTCAAATTACAACTAAGAATACTGACCTATCTATCTATCTATCTAACATGGTAAGCAGAGACAGCAAACAGCCTTAAAGGGATGGAAGTGGTAAACTTGCATGAAAAAAAGCTAACACTTTAGCCAAGGATAAAAATAGCTGCATGGTGCAACTGTTACTCACATTAGCACGCACTTACTGATGTTTGACTTTAGTGAGACTACTGATGCAAGTGCTTACCAACATGGGTAAAGGTTGTATAATTGAGTCCTAAAAGTTAAATGGTCTGTATCCAGGAAGGGAGAAACCGTTGTATGGGGAAAGCACACATGGACGCTTAAATACAGCTTAATCAAATATTCAGCTTCTAATGTTAACTAGTAGCTTTTGAGCTAGGACTATGTTAACTTTAGCTCATTGTTCCTCAATGCTACTGACTCCACGTGAGAAGCTTTCAAGGGCAGACAAAGCCAGGAAGTTTCTGACAGCCTAATTGCAAGGAAGGTCAAGGAAGCAGGGACTCAGGTGAGCATTTTTACAACTTCTCAGCCTAAGCCTCCCTGATAACCTTCTAATTTATGTTTTAATACCTGTGCTGGGCAAGAGTTAACAGGGAAAGCAGATCTTACTAAAACATTATCCCTGCTTTAAATAAACTAAGCAAGAATATAGATATAATTAAAAAAAAAGTTGAAATAGGAAAAATCCTGTTTTTTCCCAAATACTCAGTGTACTGACAACTTCTCTGTCGAGGACCTCTTTAATAACATTCAATACAGAACCTTTCCTGTTTAAGCTCCTTGACAATACAAAATGTTCCCTGCTTTTGTTCCTTCTTACAGATTTCTCAATGCCAGCTTTCCTTATCTGGGGGTTTTAAAATTGTTTAAGCAAGGGCTCGTGACTCACTTTTATAATTGTGCTTCAGTAAGGGGAAACAGCTGGACCTCCCAAGTGCATCAAATAAGGGATGCAGCAAACAGTTTCTTTCCCCCCTAAGAACTTAATCTTGGCTATTATATGGTGATTCTGTCTCACACATGCAAATGGAAGAGTTCTTGAGAAGCTAAAGGTTCAGTTTATCTTTCTTCTATATGGGTTCTTCCATGTAGGGGAGAAAGGGGCTTAAAGAAAAGGAAATAACCTGTTACGGACACCTGTACTCTACTATTAAAGTGAGTACTTGTTTCAACCTCTGTAACTTGAAAATGTTTAACCTCTTTGAGGTTACCCAGCTTTCAGACTAGGTAAGCTTTTATATCATTTACCCTTTAATTTGATTTGTCTTGGCATTTTATCAATTAATTAATTAATTAATTACTCTGGCTATTGTGGGGACCATTTTCAGAGACTGGGAGAAACAAACTTCTGACCACTGGTGAAATACAGAGATAGGGAAAGTATCTTAAAAAACAGGATTGATAAGACTCAGGGCTAATACCTAACTAAATGGCTTATACACATTGCTGTAAGTCTTACCTGTTGCTGCTTACATAGTTAGATACTGGTTGTGACATTCCCCTCTGATGTTATCTGGACCAGTGATCTGCTGGGTCACTCCAATCCTTGACTCTGGGAGCCAGCCTTACCCTGCTCTGCTGTGAGAACCCCCACTCCTGGGCTGTTCATGCACAGCCTCTGGCATATAAGCTGCTTCTTGGACTGTGCAACCAAATGATACTAGCCAATATCTCCGATCCCAGACACAATCCTAGGAACCTCCATTTTGTAGTGTCCAGTTATGCCCACTGGATGCTGCAAGCTTATATGAGTTCATCAATTTAACAGAGAAATTGATATGTACCAGGCTTGTTATCCCAAGGGGAGTCTCTGACACGCTTCAAACCAAACACACTGCTTCAGGTAGAATAAACAAACAAATGTATTAATTATAAAGATTTTAAGTGATTATAAATCAAAGCATAACAAGTCATATTTGGTCAAATGAAATAAAAGCAAAATGAATTCTAAGCTGATCTTAACACTCTCATTGTCCTTACAAACTTAGATGCTTCTCAGCACAGGCTGGTTGTCCTTCAACCAGGCTCTCCCCTTTGATCAGCGCTTCAGTCACTTGGTGGTGGTATCTGTAGACGTAGGTGGAAGAGAGAGAGGAAGAGCATGGCAAATGTCTCTCCCTTTTATCATGTCCTTTCTTCCCTCTTGGTTTTGCCCCCCCACCCAAGTCAGGTGAGCATTACCTCATCGCAGACCCAAACTGACCAAAGGACTCACTCAAGAGTCCAAAAGATTCTTTGTTGTTGCCTAGGCCAGTATCCTTTGTTCCTGTAAGGCTGGGCTGGGTTTGTCCCATACATGCCCTGATGAGGTGTGAACTGCTGCTCTGCTCATGGAGAGTTTTTTCCTGGACTTGCTTTAAGCCATGAGGATACCTTTTTAGCTTCATAACTATATACATGAAATTATAACTATAACATTACTGTAACAACAATTACTATAACATCACTATAACAACAATGCTCAGTGCATCATGAGCCTTCCAAAGACACCCAACATGACAAACTTTGCATTGGATACTGCAAAATCATTTTATAAGGATGAACATGGGGGTGCAGGGTGTTCCTACGAGGTACAGAATGTCACATTGGTCCAATTTTAAATTAATGGCAAAATTTCCCTTGACTGCAATGGGATCAGGATGTAACCTATAAATAATCGTTTTGAGTCTATTTTGTCTAATAAGCATTAATTCTGTTGCTAACCACCACATCTATAGATTATCAGTGAAAGCTTTTTTCTAAGGAGTTGCATTTTTATTAATATACTAAATTTTCATTGGTTGGAGTTTTAAT
Organism: Trachemys scripta elegans; assembly: GCF_013100865.1. Classification (NCBI taxonomy): domain Eukaryota; kingdom Metazoa; phylum Chordata; order Testudines; family Emydidae; genus Trachemys; species Trachemys scripta. Next base: position 21,517,995 of record NC_048298.1, on the reverse strand, counting down.
ACTTAAAGGAGTGAACTTAATCCTGCAACCTTTACTCATATTACACTCATACGCAGTGGTTTAATTGACTTCAACCGGGCTTCTGACAGTTAAGGTTGAAAGAGTAGACTCAACTGTGTATTGGTAATAACAGAGAAGGTCTGCTGTCCAGCAATACTGACAGGCTTAGTAGTAGTTTTACAACTGCATTGCATTAGTAAAAGAGCAAGACAAACTCCCTAGTTATGGGTTAATTTTTCTGTGAGGCCTAAACAAATCAATTGAGTGCACCAAGGTAGAACTTTCTAGCTTTGAAAGGAAAGATTATCCTTAGAAAGGTAATTTATAATTTCATGACCCCATTAAATATAAATTTATTATTTAGCTAAACACCCTAATGGTATTCCATTTACTGTGGAAACTAAAAATTATGAACTTTGCAAACAATTTTGACTTTCTGTAACAGTTATGGAGAACAATGTACTGTATAAGAAAAAATAAGTCTCTATATTGAAAATACAACCTAATACACACTTTATGTATATTTAACATATAAGCAATAAAATGGTACAGCTAACATTATCCAATCAACCTGGACCAGTTTTATTTCAATATAGAAAGGACTGCCTGCTCAAACAAGGAACACTCAAGTTAAACTGTCTGAAGGGCTAATTTATTCATTCCTGTTTGTAAGTTGAAAATTAATGCATTAAAAGTAACCCATATTTCCTTTAATGAGTTTAATAATTATTATTTTCCTTAATACATTATTTACCAAATATAAAACAATATTTATCTACTACTATAGCTCTGATCAGCAAGTATCTGAGCAAATTCCTCATATATATCCTCATCCCTCTGAGGCAGGGAAGTATTATACCCCATCTTACAGAGGTGAAATGAGGAACAGAGAGACTAATAGATTAGTCAAAAGTTACACTGAGGATGAGAATCGAATCCATATCCTCAGATTCCAGCACCTTAACCAAAAGAATATCCTTCTTCCCAAGTAGTTTGGTGTCAGACTGTGGATATAGGATCATCATCATGACTTAAGAAGTCTCAGCTGAGCTATAACAATAACAACTGTGCAATATAGCAAGTGTCAGCTTACTCAACAACTTGTTAGTGACATGGGGGTCGAGCACCCTGACCCCAGTCCAGAATAGCACCTAACCAACCACATGCTTAACAGCTCTCATGTGGTGAAATCTTGGCCTCATTAAATCAATACAAAATTTCCATTGACTTCAATGCAGACAGGATTTCACCCATTGACTTCAGTGGGATGATTCAAATGCTTAAAACTAAGGGTAGGTCTACACTTACCTCTGGGTCCGGCGGTAAGCAATCGATCTTCTGGGATCGATTCCGGAAGTGCTCGCCGTCGACGCCGGTACTCCAGCTCAGCGAGAGGAGTACACGGCATCGATGGGGGAGCCTGCCTGCCGCGTCTGGACCCGTGGTAAGTTCGAACTAGGGTACTTCGAATTCAGCTATGTTATTAACGTAGCTGAATTTGCGTACCTTAGTTCGAAGTGGGGGGTTAGTGTGGACCAGGCCAAAGCATGAGTTTAAGGGCTAGATTTGCAAAAGGACATACGTTCCTAATGGCCTCTTTAGATGCCTGAATCCAACATGTAGATACCTCTGACATTCACAAAGTTATTGCTCAACTGCTAGCTGAGTCTGTAGGCACCTTAGTTTCCACTGGCCAGCATGCACAAAACCACCTAAGTCCTGCTGCTGCTAAAAAACTGCTTGGCACTCAGATCCTGGTGGGATTCTCAATGTATGCATTCCCTCATCTGTAGGGCCTGATCCAGTAGGCATGCTCAGAGCATACCTAGCCCTCAGAAAATGCAGGTGAGAGCAAGAATTTAGCTGGCCCTTCGTGTCTTGTTATACCCAGTAGCCCAGTGGTTAGTACACTCACCTGGCATAGAAGAGAGCTGTTTTCAAATCCCTGCTTTGCCAGATTTGGAGCAGAGGCTTGAATCCAGGTCTCTGACATCTCAGCTGCCCAAGTCACCTGCCAGTTGAGCATGGTGGGGTGGGACTATCTCAACTTCTCCTGCTAAAGATATTCTACTGTGTATAATATTCATTGGAGAAGGGACTTAAACTTCACTCCCCCACATCCCTAGTGGGTGTCCTAACCATGGGCCTATAGTCTCTCTCTCTCTCTGGCCCAGTGAGTATTTAATTATACAAATTTCAACAGGAAAGACTGAGAGACCCCACCAGAATACCTCCATTGCCTAGTGGTCAGGGCACTCTCCTAGTAGGTGGGAGATCACATTTCTACTTCAAACCAGGCAGAGCAGGGATTGAAAACAGTCTCCTGTATCCCAGGTGAGGCCCTAACTATAATAGAGCAGGGGAGTCTCTTTTTTAATGAGAAAGGGCTGACCAGGCTGCCAACCTGACGCCGACCTCCAGGAGAGGGTTCACTGCTGAGAATCCCAATTGGAGGGAAGAACCTTCCTCTGGCACTGGAGTAATGTGCCTAATTACCATTGAGGGGCAGTACTTAGACCCCATCCCTCTGCTTGGCATTTCCTACTGACTAGTTTAGGCAACTCCCTGGACAGCTTGCTGGCTTCTGCAAATTCCTTTCCTAGGTGCCTCACTCTCCCTATGCACGATGTGGAGAATCTGGGCACCTAATTTGAGGCCTATGATGAGGGAACATGTTAGCAATATGAGAATGTGAGTAAGCCTTCCCTAGGTCTGCTGAATGCTTACTCACTTGTCAGTATTCATTTACAAGAGACACCCAGAACTATGGGCTTAATCCTAGTTGGATTGAAGCCAATGACAAAATGCCCATTGAATTCAGTGGCGCAGGATCAGGTTTCAAAACAGTATATGCATATTAGATCAGGGCACAAACCATTCTGCATTGTGCACCAAACAGTAGCAAACTGTTAAGCAATGAATAATTGCACCTAGAAGATGAGTGCTACCACCAGAATTTTGGTCATATTCAACCAAATTTACATAAGAACATAAAGAACATAAGAACGGCCATACCGGGTCAGACCAAAGGTCCATCTAGCCCAGTATCCTGTCTACTGACAGTGGCCAATGCCAGGTGCCCCAGAGGGAGTGGACCAACAGGCAATGATCAAGTGATCTCTCTCCTGCCATCCATCTCCATCCTCTGAAAAACAGAGGCTAGGGACACCATTCCTTACCCGTCCTGGCTAATAGCCATTAATGGACTTAACCACCATGAATTTATTCAGTTCTCTTTTAAACGCTGTTATATTCCTAGCCTTCACAACCTCCTCAAGTAAGGAGTTCCACAAGTTAACTGTGCGCTGCGTGAAGAAGAACTTCCTTTTATTTGTTTTAAACCTGCTGCCTATTAATTTCATTTGGTGACCCCTAGTTCTTGTATTATGGGAATAAGTAAATAACTTTTCCTTATCCACTTTCTCCACATCACTCATGATTTTATATACCTCTATCATATCCCCCCTTAGTCTCCTCTTTTCCAACCTGAAGAGTCCTAGCCTCTTTAATCTCTCCTCATATGGGACCCGTTCCAAACCCCTAATCATTTTAGTTGCCCTTTTCTGAACCTTTTCTAGTGCCAGTATATCTTTTTTTAGATGAGGAGACCACATCTGTACGCAGTATTCGAGATGTGGGTGTACCATCGATTTATATAAGGGCAATAATATATTCTCAGGCTTATTCTCTATCCCCTTTTTAATGATCCCTAATATCCTGTTTGCTTTTTTGACCGCCTCTGCACACTGCGCGGACATCTTCAGAGAACTACCCAAGATCTTTTTCCTTACTTGTTGTAGCTAAATTAGCCCCCATCATATTGTATGTATAGTTGGGGTTATTTTTTCCAATGTGCATTACTTTACATTTATCCACATTAAATTTCATTTGCCATTTTGTTGCCCCCTCACACTGTTAATAATAGAATACCATTTATTTAAATATTTTTGTATGTTTTCTACAATTTCAAATATAATTATTTCAATTGCAACACAGAATACAAAGTGTACAGTGCTCACTTTATATTTATTTTTGATTACAAATATTTGCACTGTAAAAAACAAAATAAATAGTATTTTTCAATTTACCTAATACACGTACTGTAGTGCAATCTCTTTATCATGAAAGTTGAACTTACAAATGTACAATTATGTACAAAAAATAACTGCATTCAAAAATAAAACAATGTAAAACTGTAAAGCCTACAAGTCCACTCAGTTCTATTTCTTGTTCAGCCAATCACTCAGAAAACAAGCTTGTTCACATTTGCAGAAGATAATGCTACCTGCTTCTTGCTCACAGTGTCACCTGAAAGTGAGAACAGGAGTTTGCATGGCACTGTTTCAGCCAGCGTTGCAAGATATTTACATGCTAGATGCGCTAAAGATTCCTATGTCCCTTTATGCTTCAGCCACCATTATGGAGGACATGCTGATGACGGGTTCTGTTCAATAACAATCCAAAGCAGTGTGACTGATACATGTTCATTTTCATCATCTGAGTCAGATGCCACCAGCAGAAGGCTGTTTTTCTTTTTTGGTTTGAGTCCTGTAGTTTCCACACTGGAGTGTTGCTCTTTTAAGACTTCAGAAAGCATGCTCCACACCTTGTCCCTCTCAGATTTTGGAAGGCACTTCAGATTCTTAAACCTTGGGTCGAGTGCTGTAAGCTGTCTTTAGAAATTTCAGATTGGTACCTTCTTTGCCTTTTGTCAAATCTGCAGCGAAAGTGTTCTTAAAATGTGCTGAGTCATCATCTGAGACTACTATAACATGAAATATATGGCAGAATGCAGGTAAAACAGAGCTGGAGACATACAATTCTCCCCCAAGGAGTTCAGTCACAAATTTAATTAACACGTTATTCTTTTAACAAGCATCATCAACATGGAAGCATGTCTTCTGAAATTGTGGCCGAAGCATGAAGGGGCATAAGACTGTTAAGCGTATGTGGCACGTAAATACCTTGCAATGCCAGCTACAAAAGTCCCATGCGAATGCCTGTTCTCACTTTCTGGTGATGCTGTAAATAAGAAGTGGGCAGCATTATCTCCCATAAATGCAAACAAACTTGTTTGTCTTAGCGACTGGTTGAACAAGAAGTAGGACTGAGTGGACTTGTAGGCTCTAAAGTTTTGCAGTGTTTTGTTTTTGAGTGCAGTTAGGTAACAAAAGAAAATCTACATTTGTAAATTGCACTTTCACGATAAAGAGATTGCAATACAGTACTTGTATGAGGTGAAATGAAAAATATTATTTCTTTTGTTTATCATTTTTACAGAGCAAATATTTGTAATAAAATATAATTTGATTCCTGAGGGCACTAAAGTGAGCACTGTACACATTGTATTCTGTGTTGTAATTAAAATAAATATATTTGAAAATATAGAAAAACATCCAAAAATATTTAACAACTTTCAATTGGTATTCTATTTTTAACAGTGCAATTAAAACTGCGATTAATCGCGATTAATTTTTTTAATCACGATTAATTTTTTTGAGTTCACTGTGATTAATCAACACCCCTAAAATTTATAAGATTAATGAAATGGTCCTAAATTGGCTTAATTAATTTGTTTTCCTATCTGCCATTTAAATCACTCAAACCTCCATTTTTCTATACTATTATTATACAGATGCAGTTTTTAGATCTATTTGGCAGCATGCTCATCCTGGTGGTTTATTGCAGACTTGCCATGATAGTATGTTAATTTTAATGTCTCTTTAAGGACACAAAGCTTCATGTGCATTTCCTTTTATACCTGTAACTGGAGAGTTGATCCCAAAAATTATTTGTATTAACTAAAGGCAAGAAAAGATCACACACTATTTAAAAGGGGACTTTGTCTGAAAATTGAATGTTTTTAAGTTAGTAAAAAAAGATTCAAGTTGGTGATGTACCTTTTATTATCTTACTATTTCAGAGTGTTTGTATATATGTGTCAATATCAATAACATTGAGATTATCCCTTCTGACTTAAAAAATAACAAAAAAAATTCTGTAATGGCTATTTCAGCTGATCTCCTGGAAGGATCAGGAGGGATTTTTTTCTCCCCAGTGTATTCTGGGTTGTTTTTTCTCCTTCCTCTGAAGCAGAGATGGAGCTGGCTGGAGATAAGACACTGGACGGTGGTAGCTGGTGCTCTGAAGCAGTATTGAGAATTCTTTCTCAGATGCTTGGCTGGTGGATCTTGCTCACAGGCTCAAGGTCAATGAGATTGCCATTTTCAGGATCTGGAAGGAATTTCCCCCAGATCAGATTAGCAGGGACCTTAGGGTTTTTTGCCTTCCTCTGCAGCATGGGTTGCTTGATAGGGTCGTGGGCATTGGTACATCTCAGTCCCTCCTATTCGCTGCCTGTGGCATACAATAGTTTAGACTCCTCAGAGCACTAAGACTTTAGATTATTGCAGGTTATTGCCTTCAATGTGGAGGGGTAACTGCGTGGAGTTTAGTAACCTGTGATGTGGAGGCCTAGATAAGATGATCTGGTGGTCCATTCTGGCCTTAAATTGTATGACATGAAACAGTACAACAGCTAAGCTGTGTCCCTAAGAGCTCCTGGCTGAATTCTTTTAAGATCTTCTTCCAAAGCACTATTTTTTTAGCTTCCCAGCTGATCAGACCACAGAAATAACTTTCTAAACATCTGTGGAAACTACTCAAAGATTAACCTGCTCAACTTGATATCACAACTTGCAGATTTAAAAGAAATGGGAATGGATCAGGAAGACAGTTGAGATGGTGGATCCATTCACATTGAAAAATATAGCTTTTTGGCAACTACAAAAGAAATTACCTTAGCGGTGATCATAGTAATGGACTGGAAGTCTTCAGAAATCCAAATGACTCTGCAATCCACCTTAGAGTGATCAACTAAAAGGACAGACAAATTTTAAAATCAACTAACAGCAGTGCAACAAAATGATAATGTTGTCTGAATGAACTCAAACAATAGACACCATTATGCAACACCTGGGAAAAAAAAGAGTGAAGTCCTGGCCCCACTGAAATCTGTACAAGTTAAGTGGGCTAGGATTTTACCTAAAGTCTCCAGGAATACGAAGCATGGTTGTAAGAGACAGCCTTCACCCTTAACTATCGTTATCTGCCTTCAGAACTTTAAAGACAGAATTTTACAGGTTGCTGTGGAAGAGAGATCTTTACTGACTCAAACAGGAAAATCTGTAATTTTCCATGACTTTTCTCTCCATTTATGGTGGCAGAAATCTGCATTCAATCCCACAAGAAAACTATTGAAAGATCAGCGTATAACATATACTTTACCATTCACCCGGCAACCATTAAGATCTTTAAAGGAACAGAAACTTTTGTTTAAAAAGCCTGAAGTTCTTAAATTTGCAGATTCAAGAGCAGAAAAATTTAACTCTAATAATCTTTCTGGTACTCTTGTGTTAATACTAGTATGTCATTTTTAATTTTACATTTTTAGGTATTTTAGATATATTTGAATGATTTTTCTTATGAATTATATGTGTGTAGTGTCAATGTTTGTTAACTAATAGGGGATATCAGTTGTAATAATTTTATGGCAATTTAACTTTTGATAACTTTTGATAACATCTTTGACAGGGTAACAAGCCTTGTGAATGGAGGAAGCAATAGATGTGGTATATCTTGATGTTAGTAAGGCTTTTGATACTGACTGACGTGACCTTCTCATAAACAAACTAGGGAAATACTACCTAGAGGGAGCTACTATAAGGTGGGACCATAACTGGTTGGAAAACCATACCCAGAGAGTAGTTATCAATGGTTCAAAGTCAAGCTGGAAGGGCATATCCAGTGCGGTCCCACAGGGATCTGGGTCTGGTTCTATTCAATATCTTCATCAATGATTTAGATAATGGCATAGAGAGGACACTTATAAAGTTTGCAGATGAGATCAAGCTGGGAGGGGTTGCTAGTGCTTTGGAGGATAGGATTAAAATCCAAAATGATCTGGAAAAATTAGAGAAATGGTCTGAAGTAAATAGGATGAAATTCAATAAGGACAAATGCAAAGTAATTCAATTAGGAAGGAATAATCAGTTGCACACCTACACAATGGGAAATGACTGCCTAAGAAGGAGTACTGCAGAAAGAGATCTGAGGGTCATAGTGGATCACAAGCTAAATATGAGTCAATAGTGTAGGGTTGCCAATTTTGGATGGATGTATTCCTGGAGATTTCATCACATGACACAATCTTTAATTAAAGATTAATCTTTAATTTCTGGAGATCCCAGGCCAATCCTGGAGGGCTGACAAGCCTACAACAGTGTAACTCTGTTGCAAAAAAAGCAAATATGATTGTGGAATGTATTAGCAGGAGTGTTGTAAGCAAAACACAAGATAATTCTTCTGCTCTACCTCATGTTGATTAGGCCTCAACTCGAGTATTGTGTCCAATTCAGGGTGTCACATTTCAGGAAAAATATGGACAAACTGGAGAAAGTCCAAAGAAGAACAAGAAAAATGATTAAAGGTCTAGAAAACATTATCCATAAGGGAAGATTGAAAAAATTGAATTTGTTTAGTCTGGAGAAGAGACGACTGAGAGGGAACATAACAGTTTTCCAGTACATAAAAGGTTGTTAAAAGGAGGAGGGAGAAAAAATGTTCTCCTTAACCTGTGAGGACAGAACAAGAAGGAATGGGCTTAAATTGCAGCAAGGGCGGTTTTGGTTGGACATTAGGAAAAAGTTCCTAACTGTCAGGGTGGCTAAGCACTGGAATAAATTCCCTAGGGAGGTTGTGGAATCTATATCATTGGAGATCTTTAAGAGCAGGTTAGACAAACACCTGTCAGGGATGGTCTAGATAATACTTAGTCCTGCCATGAGTGCAGGGAACTGGACTAGATGACCTCTTGAACTCCCTTCCAGTCCTATGATTCTATAATTCTGATTCAGAGCAGTCTTTGTCTTCCATATATTCTAAAGACTATGTAGAAATAAAGACAAGGTCTGTATGAAATATGATTCATATCCTTTTTGTTTATATAAACCTTTGATAATTCTTTTTCATTTTCTTTTCCTCTTCTGAACTTCTTTTCTTCCTCATCTTTTCAACACTTCACCTTTTTACCCAACCAAGACGGCTAAACAAGGCTGAATTCAGGTTTTTACTCTCAAACATACATTACCTTAAGGTCCAAATGCACAACTCTTATGTTGATGAACATTTACTTACACCAGTTAAATGAAACTGCTTGCATGAATAAGTGTTAACCAACATGAGTAAGGCTTGCACAATCTGGCCTTTACTGATTAATGACTAACATAATTGAATGAAAAGGTTCAAATGGCACAGTCTACATTTAATATTAATAAACATAATATGCAAATTTCAGTGTTTTTAAATTTCAGTAGAAAACCTGACCACGGAGTAAAGGTTATAAAAACTAGGTATTTTTAGTCTTGAGAAAAAAAGACTGAGGGGGGACCCAGTAACAGTCTTCTAATATGTTAAGGGCTGTTATAAAGAAGATGGTGATCAACTGTTCTCCATGTCCACTGAAGGCAGTACAAGAAATAATAGACTTAATCTGCAGCACAGGAGACTTAGGAATCAGGACAAACTTTCTAACTATAAGGATACTTAGGGACTGGAAAAGGTTACCAAAGGAGGTTGTGGAATCCCCATCATTAGAGATTTTTAAGAACAGGTTAAACAAGCAACTACTAGGGATGCTCTAGGTATACTTTGTCCTGCCTCAGCATGGGGGGATTAGACCTCTCAAGGTCCCTTCCAGCCCTACATTTCTATGAGTTTAATATTAATAAACAGAATATGCAAATTTCAGTGCATCCTCCCTTGGACATTCTCCCATCCTTGTATTATCTTTGGTGAGGTTAACAGGTCATCACTGTTTCCCATCTGAGATGGGATTCTGTGCTGCACCTCTTATAGCTGCAGCACAGAACTTTCAGACAGCAGGGAGAGAGTCCAAACTACCTTTAAGATACCTTTGTGCCCTCTTGCTCCTGGGCTGTGTTGGGGACTGAAGTGGCCCCAGGAGTAACTTGGACAGCCTCAGGGACCTGTCTGAGTTATGGTAACCTCCCTGGGTTGCCTTATGATCTGTAATATGCCTGGAATATCTGCAACATACTCCCAACTCACCCCTCCTACCCCAGCTACACCCGATATGCCAGGGCTTAAAAGGGGGTCTTCAAAGGAAAGTCTTTCGGCTGTCTTCCACAGTGCCTATGTCACAGGAATTCTCCCTGAGCTAGAACTGGCAAGTTTAGGGCCCCTTTATACAGCTCCGGCCCTTTTACCAGATGTAAAGAGGCCAGAGCAGGGTGTCAGCGGCTCACCCCTTGTGTCTTTTTGGATTTTAGGATTGCTCTGCCTTCTAGTGTCTTTTGGGAAGAATATCCCATTCACTCTACATATGCCTGGAGAAGCAAGGCAAAATGGTTTCTGTGGACAATCTTGAACATATCAAGTAGACTCTGCCAATAAGGAAACCTGAAAAAATGTCATTGTAATTCAATATCTGAAAGTGCACCACAAAAAAGTTGCACTGAAAATTTCAAGGGCTTTCAGACAGCGAAAAGAATGTTTTACTCAACTTTGGCAATATTTTTGCTGACAAGAAAAATTGTTCATGAGTTGCCAAATTCACATCAGATGTGTGTGTCTACTAGGTATTTAAATCTAGTGATGAATGTGATGTTTACTGTGAAGGAAACTCCATTTGTCCGTGCCTAAAGGAGAACTGCAAATATGACTAAAAGTGAAATAATCATGATTTGACTTAACACTTAACTAACTTTAAACTTTTTTTAAAAATGCCTAATTCTCCTAGTTCCGGCAATCATTCCTGTTCTGCTGTGATGATCCTGAACACATAATTATGTCACATCAAGACTGACATTATATCCCTGCAGAAGCCCAGGTTAGTATTTTTAGATACTTACAAGTTTTTGAGAAGCATTACTTCTTAATTTAATTATTTGTTATTTTGTAGGGGCTAAGAAATATCCTATCCCTCTTGCTTACTTGGGGCATTCAGGACACCAAATCATGATTATTTCATTATCAGTTCAGGTTGTATGGGAATGGTAGGGGATGGGGCCTTCTTTGGTATGATTTTTCATATTATATCTTAATAAAAAGCCTTTTGAAAACATATGCATGATACTACAAGAAATCCATTTACTAGAGCAGCTATGGCCTGATGCCATAACTTTCTCTAGTAGAGTCTTCATATCTATGACATCTCAGACCATTGGTCTCTGGAGTCACGATAACTGAGAGCTGACCAGTGTGACTTGTGGGAAACCTGACTTTTTTTCTGAAAGGTTAATTTAAAATAAACTAAGCACCAAATGCCCCTCTATCACTGTTATTTCAGGCATTTAAAAACACTTTAATTGCAAATATTTTGCCAGAAATTATCTGTAAGGATTACTGGATTGCATAGCATGCTCACACAAAACTGATTCTCCTTTCCACTAGTGTAATTAGAACTAATTCCACTGAAGTAAACAGAAGCTGCACTATATATCTGAGGGCAGAATCAAGCCCTACATTATAAGGCATTCTCACAGCTCCTCTTCTATCCAACACTGTTTCTCTTGTGCAACACATTACATTTTACTTTCACTGAAATCCCCCACAGCACTTATAGTAATTACTTGCATTCATTGCAATCTTATCAGTATATTCAAATTATTATACTGTCCAGTTGCCTGCTCAGCTGGATAATGTTAGGTAGACTATGATACAATAAAATTTATAAACCACATGTTGTTTAGTGCTTTTGGCTGCAACAAAATTCTGGTTTGCATTAAATGTAGACAGGCAAGTTGATGATCTAGATTTGATGAAGTCAGTAGTGGAAAAGCCATCCCTACAGAGGTGTTACATTTAACATCTGGATGCTGTTCTTCACCAATGAAATTAATGAACTGGGACGTACTCTAAACTGGTTTATTATCATCTGAGGCAACTCCTGACTATTTTAGGTTTTTATTAGCTACATTCCTGTACTGGTTATTTTACAAATGTTGGCATGAATTTTAATTTCCAACATGAGTGTAATTTTCTAAGGCATGCAATGACTTATTGTATAATATTAAATAGGAGAGTAAATTATTTACGAAGACCTTCAAGACCTACAATTTACCATCTCTTGGTGGGACTCCAACTACAAATATATTACTAGGTGGTGTGCTGAAGGGTATTAGTGGCTTCATGGGTCCAGATACACAAATGGGAACTAGGTGTTGGACAAAGTGTCACAATACCTAACTTTTAGGCACCTATAAAATCACAGAAAGAGCGCTGCAATCCACAAAGCCTGAGTAGGCACCCACACTCCCTATATAATGAATGGGGAGAGATAGGCTCCTTAGAGTGCAACCCACTAAACCAGCACACTAGGCAGGGAGCTGCTTAAGCTAGTCAATAGGCGATGCTGGTGAGAGGGGTATGATAAGCCCCACCCATCTCATAGAGTTTGGTGCCTAAGTCTGGGTTACAGGGAGGCAGCTATCTGTGTGTGATTCATGAACCAGGAAAAGATAGGCATTTGGCTGCCTAAATTGTGCCTGGGGCACAATCAGAGGCTATCTAACTTCACATGCTGCTACCACTGACTACCCTATGGATTATGCTAATATTGGTTTCCCTCAGTCTCTCCTGTTGAAGTTTTTTCCAATTTAATTAAATAATTGAATAACTAAATATTAATTGGGCCAGAGAAAGTTAGAATGACACCCTAGCCCCTGCCCTAAGTGACAACAAAAAGGTTGGGGGGTCGAGCCCCCGCAGGAATCCTGGGCCCAGCCTTGTTTGTGTTATGAGGACTCTGCCACACAGGAGAGTGGAAAGGAAGCCCTTGAGGTCAGGCAGGCCTCTGGGTAAAGGAAGTGGGAGCGAGGACTCAGATCCTTATACTAACCCACTTCACTGAGGTAGTGTATAAGCCAGGAAAGTTCCCCACAATAGCGGGACTATTCCCTTGCTTACATAAGGGCTAGACAATGCAACCATTACTCATGTTGGAAACACTTCCATGGGTTTTCACATGAAATTCAGTGAGACTATTTGGCTAAGTGGTCACCAACAAGAGTATGGGTTGCACAATTTAGCCCTATATAGATATAAAATACGTAGATCATAATATGACCCTTCTCCTAGATGTCATCTGCAGCAACGTCTGGATTCAAATAGCTAGGGATGTCTCTTAAAACTAACCAAACACCACCACCTCAAGCCCTCAATCAGAAATTCTGGGATCACTACGTACTTTCCTCTGGTGTACTTAATAGGCAATAATCCTCCACTCGCAGGCAGTGAATCTGTGTATTAAATATTTAAAACCTTATTTGGGGAAAAGGAAACAGCATCAATTAGGGAAAACCCAACAACAATATATCAATAATAAAACACTTTCCCATGGCAGTAGTCCATTAATTCTGTTCCCCGCCTGCTGGTATCAGCATCCAATAGGCAAATGTCCCTTTACCACATCACTTCTCCATCCACTAAACCCCACTTTCTGTTTGGTGTAAGTGGGTAGCGTGGCTCCAGAGTCCTGAGGTGCACTTGATCAGGTCTGTACCTAGTCCCTCAGGTCTGCCTGGTTGTGTCCTGAGACTCAATTATCTAACCCAGCTATAGTAGTTTCAGCTTTATTCAGTAGCTGGATAGGAGGGGCCATATCGGAGTTCATTCAGCTCCATCCTCCCTGGGCCTCATGGAAGGGGGTTCAACCTCTGAAAGCCACAGAATTCCTTTACTACATCCTATGTACCTCATGCCCACTGGCTTCCATGATTCCACCTTATTCCCATGAACTACCCTATTGCCTGCTGCCCCAGTCTCTCCCTCAGGGAGAGGAGAAAGTGGTAAAATAGCTCCGATTTTTAGGGAGGGTATGATACCAAAAAGAGCAGCTGTCTGCTATCTGCTTCCTCTAATCCTTTGCTTCATCTCACTTGCAAAACCCAGGCTTTTGCATATGTGGGAAATGATACTGTGGAGATGAAATTCTTCATTTCTGTATACTTCCACCCCAAATTTTATAACAAATCCCTGTCTCAGGGGGAATGATCTGTCCTATTGTCAAAATTTGAGCCACTGTGATGAACAATACAAACATGCTGTGATTCTTAGCTCAAAAGGAGTAAGTTAAAAGTGATTGAATCAGAATAACTTCTTAAATTAGTAGATATGTACAAAGGAACTGGGTTATTTTACAAAAGCTCATCTGCAAGTTCATACACATCACTTTTGCAACCCCTCAAATAGCTAACCTAGTGACCCAAATCCCCCTGATTTTATTTCATGGCCACCATTCCTCCATCCATTTTAATCTACTTTAAGGATCACTATGGTAGCATTAGTCACCCCCTTCATTCTTGGAAATGAGTAAATTATGCAGCTGCTCCCAAAAGTCTCTGGTTTGAGAAATGAGACTGACACTAGGTCTCTCACATGGCAGTGCAAAAGCCACAGTAGACCATAGTTTATTTTGATATGTAATAACACTAATAAATAGCAGAGCTAGTAAAAAGTTGTTCATTTTTTTAATGGAAAATAGCTTGGGGAAGAGGGTGGTTGGGGGAAGGTGCCAGAAGTGAACCAAAATTGAGCATGGAAAGCACATGTGGCTGGAAGAGTTGGGAACTAATTGGGGTGGGAAGAGCAGGGCAGGAAGCAGATTCTTGTGGTGAAGGAGGGCGAATGAGGAGAGATGCATCTTCCCTTTATTCTGCTAATTATACATTTGAGATTTAAGACTTCTGGCCCAGGCAGCTGTTTCCCGCTGCTGGTTAACCAAACCATTTTTCTTCAAATTTGGCTTCATTTTCTTTGCTGAGTGAGGACTTAAATCATACCAAGTTTGAAATGTTATGTTCAGACAGTTTGAGAGTTTAAGATATTTTAATGGGGAATAATTTCTTCATTTACAAATGAAATTTTTTCAACCATAATTTGATACCAAATAAACTCAAACTTAAAAAACCTAACAAGCACATTTCAGTTGAAGTCAGTTGTGGACATTTTCACAGAGGGGATTTTTTTAGTGTGTGAAAATCAGAAGGAACTACAAGTTTCTCATCTTTAACTATACAATACTGCTCACTATTCCCAAGAGAGAATGTGACATCTTCTTCAGTAACAGTGGTTCTTGGAGCTGTGTTGTCCGTATCGATTCTGCTTCTAGTGCGTGTGCACCCCATGTGCAGGAGCCCAGGTTCTTTTGGACAAGCTCAGCTGGCTGGGCCCATGCCCTTGCACCCCATTTACCCTCCCCTGCACCCAAGGGCCTAAAAGGCAGAGTGGGCCCAGTATGGCTGCAGCTGGGTGAGGGCACTGTGATGGCAAGGAAACAGGGGGAGTGCAGTCCAGGGACCGTGAACCACAGTTACTGCTTAGGGTTGCCACCTTTCTAATGGTTAGTAACCGGATTCCAAGGCCCCAACCCTGCTCTGCCTCTTTCCCCCAAGGCCCATCCCTATTGCTCATACCTCTTCCCCCTCCACTTTCTGAATCATCTAGATATCCCTTCACCCCTCTGCTCCCCAGGAGTCCCTCTGCTCCAGGGCTGGGGCTGGAGCTGTTTCTGCTTGACAAGGAGCCTGCCTACAGGTAGGAGGCAGCCCTGGCTGAGCAGGGTCTGGAATGGGTTAATGATCCGCATCTCCCCCAGCCGTGTGGTAACCCAACTTTTGGTGTCCATTCAGTGCATGTGACCAGACACAGCCAGGTCCCCTTTTTGGGCACCAGGCAACCCTAAATGGCAGCTGGACCCAGAACCCCCAAAATGAACTGCCTGGGTAAAAAGCAACAAAGAGTTACAGATCCAGACTAACATGGCTACCCCTCTGATACTTGGCTGGGTGAAACCCAGATGGGTGGCGTGGCAGCCGCATGGAGAATAGGTCAGTGCTGGGACCAGCCACGCCTCTGGTCAACTCCTGCCATGGAGAGACGTTGACTTCTCTCATCATGGCAGAAGTTCCACCCCCCTAGCGAATTTGAGCCCTCTGATTGGCTGCCCAACCCACTTGTCCCCCCCCTTTCAAGGGCAGAATAACCAATTGGAGCTGCTGAAGCCAAAGCACCCCATCCCCTCCCCTCCCGTCAGGAGCCCACGCTCTTCTCACAGGAGAGAAGGGGGGGCTACAGGCCCCTCCTTCCTCTCCTTCTGTTAGCAAGCGAGCGACAGGGCGGTTCCTAGCGGCTCCTCGCTCCCTTTTAAAAGAGTTTCATGAGTTTTGACCCCTGGGGGTTACTGGAGGGCTCTTCCCCCCCCACTGCAGGGAGCTCGGTCGGGGTTGAGTGATGCGCTCCCCTGGCCGGCATAGCCACAGTGAACGGGTGGGCGGGGCTTACTTTCTCCAGTCAACTGGGGGACTCCCCCGCTCCTGTTGGTACAGTCTTGCATGGGTGACTCCTCCCTTCAGTAAGACTGGTAGAGTCTGGTACTGCAACCGTTGAAATTCAAATCCCTTCAACGGTTCTCTTCCGTTCTCTCCGTTAACAGAATTTTCGTTAAAAACTGTCGGCCCGGTGACGTCACGCCGACGCAGAGTGGATTGGGAGAGGTGGTTTGCCCCTTTCCCATTTTTCATCCGGGTTTCCTACCCCCTTCTTTTCCATCTCCCCAGTTTCCCCCCAGGCTTTTTTTAACCCGAGCTGTCCTGCGCACGCGCACTGCCTTCCCCCCCCCCGACCTAGAGCGAGAAAGCCTGTACGCGAGCGAGCGGCGCGCGCGCCCCCCCCCCCCCGCGAGGTGTTGTTTGGAGTGCGCGCGCTGCTGAGGAGAGCGAGAGACAGGCGGCGCCTTGGGAGCTGGGGCTGGGCAGCATCACTGGGCTGAGGGAGCTCAGGAAGAGGAGGGCGGCAGCGGGTCCCTGCTCTCGGGGACCGTTGGCTCCACTCACGCCCGGACAGAAACGGCTCTGAGCCTTGTCTGTGTAGCGTGCCCCCCCGGTGCGCGTGTGTGGGGTGAGCTCTGTCACCCGGACATCTAGACGGGGGGATCCTTAACCACCTACCGCCCCCAAGATGGGCTGCACGCTGAGCGCGGAGGACAAGGCGGCGGTGGAGCGGAGTAAGATGATCGACAGGAACCTGCGGGAGGATGGCGAGAAGGCGGCCAGGGAGGTCAAGCTGCTCCTCCTAGGTAAGGGACGGGGCTGCCGCCTTTCCCGGCCCGTGGGCCCGGTGCCCCCGGGTCCGCTGCTCTGCGCCTGCCGGGCCTGGGCTCCTCGGGGCAGGGATCCTGCTTCGCCTGTGCGCTGGTGGCAGCCGGTAACTCCCTCCCCAGGGCCTGGCACGGTTCCGGGGAACACTCCTGCGCGCCCGCTGCCGAGGGCGAGACGTGGCGTGTGGCACCGGAGATGTTGCCCTGTATGATGATCATTCGCGGACGGGACCGTGGATGCTCTTGTGGCCTCCATGCCTCTTACAAGTGCTCGGGGAGAGGGGATAGGGAAGGCAGCGCCCCCCGCCCCCCCCCGTAGAGCGGCGCGCTTGGCCTCTGCTGGCTTAGAAGAAGAGTGTTTGGAAACTGTAATGATCAGTGTGGTAGACAGCACCCTTGGGTTGGACGATTTTTACTTTTAACATTTACGCCCTGTAGACATGCCCATTCATTTCACACCCGCCTTTTGAAACAGCAGGCATTAAAGGGACACACAAAAAGGTACAGCTTTTACTCTCCAAATGCTCTGCTTCCACGAGGAACACTTATTTTGCCTACACTTTAAATATCTACTTTTAAATGACCTTTTGTGACTGGGTTTTTTTTGCGATGTGTAATTCAATGAATCACTATATATTTGTCTCCTGCCACAAGTGTATGAATGCAGTAGTTTGTTTGTCCTTTCCATGATTATTTGGGGTGGGGTTTTTTGACATATTTTTAACAGACTTACAAGTGTCTGGAGAATGAGGGGATGTGTAAACCAGAAAGTTTTTAAGAGGTTTCAGAAAATCGGAAGTGAGCATTTTAAACCCTTCACTAAAGTAGATGTGGCATAATCCTTTGTTATAAGCAGAAGATACTTTTAAAAGTATCAACCCACAAATGAGGGAAGTGAGATTTGCACTACGCTATTATTGTGAGGTATCTTATATTATATATTTTAAAAGTACAAACTGAACAGGAATGTATTAACTCACATATACAAACTCAATGAACTGCATGGTTTTTCTGCCTTTTAAGAGCTGCGTTAGTAGTTAATGGTAATTTCAAAAAGAAAAGTTTTCTGATTTTTCTCAGGAAATGTTGACTGCCAGAATACTACTCTGATATATTTTTTGCACACGAAACAATTCTTCTTCTTTTCTATTCTAACTTTTAAAATGGCACATTGGATATCTATTGCACAGGAAACTTAAGTTCTCTCCTGCATAGATGTAGAGGTGAAACAAACCTTGTATGGAGAAAAACAAATGTAGTCCTACACTGCATTCATGCACTTGACGTTTTTCTTATGAAGGAAACAACTGATTTTTTTTTCAGTGTCAGGCCGGTTTGGTTAGTGCAGTGCTTCCTCAGCCATTGATTGTTGCATGAAAGGTTAAAAGTATGTGGGGGTCAGTGTTAAAAGTGTAGACGTACTAGTGTTTCTGTTCTTGAAGGTGATAGAAACTGATTGTTTTATTATTATGGTAGTGCCTACAAGCTCCAACTGAAATTTTTTTTAAACATTTCATTATTTTCTGTGGCGTTTTTAACTTGTGCAGTTATAGTATGCACAAACATTTGCATGACATCCATAGAAGCACTTTGAACGTACCCTTTAAAAAGCATGATTTTTAAATAATTGTATTTTCACTTTTGTATTTCACAAATAATAATGTCCTCTCAGCAACTGTTTCTTCTTAATTAAAAGTTTTACAAATTCAGGGTTTGTAATATAGGAAAATACATATTCTTCTATACAGTTTTCATGCAGTCCCAGTGTATATAGCTAATCCGCTCATACCAATACATTTTGAGAATAGCATAACCCAGGAGTTGAAAGCTTGCTATAAAATGGGCTGTGAAAACCAGAGGGTTAATTTTTATTGGGTCTGGATCCTAAAGTTCTTACGCAGGAAGAACCCATTGAAAATAATTGGACTAAGATTTTACATAATTAAGGACTGCATGAACAGGCCCATAATTCAGGGAATACCTCTTGACCTATTTGTGTGGCTCGCCATCTGTCCTGCACCAAAGTTGGTTTATTTCTTCTGGTGTTTTTTCTTGCTAGATAAGCATTGCCATACTGGGTTAGACCAAAGGTCCATCTAGCCCAGTATCCTGTCTTCTGACAGTGGCCAATAATAGGTGCCCCAGAGGGAATTAACAGATCAGATAATCATCAAGTGATTCATCTCCTGTCCCCCATACCCAGCTTCTGGCAAACAGAGGCTAGGGACAAAATTACTCTAGAGCAGTGGTTCCCAAACTTTTTGGCATCATGCCCCCTTTTTAATTTTTGAGAAACCCTCACGCCCCCCACCTCTTCTTTACTATCATCCAACCCCCCCCCCCCCCGCTCCTTGTCCCCTAACCGCCCCCTCCTAGGACTCCCCTCCATCCAGCCTCCCCCCCCACTCCCTGTCTCCTGACTGCCCCAACCCCTATCCACCCGCGCCCCTGACAGGCTCCCTGGGACTCCCACGCCTATCCAACCCTCTGCCCTCCCCCCGCTCCCTGTCTCCTGACCATCCCCCCAGAACCTCCACCCCATCCAACCGCTCCCTGTTCCCTGACTGCCCTCTGGGACCTCCTGCCACTCTCCCCCACCCCCTTACCAGGCTGCTCATAGCAGCAGGACAGGTTTATTGGAAAGCCTGGGAGGTCGGCGGGCGCGAGGTGGGCGGGCGCGCGCAAGCCGCGCTGCCCGCGCAGTGGCATAGCTACAGGGGAAGGGCTGGGGGCTAGCCTCCCCGGCCGGGAGCTCAAGGGCCCGGCAGCCTCATGCCCCTCTTGGAATTTCTTCACGCTCCCCAGTTTGGGAACCAATGCTCTAGAATCTACAAAAACTATTTTTATTTCAGTACCCTGACCTAAGTGTTTCTTGTTGGTTCTTGTGCTAACACATATTCAAATGCTAGGTGTTATACATATTGAAAATATTAGTATTTCTAGCTTTTTTTCATTGTATGTTTTATTAAGGGCTTGTATAAGAGCAGAAATTGTATCGGTGAAACTAAAGGTTTGATGTTAAACTGATTTAGGGTAACTTTTTGTGTGGATTGTCTCATTGGATTTGATCCTGATTTATCTTCCCAATGTTAAATAACAATTGAGTTTAAATGTTGTCTAAACACAAAGTTGCACTGCTTTAGCTAAATCAGTTTAACATCACACTTTTAGTCAAGCCAGTGCAATTAAGGTAGGCCTTAGAAAGTGGTCCCCAAACTTTTTATGTTGTGCCCCACCCCTTACCTGTAATGGAATCTGTCCACGCCCCGGGGAGCTGGGAGCGAAGCTGCTGCTAGGCCAGGGCTGGAGTTGGAGTAGGGCCGTGCTGTGGTTGGGGGCTGGTCTGGGAGCGGAGTGGGGTTGGGTGGTGCTCAGGGCCCTGCTGTGCCCTAAGGGGGCATGCCTCACACTTTGGAGACCACTGCCTTAGAGACACTAGGTTGTGGTAATTTATTCTTGATTTTTTTTTAATCTTTTTGAGTCAAAATATCCCACATTCTTAGGGGTGATCTTCCAACAATCGTATCTTTAGGGTATACAATCTCTCTGGTGTATATTTTGTAAAATTTATTACTGAATTGTAGTAAATAAAGCTGGCAAATGCCCATTGTTTTCTTGAGGAAACTTCAAAATTAAAAATTACTATGAATTTTTTTGTTTTTCATAGAAGAGGTAAAAAAAGATTCAGTTTCTGACAATTGAAAACTTCTAACAGTTTTTGTTGTTGTCTACTTTTTGGTTGAAAAAACAGACATTCACTTTGATCAAAAAACTTTTTTCAATAAAAAAAGCCTAGTGAATCAGCATAGAGCGGCTACATGGGATATTTTACAGCAGTGCAACTTGGGTCTCTAGTGTAGACATAACCTAAGTGTTCTTCCAAACTTTCTAATATTCAGAACTTTATAAGATTTTTTTTTTTAAACTGTCTGACAGAAGCGTATGAAGTTGTTGTTTAGCAGGGTTGGATGTTAACTTTAGTACACTTTTAACTTTCTTTTAACCTTAATTTAAATTACTTTATTTTACTGTTGGAGTGACAAGGTGTGTGAGATAATATATTTTATTGAACCAACTTCTGTTGGTGAGAGACAGACTTCAAGCTTACACAGAGCTCTTCTTCAGGTCTGGGTTTAACGTTATGTTACGTCACGCACTTTGTCTCTCTAATCTCTTGGGACCAACACAGCTGGCGCAAAACTGTATACAGTCTTAATGTTTAGCACACAGTGGTGTAACGGCTTTCCATCAGAAGAGTGTAGAGAACTTAATTGATAGCCTGGAGACCCGATGTTGTCATCAAGAAAGTTTTGTCCCTAGACTTTTCGGTATTTACCGTCAAGCTTTGTTTAGACTAACCTTATTACAACATGACCAAAGATATCAGTTGGCCCTGTGTTGAACTGTGGTGGTGGGGAACAGCACTTGTGGTGGAATAAGCACTTGTGGTGGTGGGGAACAGTAAATGAGATCAAGTCAGAAATGTAGAGAAGTGTTGAATAATGTAAGGTCTTGAAAGTGAGGACAAGAATTTTGAATTTATTACACAGGCAAATTGGAAGTCAGTGAAATGACTCAAAATAAGGGTGACATGGTTGAGCTGAAAAATAATTAGGGCATGGACAAGCAATTTGACTAGTGGGACAGAGAAAATTTTTTTTCATGCTGAGACAGTCTTGTGCCTCAGGAATCTGTGTTCTTGACACAAGAAGATTTGGACTCAGCTCTTTGTCTCTGAGGTGCAAAGAGACATCTTATGCCTCTCACCCATTGATTGGGGTTGGGTTGGTGTGTGAAGTTTCCTGGGGAGGAAAAGGAAGAAGCAGGTTATTTCCTTGTCTTCTCCTTCCCAAGCTTGTTGTCTCTTGCCCCAAACCCAGTTGCTATGTAGCTCTGGGCATGGAAAGTGGGATGCCAGAGGTGGTGGGTTTTTCTGCAAAATCTCTGGAGGCACTGCTTCCCTGAGGTTGAGTGCTGTGTAAGTGGTGGAGAGAAGCATCTCAATCAGCATGCTGTCTGCCAACACACAAAATGATATAAAAAACATCCTGTGATCCCGCTTCCACATCTCTACAAGCACAAAGGATTATGGGTGTGGTCAGTTGTGAGTCAGTTTTGGCCATTTCTCTGGGTCATAGACCCAGTATGATTGAGAACCATTGACTCAACCTAGCAGTGATATTTTTACCATACTTGTATAAAGTCAGGTCTATTAATAGCCGATATTGCTTCTAATAGGAAAAGCACATCTTTACATGTCTATTGCATTTATTTTAGTTTAGCTGTTATGGTTTAAGGTATTTGTCCTCTTAGAACTTAATACTGTTCCTTACAGTTCTGCCATCTAATCAGTTGATTGGCTTATCAGGCTTAAGAATGAACAGAAGATGCTTCTTAGAACCATACCACAGTGTTAACTCTGGTGGGAAAACAGCTTGCTTTTCTCCCCTAGATTCAGGGGTAACTGACAAGACATTGCAGCTTCCAGATAACTGGAATTTCTAATCTGTCGGTGCTGACGTTATACAAGTACAATCTTTTTCCTTAAAAAAGGGATATTGAAATAAGAAAATAAGGTGTTAATGGGAAAAATGTGAGCTACCTGCCTTTTATAAACATATTTTCAAGGAATTTTACTAGCAAATATTGCAGTTCACTGGAATAATAGAAGGATTTTTGAAGTCAAATGGTAGTGTGTAATAATCCTGTTTTATATAATTTTTAAAGATACATGTATTGTACTTGACATCAATATACCTAGCAAAGGCACCTAATTAAATATTTAGTAGGAGCTTACAGGAACTAGGCAACAGAAAAACGGTGAAAAAAATCTCTGCAATCAGCTCTAAACGGGCTGCCTTTACAGAAGCATGCAGTACGCAGTAATGAAGATGTTACATGTTGGAACTGTTGAAATGTGCTTATCATTGGTGAAACAATGATTAAGAAAAGTTTGTCTATTTTTTTGTTTTTGTTTTAAACCTCCGTGGGGTTGTGTGTGATGTAGCTATTGGAAATCTAATGGCTAAATGTAGACTTAAAACGGAATATTCTTAGGCCCTTGTCCTACATACACTTAGCACATGATTAACTTTTTTCACATGGGTAACTCCATTGGAGTCATTGGGGCTGCTCACATGAGTAAAGTTAAGTACTTACTTACATAAGAGCTTGCAGGAGCTTTCTGAACTGTTCATTAATTTTTCTTCCTTGTTAATAAACTATTGGTCCTTTAATGATGATGAGCTTTACAAACTCTTGTTTCAGATGAGATGCATCTCTTAAATTTAACAGTTCTGAGATGTTTGTGTTTGAAAATCCAGTTTTGAAACTGAAATAACTTTTCTAAGATTCCTGCATTAGGCAAAATGGGACCCATAAACCACTTTGTTACTACTGGTGGAGCTGTACCCATAATAAATAACTGAGCTTAACTTTTCTAGTGTCGATGAGGCCTTTGTTGTATGAGCCTGTTTGTGGTAACAGTCTTCCTATCACTATATGTTACAATACTTTCACCAGAAGTGGTCTGAGTCGGAGGATGGAGGAGTTTTATGTAGAAGTGTTTTGCTGTCTTATAGAACAGGAAGTAAAATAGATATTAACACATGGATTGAAACCTTTCTGATCTATGGTCAAAAAGCAGGACTTGTGTTGAGGAAGCGAGCCATTCTGAAAGCATTTGAATGATCCATGTTTTCCCCCGCCCCCTTCCCCTCCCTCCAGGATTTCTACATCTCAGTCTGCATCCACATTAGGAAAATTGTAACCCAGAAACATCTAGCATTAGAAAGTTGAGAAACTGATCTTCTGAATATTGCTGATCATGCAAGTGACTATCTTAAATTTCCTCAAATGTCAATTCTGACAAGACTTTAGCAGCAAATAGTTTGTGAACTGCTGGAGATGAATGCTTCATTCTGGTTTTCAATTTCTAGTTATATTATTATTTATGTTCACATAGAGTCCTATTGTGAATTTCTGCATAAACATGCAATAAAGAGAGTCTCTTTCTTAGTTTACAGTCTAGATAGCTCTACCACTTTTTAAGATAGCAGCTATTAAAATTATATATGAATTTCTGTGGCTGATAGCAAGATAGTAACTGAACGATGTACACAGTTTTAAGGTCTGAACTTAGGATCTGCTAGTACTAGAAACGCCCTACAGTGTTGAGAAGCTGGATATAAATATGTCAATAGGATTAGGCATTTGTAGCTTTAATGGTTAATGAGATGTCTGATGCTAATAGTCACTGATGAATTCACCATTGCTTTCTTGCGACTAGTGATGGACTGAATATAAAGTCCCAAAGCTTGGACCAGTGTCCTCTTTATTCCCTGACGTTATATATTTGTCTTGGAAGTGGATTTGTCAGCTATATGGTGGTTCACTTACTGATCCCTGACAAATCCAGTAAACTCGTAGCAAAACCATTATTTGCTGCTAAAGCTCTTAAGGTCATTGCCTGGGATTCCCAACTAATATGATTTAACACCTCAGACCTTGTTAGTAGCGGTGGTGTTTTGCCTCTGCCCTGGATTCTACAATAGTTGAATTTTGTCTTTCTGTGCTGTTCAGTGGCATTTTTGTGGGTGTGTCAAACTAGATTTAGTCTTAATATCCTCCGAAAACTAGCAAGTCACTTCTATTAAGGTATCTACCTTTATGGATTTAAACCGAAATTTTCACACTTGTGGGTGCCTGCTGCTTTTTGCACACTACAAACATAAATTTTAATGTGTTAAAGCCTTAATGAAGCCAACTGGTTAGCCATAGAAGGGGCGGGGCGTGTAGGGGTATGGCTCTGTTTTTAAAGGAGAACCATTCCTCAGCAGAAGCAGGGAAGACTGATAGAGCAAATTATTTGAAACTGTTGGAGGACATGAACCTCTGCTCGGGTAATTTGAATCTTTGCTGTATTTCAAAGCTCTGTCAAGCAATTAAATATTTTATATTTAACCTGTTTGTAATCATTTTCCCAATTTATTTTTAATCAGTGTTTTTTGTGATGTGTGTATAATTTATCACAAACTTTCTTTTATGTGAAACATACATTTGCACGTGCAAACACATTTTGCATATGTAACTTAGAACTTGAGTTTTGAAAATAGGGCCCTATATCAGAGTTCCTTAATAGTTTGCTTTGGAACATTGGCTAGAGTTTTAGGCTCGTACCTAGGCTCTTCATTCAAGAAGGTTAAAGATTAAAGGTTTGGCTACATTAGGGATTTTTGTACTGCTGGTACTATGCCAATGCAACACATCCAGTGTTGATGGCACTGCTCCGATGTAAAGCGGCGCCCTAGGGCAAGCCCAGCTTTCTTCTTCCAGGGCCTCAGTGTAGTCCCACTTGTAGGATATGGCTCCCCAGATACCAGGCCGCGGAACTGCCTTGAAAAGCCATGTCAGTTAAAGGGTTCTTGAGGGATCTTTTGTGAGGGTGATGTTATTGCTCTTCTGTCTAAGGGAGTGCACTGCAATCGCCTTAGAGTTCCTTCTCCCTGACTGCCAAATTGTGGTGATATGTAGAACTTTGAAGTAGAGGTGAAGGTGGGCCAATATGGTGAATACACACAGCCCTTCTTTGAGCAACTGTTATTAATAAATGACTTTTCTTCTTTGAGGGCCTCCCATAAGCGGTACTCCACCAAGATGATGGTGGGTTAGGAGTTTTTAGCTAAATATGGACAATAGCACCGCTCTCCTAAACTGGTCATTGTAGTGCCATGCTAAATCCAAGGAGTAGCAAGCATCTGGTGAAACGGTGAACTGAACTCCAAGTTTCTGCTTTGCTTATCTCCACCAGAGGAACCTGCCTAAGAGATGCCACTGATAATGTGGGAGGTCTTGGTGAGGTTTAAACCATGGATTACTGGTTTTAAAGATAAAATATACTGCTAATGTTCTATACATCTAATCCAGTGAGAGTCTTTCATAATGAATTATCCCTGACATCTGTCCCCATATGCTATAAACAATCTATTTGATTTTCTAAAGATTTTTTTTTCCCCAAGTAAAAACAGAACCTCTTTACATCTAGGAAATGGAGATAATCTTCCTGAGTGGGAATGGAATCTGGGTAAGAACATGGGGAGGGAAATATATTGAGAGAGGAGGAAATCTGAATCCATTTGAGGTGTGAAGCTTGGATGGGGTCTCCTAAGAACCACAGTGTAAAGTGGAATGGGCTATAAAGTACTAACTCACTCACACTCCTAGAAAATGTAATTGGTATGAGCATGCCATTTTGATGTTGAGAGGTTTGTGCCAGAGGCTTATAATGAGAGGCCCATCAGCTTTGATAGGACTGTATTTAGGCCCTGTGAAACCATGGGCTCCCTAATAAAGGTAAACAATTTCGCTGTGCCATTAAGGAATTTGAAGATTGTAGGATGAGAGACGACATAATTGTCATGAGCAGATATTGCTGCTATATAGACCTTTAGGAAGGTTATGCCTTCAGACTTCAGTTGTAGAGGGTGAAAATATTAGTACTCTAGGACTGCAGAGACCCCAGCTCGAGATGGAGCAAGTCCTTTACCAGTGACACAGATAGTAAACCGTTTCCTTTTTGAGGGGTGGAGGGGACAGACAACATTTTAGGGTGGAAACCTTCCTGGATTGTAAGAGGATGGCTTGAGAGGTTTCTGCCTCTGAGAGCAGACGTGGTCAACATTAGTCAGCATATTATCCTCAACACTGCAAACTGGAGTGTGTCTAGGCTGGAATGCAGAATCCTCCTTTTCTGTTGAGACAGGAGATCTGGGAACAAAAGCAGTGGATATGGTGGTTCTCTGGCCACTTGCAGGAGATCTGGATACCAGTGCAGACGAGGCCACAGTGGGGCTGTTAATATGAGTTTGTTCTGTCCATTCTTACATTTTTACGACTCTGACCATACATTTACCTTGGAATAAAAGACCTGTGGCTGACCCAATCTCGTGGGATCCCAGAGCTTGGGCTCCAGTTCAAGCCCAAACATCTGCACAGCAATTTTTAGTCCCACAGCCCAAACCCCAGGAAGCCAGAGTCATCTGATCCAGGCCAATCGCAGGTATACGTTGAGTGTCAGGGGAATGAAAGGGAAGTCATATAGGAGATGATGACTCCAGTCCAGCAGAAAGTTCATCTGAAAGAGGGTTTGTTTCTATACACCTTTATGCAATACACTTGGTGTTTTTGCTCAATCACAGACTTGTTACCAGGTGGCCCTCTCTGCAAAATAGTACTGGTTTCATGGACCACGGATGCTGATCCTGAGACCTCCTGCTTAGTGAGTCTTACTTCATATTCTCTTTCCCAGAGAAGGGAAGTGAAGAACTATGGAGTAAATTTGTTCTGGATGTATCACAGCAGAAGTCTAGGCACTCCTTGTATTCAGCGGAGGTCAGCTGTTGACCAGTAAGGTTCTGGAGCAGAGGTAGACTTGCAGTTACACAGAACATTATACTTTCTGACAGACAATAGCTGGACTGGTGGTCAGTAGGAAATACTGATGCTATGAATATTCCTTGTTTAAAATAAAAAAAATTACTTCTGGCTTGGAGTTTAGTTTGTCATATGGCTAACTATAGCTGTGCATTCCTATCCTTGTCTTCCCTTCTATTTCCTTTAATTTCTTAAAGCCACTTGTGTGTGTGTGTTGTAATCTGCTTCAGCAGGACTGCTTATATGAGGAAAGTTGCTAACATGTGAAACTGAGCAAGATCAGAGCATAGAACAATGTTCTTTAGGGCCAGAGTGGTTTTTTTAATATGTATTTGCATAGCACCCAACATAATGGGTCTGGTGAGTGCTATTATAATGTTAATACTAATATTTCCTATATAAACAATTACTGTGTTCAGAGATTTTATTTGGTGTAGGTGCCAAGGGGGAAGTGAGGTGATCTTTGCAATTGCAGATGGGAGGGAATGTGGCCAACTAGTCAGTCTCTGTTAAGATATGGTGAACATATTGGAAAAAACTTGAAACCTGGGAAAACACTTCTCCCCAACCCATGGTCTGTTTGTTTGGGTTGTGTTTTGGGTCCATGATTTGGCCCTTGGGTAATTTGCCACATTCTGCTTTTAGAGTGTCGGTAGATGTAGGAAGACAAAATGCATCATTTTATATTTGGAATGTTCTTTTGAAACTGATGGGTAAGCACTTTATTTGACACAGTGATGTGTGGATGTGTTTAAGCCTTAATATGGAAAGAATTGGGGATGATCTGAAGATATCATGTTAAATTTAACTTAAATTTCAGGTCAGGAATCCAGAGATAAATACGGGTTTAAAGGTTTGTCTTTTAAAGATTGATAAAAGTGGAAATTATGGAGGGTGAATGCTATTCTTAGGGTTATTTTTAAATTCCAATTTTCTTCTGAAACATTGGACTACTTATAACGTACTCTTGTAGAAATAATGGTCCAAATGAAAAATCCTGAATTACCTTTTCTTACTTTTTCTTGCTTGCTCCAGGCTTGATGAATCTAGGTATAATAATCTAGGTATTCAAGTTCAATTTGACTACTTTAAACAAACCAAAACAAACTAACAGAGGCCTATTTGTGGTAAATCATTATATTCTCTATACTTAAATAAGTTGTTGCATAATTACCCTAGATGATAGGGGTGTAAATAAAATACAAGTAACCTTAAGTAGTACGTATTCTTTGTAATCAGCTAAATGAGTTATTGTTGTGAGAGACTGACTCTAAGGATTTGTCTAGAACAATAAAGACCTATCGAGGAAGAAATAAAGCAGCATTAATTCCTTAGTTTTCCAGAGTGCTTACCAAAAGTGAGAGTGCATTGAAAGTTTGGCATACACATGGTTTCTGTTTCTACCTAATATCTGAACACTGGCTGATTTCTAGATCTTGAATTATCTCAAATCTTCTGTCCAACAAATCAGTGTGATTATCACTTCAAATTCTGTCATGTTATTCTTGTGGCTTCTAATAGTAATATTCTGATCTTTATTTCATGCTTCATTACTTCCTGGGTGAGTTACTGTAATATTTTATTTTCTGTAGTCTGTAGGTACTATGTAGACAACTTTCTTCTTTAGTCCTTCAAGCTTCTCTCAAATGATTGCATTTCAAGTAATTTGTAAATTCCAAAACAAAAAAAAGTAAGAGCGGTTCAAGAGAAGACATAACATCAATGTGTTAAACAGGGTGGATTTGATTTAAATCACTAGTCAGAAAGACTCGATTTAATCATGGATTTCTACATAAAAGTACATTCTTGTTGGTTGTTATAACCTTAATAGATATTCTTCACAACTCAGAGATAGATGTAGGTTTCATTTTTAGAAGGTACACACTATACATTTTTAAAGTGATTTATATTGAAAACTTTTCTGATTAGTTTTACAGCTATATCAGAAAATGAATGATTGGTTATTTCATTTACCAAAGGAAATTGAAGTGCAAATATTTATGAAGTCTTTGGGAGGTGAACTATCTCCAATTCAATAGGATAATCATTAATATTTGGAGGATTTTCTTGCCATTTTGTTTTAGGAGGAGAACATCACCAGACAGACATTTAACTAAAACAACAACGTTATGTATTCTGGATTTTTTTTTTTCTTCAACAGCAAACATATTTTAACAAAACAAGCATATTATTTTTTTAATTTAGTTAAACATTCAAGTTTTTTAAAATCAGGTTTGTTTTTGTTAAAATTGTTTAACTAAAATAGTTAAATGAAATATTTAAAAAAAAAAATTAAATCGAATGTCAGCCAGGTCAACATGAGAAACTTAAAATATTGGCTTCTGCAGCTAACTCCATCGTCTTCGCCTTCATTTTCCTATTTGTTCATAATCTGGAAAAGAAAAACAAGGTTTCCTGCTTTTTCAGGTCCCAAATGATTTCTCAATTTGGAATGACTTAGTCCAAAGCAGAGGTGGCCAACCTGTGGCTCCGGAGCCACATGCGGCTCTTCAGAAGTTAATATACGGCTCCTTATATAGGCACCGACTCCATGGCTGGAGCTACAGACGCCAACTTTCCAGTGTGCTGGGGGGTGCTCACTGCTCAGCCCCTGGCTCTGCCACAGGCCATGCCCCCACTCCACCCCTTCCTGCACTCTCCCCTGAGCCTGCTGTGCCCTTGCTCCTCCCTCCTCCCCCCCAGAGCCTCCTGCACATCACGAAACAGCTGATCGGGAGGTATGGGGAAGGAGGGGGAGGCACTGATTGGTGGGGCTGCCGGTGGGTTGGAGGCGGGAGCTGATGGGGGACTGCTGATGTATTACTGTGGCTCTTTGGCAATGTACATTGATAAATTCTGGCTCCTTCTCAGGCTCAGGTTTGCCATCCCTGGTCCAAAGGAAGAAAATATTCTTTCTACACCGGCAGCAGTTACTGCTGTTAAAAGTGAGATTATCACTTCAACAGTCTCTGAATCCAAGTGAATCTTAAGTGACTTCCACCAGTTCACTGGTGTGACTTTCTTTAAAACATCATCAGCAATACAGAAGCTCCTGGAACCCCATAAGATTGGTCCCTAATCCGTGAACTACTGGAACTTATTTACAAAACTTTCTTTAAACATGACATGAATATATCGTCTCATACTATCGAATTATAATTTATAATCCCTATTCTATGATAAGCTATCTTTGAGCTATAATGTATCTTAATTAAAACTATATTTAGATTGCTTTTTGAGGAAAAAATCTTTTTATAAAAAAAAATCCAATTTAAATAAAAAAATCTTTTTTTTTAACATAATTAATTTTTATTCACCCTGGTATTAAAATAAAATAAAACAAAAAAACTCAGGGCATGCCTATGCTTAAAATGCTGCAGTGAAGATTCTGCCTATGCTGATAGGAGGGCTTCTCCTGTCAGGATAGGTAGTCCATCTCTCCCAGAGGCGGTAGCTAGGTTGACAGTAGAATTCTTCTATTGCCCTGGCGCTGTCTACACTGTGGGTTAGGTGGGTTTAATTGTGGCATTCAGGAGTGTGGATTTTTCACACCCCAAGCAAAAGTTATGCTGACCAAATTTCCTATTGTAGACCAGGGCTTAGTCACCAACATCTACATAACCTTAACCCTTCCCCTGTTTAAAAAACAAACACACCCAAGGGCAGAGTTAAGGTGATTTGGATGCTGGTGATTGAGAATGTTTCTATTCTATGGTCTGAATGTGCATAGGGTGTTTAGCCTATTTCCATAATTTTTAATGTGTATAGGTTGGCTTTTAACACAGATGTGTTCATTGATACTTCACAATGGTGCTTTGCAACTTTAACTGTAACTTTAGTTTTGTTTTGGAATTTCCTGTCCTTTTTGTTTCTGATTTAATACAGTGACAGACTTCTATTGTTTCACCTGAAAAGCTGAGCGCTGTCTGAATCATAGAATATCAGGGGAAGGGACCTCAGGAGGTCATCTAGTCCAACCACCTGCTCAAAGCAGGACCAATCCCCAAGTTTGTGTCAGTTAAAACTTTCTCTGCCCTGCTTGCAACCTGTTTTCCTGGAGCAAATAAGATTGTTTTATTAACTCCCCGGCTCTATTCCTGAGCCAGATTGAATTGGAAATGCAGAACCAGCTCTGTTCCGCAGCTCCAGCTTCCAGCCAAACTCTTTCATTGGCTTCCTCTTAGCCCCATCCTCAATTCACAATCATTCCTCTTTTAATGTTTGCAAAAGGAGATCTCTGTGCTTAGACCTTAGTATATCCCAGTCATATCCCTAAGGTGCCAGCGTAATATAGCTTGGGGCTTCCCTTCTGTGCTCCCTTATGACCCACCCAAATCTGTCATCCTCCAACTCATGGCAGATTGGAATGCAGTTAAGTTCTTAACACTCAAAACTTTAGTTATTCATATAAGGAAACTTTAATTGATAAGCAACTGATGAAGATCTGTTTAATCGGTGCAGCTGCACCACTGTAAACTCTCTAATGTAGCTATGCCCTTAGACTGTTGCAATGAGACGTAAAACCGGTGTCTATTGAGTCCATGATTTTAGTGTCTAGCAAAGTTATAAATTTAAGTTCCCAGGCACATCTTTTGAAGGTGTTGTGCAGGTTTCTTTTGAGGATGAGGACAGAGAGATCAGATACGGAATGATCATTTTGTGAAAAGTGTTCGCCCTTGAGTTGATAGGGTGTTTTTGTTTTGTGGAAATTTATTCAAGAGTGTAGTGATTCTCTGGTTTCACTCACATATTTGTTTTTGTGGTATTTGATGCATGTTGTGATAGACATGTATAAGACCCAGGGATCTTGACGGGTGTGTTTTGTGTGGTGGGGGGGTGTTGATCATCATACTGGTGGAGATATGTCTGCATGTTTTGCATCTGTTATGTCAGGGTCTGGCGCCATTTTGAGTTGGACTGTCCTCTTATGTGGGGAACTTGTTTCTGATGATGACAAGGATGGGGGATTGTTTCAAGGCCAGAAGAGGGTATTCAGGAACAATTTCTTTCAGGGTGTGGTCTCCATCAAGTATGGGTGGCAATTTTTTTTGTGAAATTCCATATGGGTTTTAATGTGGGGTGATAAGAGATGTGCTAGGCATGTGCAGTAGGTGTGTGTGTGTGGGGAAGTAGAGTTTCTCAGAATATTCAGGTGGCCCATTCCACAGTGGTTTCTTCCACATCTCTCTCTCTCTCTCTCTCCTATCCTGGGACTAACAGGGCTACAACCACACTGCAAACATTTTTTTTTTTTCTAGCATTCTCAATTTCTAAATAATGTGGTGTGTCTACAGTCATGAAACTCTTAACTTCTGCTCTCTTACCATTTCAGTTTTTAATTGTAGACTTCTAAATCTGTAGAAGAATTCTACTTCAAACCTAATTTAAGCATATAAACTAATTTCTCCAGTCAAGTTAGAGGGATATTGAAAATGGGTCTTAAAATGGAAGTTTAAATCCAACATGAGCTATGAAATCACGACCAACGTCTCCATTATATTCTACTTTGATACTATTGTGATAATTATATATACTGTAATATATACTATATATATACTGTTCTGCTTCTTAAATGGTTTTATTTGATCATTCTGAAATACTATTTATCAGGCTTTACCAGGCCTAGTCGCTTTTCCTGAGAAAGTTATGTATGTACCATATAAACTCGATCATAAGCTGGTTTGTTTATAAGCCGAACCCCCTAAGATAAGTAAAAATGGAATATTTTTTATGACCCGTTCATAAGCTGACCCTATAATTCAGGGGTCAGCAAACTTTGGTTCCAAGGCCATCATGGTTTGTTTACCTCGAGTGTCTGCAGGCACGGATGTAAACCTAAGTAAACAAAGTGTCCCGGCGCGCCAGCTGCTTACCCTGATGGGCCGGGACAGCAACTGATGGGGAAATTTTGGGGGGGGGGGAGAAACTGGGGGTCAGGGGAGTGACCCCTGTGACCACCCCCCACATGACCCCACCCCTAGCCCGGGACCCCACACTCTCCCCATCCCATCCCTTCCCACCTTATCTGGGGAGGGCCAGGGGAGGATGTCTCTAGCCTGGCTGGAGTTGCTCCGGCGGGCTAGGCGTCACGGCCGCAGCGTGCCAGCCCCGGAACTGCGGCTGCTTCAGAGGCTGGGGGGAGAGCAGCATGGCCAGAAGCAGAGACTCTGGCCCTGCCTCTTCCCTTCTGGCTCTGCTGGTTGTGCTCCTCTCCTGGCTCCCTCTGTTGGGGGGAGGGGCTGTGTCCCACCTCTCCGTCTCTATACCCGTTCATAAGCTGATCCCTTTCTCTGGTGCTTTCCTTTTTTACTAAAAAAAAATTATGAACAAGTATATAAGGTAGTTATTTTAACTTGTGATCGACTGAATTTGAAAAAATTAGTGCAACTGAAGATAGATAAAAATAGAGCCCATCTAATCTTCTGTAGTTTGAGATTTTGACACAGACTGTTTGTTTTTATCCATTCCATCATTTCTAATTTCTTTACAGTCTACTCATCTTTAATATACGCTACTCCACCATCTTTACCTTTATTTCTGTCTTTCCTAAAGAGCACATACCCTTCAATACCTTTACTCCAGTTATAACTACTGTTCTACCATGTTTCTGCTATCCCTATAATATCTGTTTCCCCTTCCACCAGTTATTCTAGTACCTCCATTTTTTTTACCCAGGCTCCTTGCATTTGGTGTACAAACATCTTAGTTGTTTCTACTTGGCTTCGCACAGATTCCTCACCTGATTAGGTATAGTCATTCTACTGCTAATATTGCTTGCTTGATTGGTGGTGTCATTTGTTTGTGCTGAGCAGGTGGAGACCATTGTCTCTACCAAGTTTCTGCTAGAAGTAAGAAATAGGCCTTTGAGGACTTAAGCAGCTCCTGTTACACACTTCGTTGTCCATCTGCCCTAGCAGCACACTTGACACACTGACAGGCTGCGGCCCACAGTTCATGTATACTGAATTTTCCCTTAATAGGTGGCCAGTGTAACTGACCATAACCAGGTCCAATGCCAGGCACCAGCTAAGTCTAGCGTGCCTTACCTCACTGAAGTGCAGAGGTGGCTCAGATTTAGTTTAAGCAGAGAAGCGTCTCTCCTCATGAAGAGAGGAGGAAATTAGGAAGCCCTATAAAAACACCCCAATACCTTAGGACTTGGTCCCTTTAAGGTGGCAAGGGGTGCTCAGACACCCCTTCAACCAGCTGCCTACCCATTTACTGAGGCAGTCCCTTTCACAACACCAGCTATGCCACCCAGGGTAAGGAAGAGTTAAGGAAAAGAGGGTACAGGTCCAGTGTATGCTTAGCCCTAGTGCTTCCCCTGTCTAAGGGCTTAGCTACACTTAAAATGCAACAGCGGTGTACAGCAGCGTTTCAGTGAACACTCTGCCTACACCAATGGGAGGGATTCCCTTCTCGGCGTATGTACTCCCCTCCCTGAGAGGCAGTAGCTATGTCAATGTGAGAAGTTTCCCTTCGACCTAGTGCTGTCTACCCCTGGGGTTAGGTCGATTTAACTGTGTTGCTCAGGGATGTGGATTTTTCATATCCCTTTCCAATGTTGTTATCCTGACCTAATATCCTAATGTAGACCAGGCCTTAGACTTCTCCAGGAAAAAGGATGGGCCTGTGTTGGGGGAAAAAAGTACAGGTTCTGCCTTTGCTTGGCAAAAGTCTGAGCTCCCATGCTGAGAAAGGACAGTGTTTTTAGCAAAGAACTTAGGGAGGTCTGGAGAAGCCCCCCCATAAGCTTTCTGGAAATACCTCTGGTATAATCTCTCTCTCAAGGCCAAGGAGGGCCACACGTCCTGCTATCCTGGAGGCAGGAGCAGTTCTAACAGCAGAGGCTCCTGCAGAAAGATTCACCCTCCTTCATCAGGGAGCAGGAATCAAACGCAGGAACTGGTCAAGCATCAGCAACCCTAGAAATTGGCTCCTTCACATACCTAGCTCCTAGGAAAGTGGTCAGGGGGAAACTAGCAGGGACTTGGGGGATAATTTATAAGCTGTAGTTCTTCTGCCTGCAGATGCACTCCAAGCTGTCAGCACAGAGCTCTTGGTTTTGATGAGGGGCAGAAGGGCGACTGGGGGCAAAGATCCTGGACACGGAAAATAAAGGAAAGGTTTCCTCCTCCACTGATAAAAGACTAGCTCAAGCTCCATTGGACTCCTCTTCTTCTTCTTGTAGCGAACAGTACAGTAGTGGAGAAACCAAACCAGCAGCCACTAGTGGCAGGGCTTCTCCTGTTCTTGCAGGTGTGTGCCCTCTGCAGATAGTTACAGGAACTATATAGTCAGAGTGTATGGAGTTCTTGACCTGTGTCTTCCAAAGTGAGAGCAAGCAGAAAGAGAGGAAGCTGGGGCATGATGCCTCATGATCCCCTTCTATCCCAAATGGAAATCAGAGTATTGTTCACTGAAGCTCTGAGTCCTGTGGGGCTTGCTAAGTGTCCACCTCCCTTTCTCCTTGTAAGGATGGAGGACACTTCTTAATCTCAGACCAATATGATTCAGATGATATGGAATGTTAGGTAGAAATTGTTCCTTCCACCTTGGAATATAGCACATGCCAACAATAAGCTCTTGCTCACCACCTAAAAAAGCTAATTATCAGATACAAAAAGGGCAAATATCTTTTTCTCAGTCTGGGTTCCCTGGAGAAAATTGTGATTTGGGGATTGTTTAATTTGGGGAGAGAGAGGTGGATTAACAAGGCTGCCTTTAAAATATAGTAGCCCCACAAGGCAAAGCTATTGTTCAGTATCTAAAACTTCTCCCCCTCATCCATTCTTGGTACGGGGAGACCCTGATCTCGGTAGATAGAACTGTTGACCGGAATGATTTTGTAGATTGAAAATTCCCTCAAGAAAAGTTTCAAGTCCTCCTCCATAACCCTGTGATTCCATGGCACACTTGGTTCTGACATAGTGGGTATATTTTTTCTTTGGTTGTTTTTATTTATTTATTTTTAGTGATGTAGCTGCACTCATGCAAACCTCTAGTGTTAGTTGCATTAGTACAATTTGCCCCAGTTTGTCACTTTTTACATGAGTACAGTGGAGGATTGCACAAGTGCAGATATGCTGGTGTAGACAAGCCCTGAAGTAGGATGGAATTATGGGATGGGGGAGAAAGATTCTTCTCCTTTCCAATGTATGGTAGGCAGGAGGCACCAACGTTATTAGACACATTTACTAGAAGTTGATACTAAAGTTGGAGGACTTATGTAGTCAATCCTCTCTCCCTCCCTGTCAGTTGAGGTGGGGAAATATTTGTCCCTAGAGCTCGTTGGTGGTGTTGGGGAACCCTTCTCTCCCTTCCTTTACTTATCATGTCTATCTGTGACTGTATGGAATGTGATTATGTGGTACCATATAAGGGTTCTATCAATAGGAGTCTGGGATGGCTGCGTTATTCATGAGTAGTGAAACTACAAGTGAGTTATGAAGGTCATCCCATATGAGTCTTGAGAAGAACCTCTGAGAATATGTATGTAGTGTGTGTATGTGCATGTACACACACTCTCTCGCTCTTCAGATTGTGGTAAAATGTACCGTCCCAGGCACAGAAAAAAACCCAAAAACTACTTACATGTGGAGGGGAGGGAATCATTCATTGCTGTATATTTCATATGAATAACAAATTACTTACACAAATGATTTTCATAACTTTTAAAAAGTATAAATTGTTTTTAGACTGAATCTCATACAACTTTTAGCCCAAGTCAAGCTGAAAGGCGTGTTAAGTGCCAGAAGCTGACGAATGAAATGATTGACCGTGTACTAAAAGGTGTACTTAGTTTTTGTTAATGTGGTCCCATTGTGTCTTTCAGTTCGTCTACGTGGGGCAGCTCCGGTAAACACTTTAGTATGCTTTGCAACTCACACACCCATAGCCTGCATTGCGGGGCCCCATAGACAAGCCTTTAGATGTCACACTAATGACATTTTGATTACACTGTCTTTCAGGGGAGGTATTGTGAAAACGTGAGGGAAAAGATTGTCAACTTGTTGGTGTTTAGTTCTGGGGTGGGCAAACTTTTTGGCCTGAGGGCCACTTCTGGGTATGGAAATTGTATGGCGGGCCATGAATGCTCACTAAATTGGGGGTTGAGGTGTAGGAGGGGGTGAGGGCTCCGGCTGTGGGTGTGGGCTCTGGAGTGGGGCTGGGACCGAGGGGTTCAGAGGGTGGGAGGGGGTGAGGGGTGGGACAAGGGGTTGGGGCATGGGAGGGGGTCAAGGCTGAAGGCTCTGGGGAGCACTTACCTCAAGCAGCTCCTAGAAGCAGCGGTATGTCCCCCCTCTGGCTCCTATGCAGAGGCACATCCAGGTGGTTCTGCGCGCTGCCCCGTCCACAGGCGTCACCCCTGCAGCTCCCTTTGGCCATGGTTCCCATCCAATCGGAGCTGCGGGGGCAGCGAGTGGAGCCCCTTGACTGCCCATATTCGTTGGAGCTGGATAAGAGATGGGGGGTGAAATCCCCCAGCCCCGGACCCCACTCCACAATAGGAGCTTGAGGGCCGGATTAAAACGTCTGGAGGGCTGGATGTGGCCCCCAGGCCATAGTTTGCCCACCCCTGGTTTAGTTAGTGGATTCTACACATATGTATTTGGCCATTTGTTTGCATTAGAAATTCCTGCAATTTTTTTAAATGAGACGATTTTGTGGCTTGATGGAGTATAGCTAGGAATATAAAGGCATTTCAGATCTCCTCCTATTGTAAGTGTCAAAAGCAAGAAATTGTAATTTAAACTTCCTGCCTGGTGTTAAAAGGTAACTTGTAACAATTGTGTTTTAAAAATTTTCAGTAATATATCAGTTGTTAAGGAATTCTTGAAATGTGAAAACTGACTTTTTAACTGCTAGCTTTGGAAACGAAGGGAAGTCAAGAAGGATGTCTTTTAGTAATTTTTACACATTTATTTTTCAGGAGCTGGAGAATCAGGGAAAAGCACAATTGTAAAGCAAATGAAGTAAGTATGGTTAAAAGATATAACTGAAATTATTTATTTGCTTGCATTTGAATAGAAGACTTAATATTATTTTCCTCCATAGGATTATCCATGAAGCTGGTTATTCAGAAGAAGAATGTAAACAATACAAAGCTGTTGTCTACAGTAATACCATTCAGTCCATTATTGCTATCATTAGAGCAATGGGGAGATTGAAGATAGACTTTTGTGATCCAACCAGGGCTGTGAGTATTGAAGTACATACAAATGTAGATATGCAGCTAACATGCCATATGTCATTCAAACATCATTTTCTGTCCATTGTTACTTCATGGTAAAGATATTAGAACTTTTTTCCCCCTCCACACTCCAAAAAAGAAGAGAAGAGAAAAAACCAAAACTCCTTAAAGCGAGAAAAATACTTTTCAGAATAACACAGAATCTAAAGTTTCAGAGTAGCAGCCATGTTAGTCTGTATCCGTAAAAAGAACAGGAGTTCTTGAGGCACCTTAGAGACTAACAGAGGTGTGAGGATACTTAACATGGGGAAATAGATAGTATCCTCTCACCTCTTGTCAACTGTCTGAAATGGTCCATTTTGCTTATCACTACAAAAGTTTTTTTTCTTTTTTTTTTCCTCCTGCTGATAAATGCTCATCTTAATTAATTAGCCTCTTAGAGTTGATATGGCTACTTCCGCCTTTTCATGTTCTGTATGTACATATATCTCCTTCTATATGTTCCATTCTATGCATCTGAAGAAGTGGGCTGTAGCCCACCAAAGCTTATGCTCAAATAAATTTATTAGTCTCTAAGGTGCCACAAGTACTCCTGTTCTTTTTACAGACTCTAAAGAACTTTGGCAACATTTATACAAACGTACCTTGTCTTACCTAATGGGTGCAGACAAACAAAAATATTAATAGTCCACTTTTAACATTCCAAATAAATGACCATTTTCCTTTGCAGGAGGTTTGATTTATAGAGCACCATAAATGGCATTGCACTTTACGTGATAGATGGCTATTCAAATTGTCCTTCTGCCTCATGTGGAGAAGGGATTTGAACTTATTTCCTACCTCCCAAGTGAATGCCCTAACTGCTACTCTGCACAGTCATTCTGCTCCTCTGTCCGAATGCATAATTATTTATTCATTTATAGACATTGGAACAGTTTCAACAGGGAAAATTGAGACTCTGCACCAGAATATCCCATAGTACAGTGCTTCGGGCACTCACCTGAGAGATGGGAAATTTGTTTTCAGATTGCTTCTACACATGGGAGAATTGTACCATGGGAGAATTGCGTGAGTTTAGGCATGCCCTGAGCACACCTGCCAGATCAGGCCCTGCAGGTGAGTTTGGTGGGGAAATGCCTAGTTTGAAAGCTAAAGCATAAAAAGAGGTACCCACGCACCTAGACTGAGACATCTGTGTGCATACACACTTGCAGAAATTTGAGTATCTAGGGACTTTCAACAAAGAATACTCAAGCACCCAGGATTTCAAGTGTCTACAGAATTAGGGATTGGGTAAGAAGGGGTTTTGAGGACCTCAGTAACACCCAGATGTTGGACTTAACACCTAAAGTGTCAGTCCGTACCCTGGAATGTATAAAAAGTTATTGCACTCAATGGAGGTCAAGGTCAGTGTGTGGAATATTCATTGGCTGCAACAGCTGAAGCAGGAAGTAGCCCCAGTATGGGCTAGTCTTCGCAGAAGGGACATAGAGGAAGGGGAGAGATTCTGCAGATCATGTACTGAAAGAAACTTGTAAAGTATTTATTTGTATTACATGTTTTATTTATTATTTAGTACTTTAGGGTCTTGTGCCATATTTACTTTTTCCTCACAAGTCAAGATTGCAAGTTTGAATGACAGAAAGGGGGTGGGTAGGAACAAAGAACAAGGGGAAGAAAAATGGTTTTATCAGGAAAGCAGCACCATTTTATATGTTGACGCTTTGCATTTTTATGCCTCTTTTATGTAAGTCTTAAAAACACTTTTTTCTAACATTAATGACTATAGCCACAATGCCCCTATGAAGTAGCCATTATCATAATTTTGCA
Organism: Trachemys scripta elegans; assembly: GCF_013100865.1. NCBI lineage: Eukaryota > Metazoa > Chordata > Testudines > Emydidae > Trachemys > Trachemys scripta. Next base: position 21,477,364 of record NC_048298.1, on the reverse strand, counting down.
GGGAAGAGTGTGAACAGAGATTTTCAGCTGTCTAAGGCCACCAAGTCAGTGGCAAAGCTGGGAGTAGAACCCAGATCTTCAGATTCCAGTCCTATATTCAGATTACTAGATAATGCTGCTTTGCTTTTGACATTAAGTTTGTAGTGATGGGTAAGACAGAAATAATAATGGTTTGACTAATAGGAGTTACTAGATCATATAAATTTTCTTGTTTCATATCTAACAAGAAAACTAATATATAATAATGTGCTCAGAACCTGCCAATTATGCACACAGCTAGTCTATATGACCTTGTTTCTCTCACTGTTACCCTCATTTTCCTCACCTGTTGCTCAGTTTGTTCTCCAACTGGTTGTGTCTTGCCTTTTGTAATCTCCCTAGGACAGGGATTGTCTCATGCTGTGTGTTTGTATAGCACCAGTTCAATGGAGCCCTGACTCTGATTGAAGCTTCTAGGTGGTAATATAGTAGAAAATAATTCAGTAGCATTAGAGAGAGACCAATGTTTACTCCTGGGGGAATTCTGCAACAAAAAATTAAAAATTCTAGGCACAATATTTTAAAATTTTGCAAAATTGTACATATTTTATTTATCAAAATAACACAATATAATCATGCCAGTTTCAATTATTTTGGTAATTTATTTCAAAATACCTGTCAAAAAGTATGTCTGTAACAATACAGACAAAAAAAAAAGATTTTCGTAATTTTTTTTGACAAATAGATTCCTTACTAGGCATATTAATACAGAACTTTGAGTAGTTCATTTAAATTACACTACAGAACTGTATTTCCTGCACCCATCTGAAGCAGTGCAAAGGCTTGGGGGAGTCAGAGGTAACAGGGGCTGAGGGAGAGGGAAGAGCCTGGAATGAACCTGGAGGGTTGTTGGGTGTGGGTGAGAGAAGTATGGAACAGGATTTGGTGGGGGTGGGATTGTTAGATAGTTGGGGAGCCTCCCCTATGGAGACCCTGGCTGACCCAAAGCCTCTCCCATTCAGTCACATATCTGCCCCTGTCCCTGCACACCCTTCCCCATCCGTCCCTGCAGCTTCCTCCCCATATGGCCTTGCACCCCCACTCCCATTCAGCCCCTGGCACAATGCTGTCACCCCATTAGCCCCTGAGCCCATGCCCAGTCTTCCCCTTCCTCCCCCCCACTAGCCATTCTGAATCCCAGTCTGTGACCACCTCCCAGCAACACCATGTACCCCACTCGGTGTGCCTTAACCTGGCTCCATGGGCAGGGTGCTGTGATGATCTTCTACTCCTGGGGGAATTATGCACCACTGCACATGCACAGAATTTTTTTTCCCAACAGAAAATCATTCTGCCCCAGAATTCTGCAGTTCTACCTTTTGCCCATCAGAGGCTGCGGTGGCGCCAGAACAGGTGGCTGGGTTCATGTTTCTGGCTGTTCTGGCGCCACAATGGCCTCTAGTGGGTGAAAGTGGAATGGCAGCAATTCTTGGGAAGAATGTATTTCCTGCAGGGGGAAAAATTATTCACTAGACATGAATTTTGGAGTGGCGCAGAATTCCCCCAGGTGTAAATGTTGAACTGACAGCTTTTGGGTGGGTGGAGACTCTTTATTGTGATGGTATTCAAAAGTAATTACTATGTTAATAGTGGTAACAAGAAGTAGATGGAGAGAGAAATTTGTGGCTCATAAGGAGGAGATGACTAAGTTTTGTGACTTTTTTTTCTTTGTGTAATGCATAAATTTACAGTCAGATCACTTGTTTCCTGTCCTGTAGGAACAGGACAAACCCAATGCTATTTATTTTGTAAAATATTACAATAGTCCAGAGTTCTGGGTGCATATATACAATTTCACTATATAATTATATATATATAATATGAAAATTAAGTTGATACTATTGCTCTGAATTCTTGCTGCAGTGCAAATTTACATTTTGACTCTGAGAAAATAAGTAATTTAAGTAGCTCTGTGGACTTGGTTTATCACTAATTGGCGTGCTTGATGGGGGGACTAAACCTTCAGCATATATAGCTCTGTAGTATCAACATTCACTTTGTTTAAACCCTTCAGCAAGCAGAGAAAGGCTGTGTGTGTGCACACGCGCACACACACAGTAACGCTTCACTTAACGTCCCCTGCTTAACATTGTTTCAAAGTTGAGTCGCTGCTCCATTAGGTAACCTGCTCATTTAAAGTTGTGCAATGCTCCCTTATAACGTCGTTTGGCTGCCTGCTCTGTCCACTGCTTGTAAGATTCTGTGGAAGAGCACCAACTTTCCCTTGGTGGCGCTTAGGACTTTCTGGGAGGGATGGGGAGGAGGCAGAAGTTCTGTGTCCCCGCTCTCCCCCTCCCTCCCAGAAAGTCCTAAGCACCACCAAACAGCTGTTTGACAGCAGGGAAGTGCTGGGAGGGAGGGGGAGGAGCAGGGATGCAGCGTATTCTGGAGAGGAGGTGGAGTGGGGGTGGAACAGGTGGGCCTGGAGTGGAACAGGGCCAGGAAGAGGCGGGCCTGGAGTATCCCCCGGCAAACTCGGCACCTGTTCTTCTGTGGGAAAGCTGCCGCTGTGCAAGGTGCTTCCTAGCATCCTTGCCTGCAGCAGGCTGTGCCTGTGTGGGGTAAGCCAGGGGCACCTCCCAACCACAGTACAGTACTGTACAGTATATAATGCCTTTTGTCTGCCCCCCCCAAAATTTCCTTGGAACGTAACCCCCGCATTTACATTAAATCTTATGGGAAAATTGGTTTTGTTTAACATCATTTCACTTAAAGTTTCATTTTTCAGGAACATAACTACAGCGTTAAATGAGGAGTTAGAAAATATATTTTCCTGGAAGTGACTTTGGTACAGCTAAATCTGTTAGTGTAGTCTTGGTATGGAAAATAAGAAATCGGGGGGAGTGTGTTTTGAGGCTTTTTCTTTCTGCTTTATTGTTGTTAGTACATACTCTCTGCTCCCACTACACCATCACCCAACAGGCCAGAGATGATGCCAAGTTTGGAAGAGTACTGTTGCAATCTGCATGTCTATGAACTCTAAACCCACCTCCTTGGGTACCGCATGTGAGTCATCTAAAGTGGAATGGACATGACCAAGTTCTTGAAGAAGAAAAAATGGTTACTAACGTTTCCGTCACTATTGTTCTTCAAAATGTGTGGTTCGTGTCCATTCCACGACCCACCCTCCTGCCCCTCTGTCAGAGTTAACACTGCTCTACAGCCAAAATGCTTCTGAAATAAATGTAGTCAAACTTTACTAATTCTGGGTCCCTGAGAACGAAAATGATGCTTAAAATTGTTGATTGGCTCTAGTTTTCAAGATATGCTATTGGGTCAGTATATACGACCCTTGATTTGGGAATGGCGGAGGATAAGTGAGTTATAAAGGGAAGGGATCTCAATTTAAACCAGAAATGACTAAAATACATCTTTGACTGGATCTATGACTAAATCTATGACTGGGTTTGGACAGTACTTGCTTTTTAGGCAAAACAATGAATGATGCAATCTGAAGCTGGTATTGTGTCATACATGATATGAATTGCATCATGTTATTCCTAGAAGTCATGGATGATGCAATCATAACGAAGCTTACATCACTGCTGAACAAATTGCCCTATATCAGCTTTAGAAATCATACAGTGTCGTGCTCTCTTATTTGTCAGTGTTTGTTTTTGCAAAGGGACACATCTCTGTTTAGCCAAAGTGAGCAGAGATGCCTCGTACTTGTGTGAACAGTGCAGATAACTTCTGCTATGTTTGTGGTGAAGTGACTTTTGCATCACAAAAGCGCAGTATAACCACTATGGTTAAGAAAGCCTATCACTTTTATTTTGGCTGCAAAATTGGAGATCAGGACAAGAGGTAGGCCCCACACATATGCTGCAACACTTGTACAACAAATCTTTGCCAGTGGTTGAACAGGAAAAGGAAGTCTATGCCTTTTGCAGTGCCAATGATTTGGAGAGAGCCAACGGATCATACCAGCAATTGTTACTTCTGCATGGTGCCTCCAGTTGGGAAAAGTGTGTCAAAGAAGAAAAAGTGGACTGTGCATTATCCAAACATTCCATCAGCTATACGCCGAGTACCCCACGGAGAAGGACTGCCGGTTCCTGATGCACCAGAATCATTCTCACTTGAGTCAGACGAGGAAGAGGATGAAACTTCTGGTCCTGAACCATCAATGTCACAGGACTCACATTTTCTCCCATCCTCCTCCTCTGAATCACACCTCATAACACAAGGTGAACTGAATGACCTTGTCAGGGATTTGGAACTACCCAAGAGTAAGGCAGAGCTGTTGGGCTCCAGACTACAGCAGTGGAATCTCCTGGCAGGTGATGTTAGGGTTTCCATGACTGTCAAAAGGATCTTGTCCCATTCTTCTTCATGGAAGGTGATCTTGTAGCCTGCAACAACATCGATGGTGTGATGGCAGCCCTCAACATCATTCACGATCCAGATGAGTGGAGACTGTTCATTGATTCATCGAAGATGAGTCTTAAAGCTGTTTTACTGCATAATGGCAATGTTTTGCCATCAATTCCAGTTGGTCATGCAGTCCATATGAAGGAAACCTATGATGACATGAAACAACTTTTGAGGTGCATAAACTATGACCAACATCAGTGGCAGCTTTGTGGCGATTTGAAGGTTGTTGCTCTCTTGCTTGGTCTGCAGACTGGATACACAAAGTACTGCTGTTTTCTCTGCTAATGGCATAGTTGTGCAAGAGATTCCCACTACATCAAGAAAGATTGGCCACTCCAACAGTCATTGGAGCCTGGGAGGAAAAGTGTTCAGCATCCACCACTTGTTGAATCGAGGAAGATTTTGTTACCACCCTTACACATCAAGCTGGGTCTGATGAAGAACTTTGTCAAGGCCGTTGACAAAACACAAGCAGCTTTCAAGTACCTCCGTGGAAAATTTCCAAGGTTAAGTGAAGCTAAGCTAAAGGAAGGTGTCTTTGTTGGTCCTCAGATTCGTGAACTTCTTCGAGATGATGCATTTGACCATGCACTGCGTGGCAAGGAAAAGACGGCATGGAAAGCCTTCCAGTTAGTGGCAATAAATTTTCTCGGAAACAACCAGGCAGACAACTACAGGTTGTTGGTGGAAAACCTCCTCAAGGCATACAAAAGCCTTGGTTGCAACATGTCACTAAAGATACATTTTTTTTGCACTCTCATCTAGATTTTTTTCCCACCGAACTATGGAGCAGTGAGCGACGAGCATGGCGAGCGATTTCACCAGGACATTGCAACAATGGAGAAACGCTATCAGGGCAAATGGAGCCCATCAATGCTTGCAGACTATTGCTGGACAGTGACAAGAGATGCTCCATTTAATGAATACAAGAGACAAGCCAAGAAGCGCCGAGTAGACACTGAATAAGACTAAACTATGTACATAATTGTGTTTTGCCTTTTGTTTCATAATAAATTTTATTTATATAACCCTTTTGCTGATTTTTTCAAGTGTTACATAAACAGGACAGGTGAAATATTATTATGTAAAGCAACCATAAAATGAAAAGACCTAGGTTTACAATTTGATTAAAACTCTACTATCTAGACAATATACATAGACGTAAAATGTAAAAACTTAAATATCTTAGAAACAGTAGCCAATCAGTTTTAATTGTCATATTTGCATTCAGCACATCAAAATACATAACAAATAGCACATTTTATCTCTGAAGCAGACGACTTCTCAAAAATTGTAGACCAGTGTAATCAGCAAGAGGGGACTGAGAGGGTGAGGGGCCAGTCAGGCCCTTTATACCAGCACATGAGCGCATGGCACCAGAGGGCGCTAGAGCCAGTCTGCCAGATACCACTGAGGGACATGAGCAACACATCACAAAGAACAGTAGTTACGGAAAACTTAGTAACCTTTTTCCTGAAGGGAAGCCCCTCTATTCCAGACTGTTTGTGAAGGATGGAAGAAACCCCACATTACTTAACTTCATAAAAAGAAAAGTTGATCCTAATGTCCCCTAATACAGCCACACTTGGTGTGTCTACTGTTTCTGTAAAGGGAAATGTGGCACTGAAGGATAACAAAAAGTAGATTTGTTGATGCAATTGGAGGTGGGATGAAGAGATGCAGGTGATTGCTAGCTTCATAAATAGTTCTGTGCTCTATAAATTGTGCCCTGCATCATGCAGCCCCTACTTACATTTCTAACATGGTCACCTTTTGAATCCAAAGTCTCTTATCCCTTTCCATTCCACCAAAGATACCAGTCTAATTGAGACCTACTTTCCATATTCTGCTGCAGGAGCTGTCTCTGTGTCTCCTGCCATGCTCCCCTTTGCTTATAGTATGTTTCTCAGTTCTCTTGTCAAGACTCCACTGTTTTATTCAAATCATTCCAGAGAAATCACCTCTGCCACTCTCAAAAAAGTGTGCTTATACTTCAAAATAAAACAAATATTTCAACTACTCATATGTATATATTCATAAAGAGAATATCTGTGTATTTAACAAATGTCCTTTCTTGGTGTCTGTTACTACTTCAGTTGTTTATGTAATCCATTGTAGAGATTGTCTGCTCCTTGGGGCAGGGTTTTTTCATCTCTATATTGGTAAGTGTATAGAACAGCTGTGGTCAAATTCTGCCCTCAGTTACACCTGTCAGTCTAATTGTCCTTCAGTGAAAGTTTTGCTCTTGTAAATGAAGGCAAAATTTGAACTGCAATCTCTTTCCTGGAGAACTGGAACCCATATTTGAGTTGGTGACAAACAAGCAAGCCTTGCCTGTGGGAGAATCAGAGCAAAAAGACAATGACCTACAATTCTCGTGATGTTGGGAGATGCCATTCCTGTGCTATCATTTCAAACAGATCTGAAAATTAAGCTGTAAGGAAGGGTTTTTTTTTTCTTGTGGTTAGACTTGTGTGTATTGAAGGTCAGAGCAGCATAAGTGTAAGATAAGAATTTTTTAACTAGTGATACTATGATATGACTTATGAATTCCATAGTGTTCTAATATGATAACATAATGGTTAACCCCCCTCAAAACAAGAACTGCTCTTCATTCTCACCATATCTAGAAATGGGAGGAGAAATAAAATGCAATACATGTACCACAAAAATTACTCATGGTTGAATAGTTTTCTATATTCTGCCTTTTATTCAACAATTTAGTTTTTAAACCCCTCATATTTGTTCTATTAAAAACTATTAGCTGCTCGATGTTGGCCAGCATTGAGAGAGAATGAATTCTTGCTGGGTAAAATAGGCTTGCAGGTTAATACCTCTAGTATTTTTGGGGAAAAATGAAGAAAACTTTTTCTAGTATATTGAGACGATTGGTTACCTGATGCATCTGCTGACAGAAGAGGAGGAATGCTTTGAGGAGAGCTAGCAATTTATGGCTTCTACTCACAGCTGATTTTTTTTGTAGGTCTTTAAAAAATAGTGTACTACAAATTCAGAATTCACGTAAATGTATCTGTAAAAATTTGAGTGTAAATATAACTGTATCCAGTTGGTTTTGAGGACTAGAATGAGATTGGAGTTTGGCTTCAACTTGAAATATGCTGGTTCCACTTATTTTTCTTGTTGAAATCTTACAAATTTCCTTATCAATAAAATGTTGTGTCTTCACGCAGATATTTGATTTACTACCAATGTGTCGATATATAAAAGCCTCAATTAACAATAGGCTTTTATTTTCTACAGTTGGATGGACAGACTCAGACTTGTGCTACTGTTCTAAAAATAGATGTGTTGCTGTTGCAGCTTGGGCTTAGAAGCCCAGGCACAGGGGTGGGCTTTAGAGCCCGAGCTCCAGCCTGAGTTACAACTTCAAAGTGCTGTCTACACTGCTATTTTTAGTGTGTTAGTGTAACCTTTGGGTGGGCTAGAGTTCACTTCATTGCCCGTCTCCAGTGCCTTAAAAACCCCAGCTCCCATAGAAAAGCAGTAAGAGACCCAGATTCAGTCTCTAAAGATTTTTTCAGCAAGGAAGCTATGCATCCGAAGAAGTGAGGTTTTTACTCACGAAAGCTTATGCCCAAATAAATCTGTTAGTCTTTAAGGTGCCACCAGACTCTTTGTTGTTTCAGCAAGGATTGTACAGGGTCAACCTCCCCACACTCAAGTCCCAGAAAGAACAAAAGGAGTAAACTTAATTAAGTACCAACTTTATAAAATCTTATGATAAAGAAACATAGTTAATATATTTTTCACAACATAACATGGCTACTTTATAATCCACATACATTATCTTCACAGTTTGTACATAAGCATAAATAAAGAAAACAAATTAAATCTAGTATCAGAGGGGTAGCCGTGTTAGTCTGAATCTGTAAAAAGCAACAGAGGGTCCTGTGGCACCTTTAAGACTAACAGAAGTATTGGGAGCATAAGCTTTCGTGCTTATGCAGCACTTGCATCTGAAGAAGTGAGGTTCTTACCCACGAAAGCTTATGCTCCCAATACTTCTGTTAGTCTTAAAGGTGCCACAGGGACCCTCTGTTGCTTTTTACAAATTAAATCTAAACAGGTCAGTCCCCACAGAAACCCAGTTAAAAGAAATTGAGTTCCCAAAAGCTTAGGTTGAGTTCACCTGAGTCTCTATTAGTCTTTGATCATGAAATTTATATAGTCTGCTGAGTTAAAAGCAACATCTTCCCACCACTTGCTTGTAGAAATCTTCAGTTGAAATCCATGAAGACTCTTCCTCCTGCTCTGCTGAAATGAACTCCGTTAGCTAGTTAGCTAAACAATTAATCAGTATATAGAGTTTTAACTGCTGCAAAATGCTTTAGCGTTAGGGAAAACAGTCTGCTTTCTGCTCCAGAAGCTCAACTTCTCCCAAACTACATAGGGCATATGGCCTTTTGTAAAGAAGCTGCCCTGACTACTTGCCCTCATGGAGTCTGAGTTCAGCAACAGGGAACCTATTTAGCATTCCCAAAACTGCCACATCCAAGTCCAGAAACTTCTGAGTGTGGAGATCTAATTGTGCATCTGCCTAACAATAAGGACCCAGACACAACTTATTCCTACCCCACCCCTATAGATCTCTTAAAGAGATCTCCCTATTAGGCATGTGGGTTACAGTAGCATGAGCTCTGTGAGACCTAGTCTGCCAGCCTGGGTCGGGAGGTCACTGTCATGGGCTGTGTAGACATACTCATTTCCTTAGTCTACTAATTCATCCATTTGCTGTGGACTGGGCTGATGCTTTTAAATCCTTCTATTAACTTAAAGGAATGGTATGGATTTCTGCTCTAGTTTTTTTTTTCCCCCTCAAGTTTTCTGTTTCCATGTTTCTTACAGGATGATGCCCGACAACTCTTTGTACTAGCTGGAGCAGCAGAGGAAGGATTTATGACCACGGAACTTGCAGGAGTCATCAAGAGATTGTGGAAAGATAGTGGAGTTCAAGCCTGTTTCAATAGATCCAGGGAATACCAGCTTAATGACTCTGCAGCTTAGTAAGTGTAGAACTGATACTATGTTGATGGGAGTCTTAGAAATACCTAGACAGAGAGGTCCTTTTCTGGGATCAGACAGTTGCAGCAGTCCTGAAGTAAAGTCTGAACTCGAAGAAAAGGAATTGGGTGGGGAACCTAAGTGTTGTGCTGGAATTAACAGGTCAAATCTGTGAACAGTACCCAGAGCAGTTAATGTGAGAAATAAAAACTAACAGGTACTCTCGAATGCTTTATATGGCCAGTTGTTATATTTCTGCCCATATATTGGGGGTGGGGTGGGGTGAGTTGTTGTGGTCTCAAGGCTACTTGTTCTGTATACGGAAACCTTTCATGACTGTTGGCTCTGAATCAGCATTATCAATTGAACTTTGCTTCACTTCCATTACGTTAATATTGTGGTAGCATCCAAAAATACCAATCAGGATTTGTCTTTGTTGTGCTAGGCACTGTACAAATGCATAGATAGATATAGTTCTTGCCCCAATGAGTTTAAAACTAATTAAGACTAGATGCAGCAAGAGAGGAAAAACAGATGGAAAATAGGGTAGAAGGAGAATGATAATAGTAATAAGATGATGCAATTACAGGCTTGTGATGTGTAAATCATGATTTTGAATTATCTGAAAGTACACTAAGTTTAATAAATCTTCTGTTCCTGAGTGCTCTTCAAATTTGCTGCTACTAGTTTTTTTTGCAGTAGAAAGGAAAAGGATCGGGACAGAGTGGCTGAAGCATATCTAAACCATGAATTACCAATACTGATCGGTACACAGGCTAAATGATTGGTTTAATTTTCAAAAATATAACAAAGTGACCGATTCAAATCCATATATAATGAACAAAAGCATGATGCCATTAGTGCATTGAGATACTATAGATCAGTGTTTCTCAACCTTTTTGATACCAGGGACTGGCTTGCTGCCTTCCTAAACTCTGTCAGGGAGATCTCGGGGACCGGCATTGGTCTACGGATCAGTTGTTGAAAAACACTGCTGTAGAGATCTCCAGCCTGCTTTTATCTGCTCTGAACCTGAAGGACAGCTTGAACTTTCTAGACTCTTCAAGCCATCAAGAATAGGGACAAACAGGATGAAACTCAAGATAGCAAATAACTTAATAGAAAGATGAGCCTGAAGAAAACACATCCATGACCAAAAGAACTGGAAAGTCATTTTTGTGCGTCGTTTTCCTACTTCTAATAAGATCCCTCAAAGTCTCTAGGGCTTCAATATTTTAGGTAACTAGCTTTATTGGGGAAATTGTCATTCCTTTTTGAGTGATGGTCCCTATTATATTCCACATGCGCCTGGAGCCGAAGCTTTTCAAAGTAGTTTTGCTCAGTGGTCTGCGTATTTGCCCTTGTATTGTCTTGTGGTTTCGCCTGAGTGATAAGAGGCTGCACCACTTGCCGGATCTGCCGGTCCCGGTGCCAGATCTGCGTACCCCTCCTGCTTTGGTTGGTCGCATCCCAGATACCTTTACTGGTTCTGGTTATTATTGACTTTGTGGAAACTCGGAAGCAGTTTCAGCCCTCACGAACCGTTCACCCTGGAGGAAGCTATATGAACGCATGTTCTGATGCACTCACCTCTGTAGAGAGCTCCATCTCATGCGTTACATATATCACCTGCTGGCCGTACCCCTCTAACACCTCCCATTCCGTCGGCACTGGCATTCATGCAAGACTCCGACTTCCCTGAATCTGACAATCTGGGCGTTCAGCATGGTCTGCCACTTCCATTCAGGAAATACGACTACCGGAGACTTCCAACAGCTCCATAGCAGTTTCCACCTTACCCTTACCCAAGAAGCTGGTATCTGTCTCCTTGGGCACAAGCATAACAGCAGCAGGATCAACTGGGTTGGCCATATTGGAGCTCATGGCCCCAGTATATTCCTCCAGGATAGTCTCGTTCGGCTCAGGAGAACTCCACTGTTTCACCCTCCCGCCCTTTGTCCGGCAGAGGTTCAGAAATGGGGTTAGATGAGGCACCTATCAGGCCGGCTCCAATGGTACTGGCAGATCAGGAGAGATTCCCTTTGTCATCTCCAGATGCAGCTATGTCATCAACACCTTCCTCCCCACCAGATTACTATCGTCAGTTTTAAGAACTTCTATGGAGATAGCCATTGTCCTTGAGATCCCACGGGAAGAGGTGTGGGACAGTCGGCACCAGTTACTAGATATTCTGCACACATTAGTACTGGCAAGGATAGCCTTACCAATCAATAATGCTATTCTTCAACCAGCACGCAATGTATGGCACATCCTGGACACGTGTGTACCAACCCCAAAGGGGGCTGCAAAAAGATACTGAGCCTCTCTTACCCTCTCCCCCACCACCCATGACCAGAACTTTTATTTTCACACCCTCCACCTAACTTCTTGGTAATACAGGCTGCATTAGAGCAGACCAAACAACAATACCCACGCTCCGTCTCGGCAGACAGGGAGGGTAAGAGACCTGACCTCATGGGTCGAACAGTCTTATCCTCAATTGGACTGCAGTTCCAGATCTCTAATTACTTGGCACTGATGGCCAAGAATGGCTTTATGAACTATGGCTGGATGGAGGAATTTGCAGATAAGTTACCTCATCAGGATTGTACTTGATTCCAAGCAATTGTACAGGAAGACGAGTTTGTCACCAAGTCCATGCTTCAGGCTGCAGTTGGTTCAGCGGACATGTCCTTGCGTGTATTGGTGACTGGAATTGTCATGAGGAAGGAATCCTGGTTACACTCCTTAGGTTTCCCTAGAGAGGTGCGGAACGCTACTGAGGACCTTTCCTTCAATGAATCACACCTCTTCAACCAGAAAACTGATGATTCCTTACACTAACTAAAAAACTCTAGAGCAGTGGTGGGCAACCTGCAGCCCATGGTTGGACAGGCCACCGTTTCCTGCAGCTCCCAGTGGCTGGGAACAGTGAACTGCGTCCACTGGGAGCTGCGGGGGGGGGGAAGAGGGGTAGGGTGTGCCTGCGGATGCTCAACGTCCGCAAAACGTCTCGCAGCCCGCAATCAGATTATCCTGATGGGCCGCATGCAGCCCACAGGCTACAGGTTGCTCACAACTGCTCTAGAGTCATCTTACGATCCTTGGGCATAGATACACCAGCACCAAGGAGGAAATTTTATCGCCCACCATCAGCCCAACAATACAGAACTCCACGCTTTGGCCGTCAGTGGGCCTACGAACCTCTTCAGAAGTGCCCTAAGATACTCTGAGCATGTCTGCCTATTCCGGCAACGCAGACCTCTGCACAACACTCTGTCATCACGAAAGTGGTCTCTTAGTGTACTTAGAGCGCTATCGGTCACTCTGCACACCAGTGCTCCTACCCTCCGCCCCTTTCGAGGGTTGTTTCAAACTCTTTCTCTGCTTGAGAGTTATATAACAATGGTCATAGGGGTCTTGGATGTCATTCGATGTGGCTACACCATAGAGTTCGATGACGCCTCCTCCACATCCCCTTCCTGCCCCCCTCCTCATGACCATATTCTTACCCTAAAGGTGGACTTCCTCCTGCAGAGAGGAGCAGGGGAGCCAGTCCTGGCAGCCTTTTGTGGCACAGAGTTCTACTCCAACTATTTCCTGGTATCCAAGAAGAAAGCAGGATGGAGACCAATCTTGGATCTCTGACACCTCAACCATTCGATTTGCAAGTTGAAATTCCATATGGTCACGCTTGTGGCCATCATTCCCTCACTGGAAAAAGGCATGTGGCTCTCAACATGCAAGATGCATACTTCCATATCAACATACATATGACTTACAGAAGGTTCCTGAGGTTCAAAGTGGGGCAACGACACTTCCAATACAGGGTTCTCCCATTCAGATTCACTGCTGCCCCGTGAGTTTTTACAAAGGTTTTCTCTGTGGTAGCGGCTCACTTATGATGTCAGGGAATCCTTGTCTTCCCCTATCTGGACAACTGGCTGATGGCAGTGTGGTCCAAAGAGGAAGCTCAAGCATTGATATCCCAGCTGCTTCTACTTCTCCCTAAGAGTGAGCATCAATGTCGAAAAATCAACTTTGTGCCCTCCTTAGTCCCTGGAATTCATAGGAACTCACATTGATGTGATCTCTGCATGAGCTTGTATGCCACAGGTCACATTCCAAAGCCTACTGAACCAAATAGCCCTGATAATCTCCAACTCTTTGGTCTCTGCCAAGACCTGCCTTTCCATTCTAGGGCACTTGGCAGCGTGCACATACATCACGCCCTTCACCCGTCTGCATCTTCACTGTCTACAGCTATGTCTGCAAAGAATCTATTCTCCTATGCACCGATCTGTGCACACCCTACTTAACATTCCACTCAGTGTCATCTCTTCTCTTTGGTGGTGGACAGACCCACTACAAGTCTGCTCCGGGATGCCCTTCCTCCCATCCTTGCCGACTGTGATATTCATATTGGGTGTGTCACTCACAGGCTGGTGCAGTGTGTCTCAACCTTTCCAGACTATTGTGCCCTTTTCAGGAGTCTGATTTGTCTTGCGTACCCCAGGTTTCACCTCACTTAAAAACTACTTGCTTACAAAATCAGACATAAAAATACAAGTGTGACAGCATAGTTACTGAAAAATTGCTTACTTTCTCATTTTTACCATATACTTATAAAATAAATCAATTGGAATATAAATATTGTACTTACATTTCAGTGTATTGTATATAGAGCAGTATAAACAAGTCATTGTATGAAATTTGTGCTGACTTTGCTAGTGCTTTTTATGTAGCCGTTGTAGAAATAGACAAATACCTACAGGAGTTGATGTGCCCCCTGTAAGACCTCTGCATACCCCCAGGGGTACGTGTATTCCTGGTTGAGAACCACTGGGCTGGGACACTTACATTGGAGATCACATGACACAAGGTATCTGGACCCATGCGAGAGTCCAGGATGCACATAAACATAATCGAACTTTGAGCAGTACACAAAGCATGTCACGTGTTCTTACCAGCTATCTGCTATTGCCATGTCCTCGTCATGTCAGACAACACCACCACAGTATACTACATAAACAAAGTGGCACAAGTCCCCAGCGCTGTGTATGGAGGCAATTCACCTCTAGGAATGGTGCATTGCACATCATATCCTTTTGTCAGCAGCCTACCTGCCTGGCACCCAGAATGTGATCACAGATTCTCTCAGCAAGAACTTTACAACCGACCACAAATGGGAGTTGCACGAAATGATAATCACAGACAACTTTGGTCGTTGGGGTACACTAATCAGAGACCTTTTGGCACCAACACCAAGTGCACCCAGTATTGCTCCAGGAGAAGACTCGGTGCTCACTCACTGATCAACGCTCTGGTCATCGATTGGTCAGACTGGACAAACTATGGTGTCTCCCCTCCTCCCCTTTCACCACACTAGATAAGGACAAGGTCTCACTGTGACTGCATCCCAAGTTTCTGCCAAAGTGGTTTCCCAATTCCATCTCAACCAACCCATACATCTGCCTACCTCCCTTCCAAAACCACTAATGAGCAACGGTGGCTTCATTCCCTCGATGTGTGTAGGGCCCTAGCCTTTTACCTACAAAAGACGAAGCCATTCTCAAAGTCTCCCAGGCTATTTGTTGCCATAGCTGAGAGAATTAAAGGACACGCCATTTCCACCCAGAGAATCTCTCAGTGGGTCTCAGGGTTCATTAAGTGTCGCTATCAATTGTCAGGGAACTCCCCACCAGATGGGATACAAGCCCATTCCATGAGAGCACAAGCACCAACCAGAGCCATGTTCCATGATAGATCCCTTGTGGACATATGTAAGGCAGCCACGTGGAGTTCAGTACATACCTTTCCTTCTCACTATCCTCTAGTACGTGATGCTGCGACGGATGCTTCATTCGGTGCAGTAGTCCTCGGTTCTACGGTTCCACCATCTTCCTTGCACCCTCTTGTCAATCACCCTCCATGGAATACAATCGGTACTAATACAATTGATCGAACCCACAAGGCAATACAAAGGTGCCTGTGCGGACAGTCAAGCAATAGTACTTTGAAAAGCTCCAGCACATGTGCATAACCCTCAGTGGAATACATATAGGGAGCACACATCTCAAAGAACCTCCAGTAACCTTCTCTTCTCTTTCCTGCAATTTTATAATGACAGCACAGTTTACTTAACCCCTAATTATGTCCCTGAAGTTGATAATTTCTGTTCACATAGGTAGCCGTTCCTTTTTTCTGTTCCTTTTCAAAGTGAATGCAAATAAAATCACATATGTACTGTATTTAAAGCACTGAACTGATGGCATGCATCTCAAGAATTTCAGAAAGTAAAACACAAGGCTTTGTTTTCAAGACTATCTGATTAGAAGGAAAGTTACTGTGTTACAGTGTGCCAAACCAGCCACCTAGTCAATAAACAGAATCATAGAGCATTAAGTCACATGAACATCTGTTGATTCAGTATTTTGGTTGGAACATTCTTCATACATTTAATAATTCCCATTAAGGGACAGCATATTAAAATACTTTAATTCTGTAGACAGGTGTAAAGATAATATGTATTCTTTGTTTACATGTTTTCCTACTTTATAATTGCTTGCACCAACTGAAAGAAAACCACACGGGTTCTGAGACTTAGAAGGAAGAATTATTTAAGATGGAATGAATTGCTTAAATGTTTTCTTTCTTAATATTTTTCAGTATGCATTTTTTTAACTAGTAAAGGCTTGCCAAATTCTATTTTTAAACTGATAAATAACCCGTAATATGTGAATGTAGTATGCAGGTTCTCTGTTTTTACCCCAAAGAATACTGTCCCCGCACATGTCTATGATGAGCGCTAAACTGAATGTGCTGAATAGATGTGAGGATTTTTAGATATGTTAACTTTTATAACAGATAAAATACCTTTATCTGTGCAAATCTCAACTTTTTTTTTAAATAATTAAAAGCGGTGTTTATTTTATCTTTAGTTACTTGAATGATTTGGACAGGATAGCACAAACCAGTTACATCCCGACTCAACAGGATGTTCTCAGGACTAGAGTGAAAACTACAGGAATAGTGGAAACTCATTTTACTTTCAAAGATCTTCATTTTAAGTGAGTATTCAAGCTGTACACATAACCCCTGTGATATGTTTTATTCAAAGTTTTAAATGTTGATTAACAACTTTGACTTATTTTTGTCACAACTTATTTCTTGGCATTTGGAATTATTTTCAGAGAAGATAGGGTGTCAGCGGGAAGAGAAGGGATTGGGGAAATGACTTTCATAGTGAGACCAAGTACAATGAAATAACACAACTTCTTGGAGGCATATTTAATATTGAATTGCAGCACCAGGAAAGCCTATTTAATTCCCGTGTAAGCTTACATGTTTACATGAATAATGTGCACATATAAACTCCTTTCAAATAATCCCTTTTGTGTAATGTTGAAGAACTAGTGATTGAAAAATCAGCTTTTCTTCTACTTGAAAATCAGTTGAAGAGCTGACAGACTATGAACATTCACTATTTGGGAAGTGAAACGACCAAAATATCTTTTCTAGTAAAGCTAAATGCTGATTTCTATCCAAGTTTGCAACATGATTCTTTGTTTACTGACTACTTTTTCAAATCTATTTTTTTTCTTCATGAAGAAAAAATGAGCTTTTGTAAAGAGAGTTCAAGAAACTTCTAAGGTGCAGACATCTCTGCACCAAGTCTTACTAAGAGATGTTATCTTTCTTTGCATTAGGTGTTTTGAAACTAAACATTTTGGAATCTCCTCCACTTCTCTCAGCAAAGCAAATGCATGAAAAGGATACAGGGGAAGAGTTATATGTGCTGTCTGTGTAGTATGTAAATCAACATGGGTTTATGGCAAATAGATCCTGTCAAACTTGATATCTTTTTCCATGAGATTACAAGTTTGGTTGATGAAAGTAATAGTGTTGATGTAATATGCTTAGGCTTTGTGAAGTGTTTGCCTTGGTACCACACTATATTTTGATTAAAAAACTAGAGCAATATAAAATTAACATGGCACATATTAAATGGATTTAAAATGGGCTAACTGATAGGTCTCAAACTGCAGTTGTAAATCGGAAATTGTCTCGAGTGAGTCTCTTTCCAGTGGGGTCCTGCAGGAATCGGTTCTTGTCCCTACACTATTTACCATTTTTATCAGTGACCTGGAAGAAAACATAAACTCATCACTGATAGTTTGCAGATGACACAAAAATTGGAGGAGTGGTAAATAATGAAGAAGACACGTCACTCAGAGCAATTGGGATAGCTTGGTAAACTGGGCACAAGCAAACAATGCGCATTTTAATGTGGCTGAATGTAAACAAAGAATATAGGCCACAATTACAGGATGGGGGATTCTTTCCTGGAAAGCAGATACTCTCTGAAAAAGATTTGGTGCTGGTGGATAATCAGCTGAACGTGAGCTCCCAGTGTGATGCTGTGGCCAAAAGATCTTGGTGTAGGTGGCGTGCCGACCCTTGTTGGAGCTGAGCTGGTCGACTTGACACTTCGGTGTTGGTGTGGAGTGCTCCTTCCACTGTGAGAGTCTCTTGGCACCATTTCCCATCATCTATGCCGAAGAAAAAACATAAGCAGGTGGCTGAGAGAAGGTGTTCCCTGACTCTGAAGAAAGCCCAGCATGGAGAGCACAGCTGAGTGTGGCCACTCCTCTGCCCCGACTCAGAGGGCTCGTTGTCTCTGTCTTATACGCAAGCTCTGTTGAGTCTGGTCCCAGATCAACCTTTGGCACCGGAGGGACATTGTGGCACCAGCAGAGTTGTGGTGCCATCAACCCCGGAGGCGTTTGTTGAAGCCAGGGACTTGCTGGTACTTTCAGTACCACTGTCGCTGGCAGTACAAGAATTGGCGATGTCGGTGCCAGTGAGCAGAAGGCAGCATGTTGCCCCAAGCTCCTGTTCGGTACCGTCAAGAGGGAAACTGTCCCTGTTGGTCTCGACTCAGGTCTCCCTGCCTCAGCACCGTTCCCTGGCACCGAATGGTACTGCTCCTCTGTGGGTCCTGGAGGAAGGCTCGTCATTGGACTCAGAAGTGGAGTTGTATTCCCAGCCAAGGAACTTTTCCCAGTACCACCCCAGTCAGCCTTATCAGGTTGTGGATCCAGGTGTAGGGCTACCCCCAAGTGCTTGGCGCAGTGGGCACTGGCCTATGTAGATGCAATGGCCATTTTTGAACCCGGGGGATTTTTTCCTGACTCCAGGAGCTCATGCTCAGTGGTCTCAGAGAGGAAAGCATTTCCATCCCATCGAGCAACACCCGATCTGGACTCCAGTACCAAGTCTAGACCCTCAGGATCAGATCGGTGCAGAAGAAGAAGAGGGGACCCCCTGCTGGTGCAGGCCTACTCATCGTCCTCCCCGGATGAGGCAGTGTCGGGTGGGCGTGTCACCTCCCCACTATGACTTAGCTCAGCAGGAGCTGTTGAAAAGAGTGGTCTCGAACCTTGGGCTGAAAGTGGAGATAGTCCTCCAACAACCTGGATGATACTTTGAGCGTGGCACCCCCATTGAAGGAGGCATTCCCTCTCAGTGAGGCCATCACGGGACCAGTTAAAGCCCTGTGGCAAACCTAATCCTCCCTGCCTCCCACCTCAGAGCCGAAAAGAAGTACCGTATTTTCCGGCGTATAAGACGACTGGGCGTATAAGACGACCCCCAACTTTTCCAGTTAAAATATAGAGTTTGGGATATACTCGCCGTATAAGACTACCCCT
This sequence comes from Trachemys scripta elegans, assembly GCF_013100865.1. Lineage (NCBI taxonomy): Eukaryota > Metazoa > Chordata > Testudines > Emydidae > Trachemys > Trachemys scripta. The sequence continues at coordinate 21,458,213 of NC_048298.1, read as the reverse complement.
CTTCCAACGCACACCAAAAAAAAATTAAAAAAAACATCAGATTTGATTTCAATATGGTAATTTTAATTCAAATGCTTATGACATGCAGGTACTTAGCAGGAAAACTGTCACTTATAAACATAAGGCTGTTTGTCATCAAACATGTAAACATAAAACAGTGCAAGTGGATTAAACTTTTCCTAATTCACTCTAAAGCTGAAAGGAAGGATAAGACAATAAACCCATGGGAGCTGCCATGCTGTTTGTTTTCTAAGCTGTCAACCAAACTGGAACTGATGATGATAGGAGGAAGATAACAAACAAGAGAGAGAGAGCAAGTGCCGGGCAAGTCCCTGGCGAGTTAGCAACGCCCATCATAACTGCAAGCTACGGTATTTTTACAGGTTTTGCTGGCGTGACAGTTTCCCTTTAAAAGCCTTCAAAATCCTCCTGTTCGTCATCTGATATCATAAGTTCATCAATGACATCTTGTGATACATTTGTAAGGCAGTCATCGTATGGATCGAATTCCGTATCAGATGGTGTGGTCTCAGCTTCGGCTTCCTCTTCATCTTGCCACAAGTAGTCGTCCTCCATACCATCTAATGAATTTGATATGCCACACTTCTTGAAAGACTTGATTACTGTTTCTGCATCAATATCATTCCAGGCTTTTATGACAAACTTGCACAAAACATCCAACTGTGGAGCACGCATGTTTCCTCCTTTTGTGAATGACTTTTCGCCGCTAACCATCCATTCATTCCACTGTTCTTGAATGTGATCTTTAAATGGCTTGTTTAGGCACACATCCAGTGGCTGTACCAACGATGTCAATCCTGCAGGAATAACTGCCGCATCTGTGTTTAGTCTTGCAAGCATTTGCTTGGTGCTGGGAGTTAAATGAGCCCTGAACATATCCCACACCAGTAGACTACATTTTTGAATAAGTCCACCTGGTCGCCTGCTCCATACATTATCAAGCCATAGCTTTACCCCTTCTTCATCCATCCAGCCTTTTTCATTCACATGTACAAAACAACCAACAGGGAACTTGAATTTCGGCATTGTTTTTCTTTTAAAAATAATCATTGGTCTCAGTTTGGCGCCATCAGCTGTGCATCCTAGTACCACTGTAAAACTGGACTTCTCATGTCCTGTTGTTTTAATTAAAATTGTTTTTTCACCTTTTTGATGGACAGTTTTATTTCCAACCATATCAAAATTCATTGGAGTTTCATCCATATTTCCAATACTACTTAACGCATAGCCATGTTTAGTGCGCTGTTGTATTACGTATCGATGGAAACTATTTACTTTGCTATCAAGATCTGCAGGTAATTTTGGGGCGATTTTCATCTTTTGCCTCAGTACCATATTATGCCTTCCCATGAATCTAGTACACCAGGATACAGTGGCCTTAAATCTGTTGCTGTGATCTGGGTTAGATTTGGCCCACTGAAGTGCAAACAAATGTATTTTATTTCGTGTCACTACATAACCATTTTGGCGATGCTCATTCACCATGTCTGCTACATGTTTTTCGAGTTCTGGCCAATGTGGAGTGCCTCTTCTTAATGCACACTTACCCCTTGGCATACTCTTTAATGCTTTTTCATTTGCTTTCCAGTCCCGAACCATCTTTTCTGTTACTCCATATTGTCTTGCAGCAGCACAGTTATTATGTTCCATGGCAAAGTTTACAACTTTAAGTTTGAAACTGGCTTCATATTTCTTTCTTCTTGCCGGTGGAGCCATGATGGGGTTTTGACTGTTGAACATTTGTATACTGTACTGTATGTACTGGTGCTATACTGTATGAACAGGTACAGATACTGGTGCTGTACTGTATGCGGTACCCAGTATACAACAACCACCCAATCACGGCAAGCGATGTACCTTACCGGCGATTGGCTGGTTGTTGTATACAAAGCCTGCTTGGATTGGTCAGCTATCCCTGCCTGCCCAGCCCTCCCTGTCTCCAAGACTATCAGAGTGGTAGCGCAAACACGCCTCTTTCACCCGTCTGGCCCGCCCTTGTATCCTATTACCTCCTTCTCTGCCTCTCAGATCTTGCACATGCGCGCCTGCGCCGCTTCACTGCAGTCCTCAGGAGCGAGATCTGAGAGGCAGAGAAGGAGGTACGGTAATAGGATACAAGGGCGGGCCAGACGGGTGAAAGAGGCGTGTTTTTCTGGGCACATCGCCGCTCTCTCTCTTTTTTCCATACCCCAGGCGTCCCGGACGCTTGCAGCTTGCTCCACCCTTCACTTACACCTTCCCGGTGAGGCGCCCCCTCACCTCGTCATCGGGCGGGGATGCGGCCGCGGCCGTTTTTGAGCTCCCCCCACCATATGCGGCGACCGCAGATTCTCCAGTCCGGCTCGGAAGTTTCAGCACCCGCCCTATAAGACGACACCCGGCGTATAAGACGACCCCCGACTTTTGAGAAGATTTTCCTGGGTTAAAAAGTAGTCTTATACGCCAGAAAATACAGTATTTTTTGTTCCCACTCAAGGGTACGATTATTTGTACTCCCATCACCCTCCCAGGTCCTTGGTGGTCTCGTCGGCTGCCGAGACCACAGAGATGGACAAGGGAGTCAAGTAGCAACCCATGAAGTGAAAGACTCAGACTAGACCTTTTGGTACAAAGGTTTATTCTACGGAGTTCTGCAGCTCCAACCAGCAGGTGTTGCTGGGGAGGTATGACTTTAACGTCTGTGACTAGATGTTAAAATTCAAGGACTCAATTCCCCAGGAGTTCAGGCAGGAGTTCTCTGCTCTGGTAGATGAGTGTAAGTATGTAGTCAGGATTTCCCTGCAGGTTCCCCTGGATGCAAAAGACTGGGCGGCTAGATCCATGGCTTCTACAGTGGTCATGCACAGATGCTCTTGGCTCCAATGGAGGTCGAGCAGTCTATTCAGATCTTCTGTTTTGAAGGCGCTTCGCTCTTCAGAGCAAACAGATGCAAAGCTCCATGGTCTGAAAGACTCCAAAGCCACCCTCAAGTCTCTGGGTCTTTATGGTGCCTTTGAGGAAACACTTCAGGCCCCTGTTTCTCAGCTCCATCGCCCCATCAGGACCTGCAAAAAAAAATGAAGCAGGGGTTTTAGATGCAGGCAGCTGCCCCCATCCGCCTCAGCCTCCCTACCTGGGATACTGAGGCCTACCAGCCAAACAGAACTTTTGATGGGATTCCTTAGGGCATTATACCAGTTCCCATGCCACTAGATCACATCCACCTTTAGTTTTCAGACCGCCTGCCCCCCTTCAACACCTCAAACCACTGTGTGCTGAACTGTGTGGAAAGGGGTTATATGCTTACATTTATTTCTACTACCACCTCCCACATGCTTTCCTTCTCATGAGCAACTTCTGGCACAGGAGATGCAAGTCTTCCTCTGAGTGGAAGCCAGAGAGGTTCTTCGTGACTTAAGAGGGAAGAGGTTTTACTCTAGTATTTCCTAATTCCACAGACCAAGGAGGGTCTCTGACTCATTTTAGACCTGAGCCGTCTTAGCGGCTACTCCAAAAAGCTGAAGTTCCACCTGGTCTCCCTGACCGCCATTATCCACTCCCTGGATCCGGGGGACTGGTACACCATCCTCGACTTGAGAGATGATTATTTCCACGTCTTGATTTTCCAAGTCCACAGAAGGTTTCTCAGGTTCACAGTAAACCAGACTCAATACCAATTTATGATTCTCCTATTCAGCCTTTCAGCATCCCTGAGGTTTGCATGAAATGCATGGCAGTAGTGTTGGCCTTCCTGAGAAAAAGAGGGCTACAAGTCTTCCTGAACCTCAATGACTGGCTGGTCAAAGGCCGGTCCCAGGCCCAGGTGCAGGCCAGTATCTACCTCATACAGTCGACCTTTCAGGTGCTAGGCCTGTACAGAGGATAGAGTTTATCACAGAGCAGTGCTTGATTTCTCCCAGGACATGGCTTTCCTCCCAGAAGCCCACTTCCAAACAATGGTGTCATTAATAGTTTAGCCACATGGCCACGTGCACATACGTAATGCAGCATGCGAGGCAATGCCTCAGACCCCTTCAGGCTTGACTAGCCTTGGTGTACTCACTAAGTTGCCATCACTTGGACTCATGGTTCCTGCCCGGTCCTTTCCTCCCTCAACTGGTGGGGGAGATCCTCTGTTGGTCCGCTCAGGTGATTCCCTTCAACAGACCCGAGCCCTCATTATCCCTAATTTCGGATGCGTCAGATCTAAGATGAGGGTCTCACCTAGGGCACCTCGGGATGCAGGGCCTGTGGTCCCAGGAGGAGCTTTCCTACATACAAATATCGGTGCTAAGAGCAGTCTGCCTGACCTGTCAGGTGTTCGCCCACATCATGAACAGAATGTGCTAGTACTCACTGACTGTATGGAAGCCATGTTCAACTCATCAAGCAGGGAGGAGCTCACCCCCCCCTTTTTTTCCTTCCGCCACCCCCCATGTCAGGAAACTATTTGCTTGTGGGAGTTCTGCATAACACACTCAATCCATCTCAAAGCTTCTCATCTTCCAAGAGCCCGCAACAAGCTGGCAGATCACCTTTCCAATCACCATGAGTGGTCCCTATTACTCTGACCTAGTAAAGATCATTTTCTGTCAGTGGGGGACTCAACAGGTAGATCTGTTTTCAACCAGGCAGAATAGGAAATGTCACCCATTCTGCTCCCTGTGAGGCCACAGCCAGGGCTCACTTATGGACGCTTTCCTGCTCTCTTGGACTGGACACTTCCTCTCCCCCCACCCCCATTCTTCTAGTGCACAAGGTCCTATTTGAAGATCAAGCAAGACAGAGAGCGGGTCACTTTTGTAGCCCTAGCCTAGCCCTGCGAACACTGGTTTGCCATGCTGTTGGGCCTTTTAGTAGCGACTCTGATGCCACTCTCTCCTCCCAGACCTGATATAGCAGGACCACGGTTGAATGCTCCACCCAAACGTCAACTTCCTTCACCTGACAGCTTGGAAGCTCTATGGCTAAATCCTGAGGAGCTGGCCTGTTTAGAGCAAGTCCACCAGATTCTGCTAGGTAGCAGGAAGCTCTCTACCAGAGCTACATACCTCGCCAAATGGAAGTGTTTTTCCATTTGCTCTTCCCAGCAAGGTGTCTCGCCCACGTGGTCATCTCTGCAGGCCGTTCTGGAGTATTTGCTACATCTGAAACAGCAAGGTCTGGCAATTTCATCAGTTAAAGTACACCTGGCAGCGATTTCTGCATTCCACACCCCGGTGGATGGCAGATCAGTTTTCTCGCTTGAGATGACTGTTTGTTTTCTCAAGAGCCTGGAAAGACTATACCCTCAGATTTGGGAGCCCATTCTCCTGTGGGTTCTGAACCTGGTCTTGTCAAAACTCATGGGGACCCCCTGTTCAAGCTGCTGACAACATGCCCCTTGTCAAACTTTTCCTGGAAGGTGGCCTTTTTGGTGGCTATCACTTTAGCCAGGAGATCAGGGCCCTGTACAGCCTTCTTTAAGGACAAGGGACAGCTTTGCCCTCACCTTGCATTCCTCCCAAAGGTGGTTTTGCAATTTCACCGTAATCAGGCTATTTTTCTGCTAGTTTTCTTCCCAAAACTGCACACGAACAGGGAGGTGCAACGTCACCGCACATTGGACTTTAGATGTACCTTGGCATTCTACATTGAGAGGACAAAAAATTCCGTAGATCCACACAGCTCTTTGTGGCAGTAGCGGACAGGATGAAAGGCCTTCCTATTTCGGCTCAGAGGATCTCATCCTGGGTCACATCATGCATTCACACATGCTACGAGCAGGCAGAGTTCCCACCACTGGCTATAGTGATGGCCCATTCTAAAAGGACGCAAGCTTCCTCAGCAGCATTCCTGGCCCAGGTGCCAATCCAGGACATCTGCAGAATGGTGACTTGGTTATTGGTACATATGTTTTCTTGCCACTATGCCATCACCCAGCAAGCTAGAGATGATTCCAGGTTTGGTCGAGCTGTGTTGCGGTCAGCATGTCCATGAACTCCGATCCCACCTCCTATGGTACTGCTTGGGAGTCACCTAACATGGAATGGACATATGCAAGCACTCGAAGAAAAACAGTTCCTAACCTTTCCATAACTTGCTCTTAGAGATGTGTTGCATATGGTCCTGCTTTGAGCAGGGCGTTGGACTAGATGACCTCCTGAGGTCTCTTCCAACCCTAATCTTCTATGTCCGTTCCACGACCCCCTAACCCTCTGTCAGAGTTGGCTGGCAAAAAAGGAACTGAGAGGGTGCAAGGTTGGCTGGGCCCCTTATACTGGCACATGAGCACGCAACACCAGAGAGAGCTAGAGCCGACTCAGTGGGGATCACTGGGAAAAATTTCTGGTGACTTCACAGCACGCACACACCTAATGCGGAATGGGCAACGCCTCTCGAAGAACAGTAGTTCCAGAAAGGTTAGTAACACTTTTTTTTCAGACAGGTGGTAACAGATGTTTATCTCCCTGTCTGGTCATATGCGTATTAGGTATTGTCTGCCTCACAGTGTATGACTGTATGCATATTGAGCCTGGTGCTAATCAGGAGATTGCGAAATCAATAAGAGGAAAGCCAAGAAGAAACAGTAAGCAGGGGATGTCCTGTTTATGAGTAAGGATAAATGATTGTCTTGATATTTGTTTCTAGGGTACCAGGAGACACTCTGGTTCATAGAATCATAAAAGATTAGGGTTGGAAGAGACCTCAGTAGGTCATCTAGTCCAACCCCCTGCTCGAAGCAGGACCACCCCCAATTGAATCATCCCAGCCAGGGCGTTGTCAAGCTGGGCCTTAAAAACCCTCTAAGGATGGATCCTTCACTGAGGAGGCAAGCTAACATAAGAACAGCCATACTGGGTCAGACCAAAGGTCCATCTAGCCCAGTGTTCCGTCTTCCAACAGTGGCCAATGCCAGGTGCCCTAGAGGGAGTGAACAGAACAGGTAATCATCAAGTGATCCATCCACTGTCTCCCATTCCCAGTTTCTGGCTAACAGATGCTAGGGACACTATCCCTGCCCATCCTGGCTAATAGCCACTGATGGACCTATCCTCCATGAATTTATCTAGTTCTTTTTTGAACTCTGTTATAGTCCTGGCCTTCTCAACATCCTCTTGCAAGGAGTTCCACAGGTTGACTGTGCATTGTATGAAAGAAAAATACTTCCCTTTGTTTGTTTTAAACTTTCTGCCTGTTAATTTCACTTGGTGACCCCTAGTTCTTGTGTTATGAGACAGCGTACATAACACTTTCTTATTTACTTTCTCCACACCAGTCATGATTTTATAGACCTCTGTCATATCCCCCCCCTTAGTCGTCTCTTTTTCAAGCTGAAAAGTCCCAGTCTTATTAATCTTTCCTCATATGGAAACCGTTCCATACCCCATTTTTGTTGTCCTTTTCTAAACCTTTTCCAATTCCAATACATCTTTTTTTGAAATGGGGCGACCACATCTGCATACAGTGTTTAAGATGTGGGCGTACCATGGATTTATATAGAGGCAATATATTTTTTTATTTCTATCCCTTTCTTAATGATTCCCAACATTCCGTTCACTTTTTTGACTGCCACTGCATATTGAGTGGATGTTTTCAGAGAACTATCCACAATGACTCCACAATCTGTTTCTTGAGTGGTAACAGCTAATTTAGACCCCATCAAGCTGACAGTGTTGTGCCTCATGAAAAGAGGTATCAGGTGAAGCGCTGTTAAGCAATATGCTAGACATGAGACTATTTTGTTAATTATCTGTAGGCTCTAAAATGTACATTATTTTATTTTGTATATAACCATGTTTCCAGTATTTCTATTTGCTATCACTTGAATCGCTATTCTTTGTTAAATAAATTTTTATTTGATTTTTCTGTAAATATATCTAAAGGTTAAGCACAGAGATGATCTGAGGTGCAACTGTAAGTTGGGGGAAATACTGTTTCTTTGGAAGCAGCGGACCTGTGAATATTGTGAGTGTCCAATGGAATGGGCTGGACACTCTGGGGAGATGTTTGGGGGTTGGTGTGTGCCTTTGGCTAACCTGTGGGGAGAGAGTAGTTTCTGCGTAGATCTAGAGAGGAGTGCATGTTGCCTAGATCAGTGCAGTTGGAGAACTGACTCTGGCAGGCACAGACAGGATTTCCTCAGACTAAGGGCAGGTGGTAGCAAGGTGCCTCACAACCCTGGGTTCCCTGGGAAGCATCACAGGAAGTCACCCACAGCAAATACCCATAGGGACCAGCACTCAAAGAAGAAATGAAGGTTACTTACCTTATAGTAACTGGAGTTCTTTGACTGCTTGCTCATGTCTATTCCAATGTAGGTGTGCGTGCACCGTCACCAGAAGTTTTTCCCCTAGTGGTATCCATCGGCTTGACTCTGGTGCCCCCTGGAGTGGCACCTTCATACTGTAGTATATAGGTATGTGACGTCCTGCCACACCTTCAGTTCCTTCTTACCGCCTGTGACGGTTGCTGGAACGCTGTTTGTCTCTTGCTTTGCAAGTGATTCTCCTGAGTGGTTTTCTTTATCCTGTAAATAGATTTTTAAATGGCATGTAAATAGTTAGGATTAGAATAAATTAACAAATAGTTAGATCGCTTAGGGTGCTTAGGGTACTTAGGGCTAGCCTACACTGGCAACGCTTTACGTGCCTTGTTTGGTCATTGTGCAGTGCAGCACTGTGAGAGAGCTCTCCCAGTGCTCTAAAAAAACCACCTCCACAAGGGGCATAGCTCCCAGTGCTGAGAGCTTGGCTTCCAGCGCTTGGGGCACTGTTTACACTGGCGCTTTATAGCGCTGCAACTTGCTGCACTTGGGGGTGTTCTTTCACACCCCTGAGTGAGAAAGTTGCAGCGTTGTTAATTGCCAGTGTAGACAAGCCCTTAGTAGGTTCCTGTCCTGCAGGAGTAGTCCTCCTGAGACACTGGAGCATGCCTCGGTCCCATGGCTTCAAACAATGCGTGGCGTGCCACAAGCCCATGCCAGTTAGTGACCTGCATGAAAGCTGAGAGACTGTCATATTCAGGAATGGTGCTGGATTTGTAAAAACTTTAAGCCCAGGACAAAGGAGGAGAGAGAAAACAGACTCAAAATCCTTCTCATGGAGGCAGCACTTTGCCCCTCATCGTAGCAGCAGCCCAATTTGGCAACAAGTACTTCCTCGGTCAGAAGGGAGCAGACATCGAGTTGACCATGGGCATTCCACAGCCGTGGCACTAGGGCTCATCCCATCAGCATGGCCACCGACCCAATGATAAATGCTACTCCTGTGGCCAATGTGGACCCCTTGGATGGTTCAACCATACCAAGGTTCTCACGTAGTGTGATCCCACTCAGCGCCCTCAAAAGTGAGAGCTCCCCCACTATTCCCCTCAGAATGGGGTTTGGTTCTGGGTGCCGAGGTGGCTGAAGCACAGGATACCCTGTGGAGGACCCACCAACAAGAAAGGACATGCAAGGCCTGGTGTCAATCCAAGCCTCATTGTCGTCTTCCCCTGATAAGGCCGTGGTGGGGATGACCATAGCACCCACTCAGGATGATTAAAAGGCTCACCAAGAACTTTTGCGTCATGTAGCCCAGAACCTGGGGATACAGTTAGAGGAGATCGCAGAGTCAGCCCCTGCCCTAGTGTACATATTAGCACTTTCAGGATCAGCAAAAGTGGCCCTGTCCTTGAATCTGGCCATCTTGCAATTTATGAGGGCTCTGTGTCCACCCCCTGCATCGCTCCAGCTCACAGCAAAGCAGGTGGAAAGAAAGTACTTTTTACCCCCCAAGGGGTATGAGTATCTATACACCCATCCCCCTCCAGGATTCCTAGTCATTGCTGCTGCGAACAAATGAGAGACACAAAGGCAGCAAGGCCCATCACCCAAAGTGAGAGAGGCTGGGAAACGGGGTTTATTGGGCAGGAAGGAATATTCCACAGAGGACCTCCTGCTGAGGATATCAAACCACCAGGGCATGGGCTGCTGTGATTTTAATTCTGGTCAGTGATGATAACGTTTAAGGAACTCTTTTATCTGAATTCGTGGCCCTTATAGAGGAGAGTAAGGCTGTGGTCAAAGCATCCCTTAAGGAGGCCTTGGATGCGGCAGCTAGAACTATGTCCACAGAGATGGTCATGAGACGGAGCTCTTGGCTTAAGACCTCTGGACTGCCCCTCGAGGTCCAACAAACAATTCAGGACCTTCCATTTAAGGGGAATTCCCTCTTTTCCAAACAAACTGACGCTTGGCTTCACAACCTTAAAAAAGGGCCACTCTTAAGTCGTTGGGCCTTCACCTCCGCCCCAATGCGCAAACAGTACAAGTCCCAACCTATGAGCCGATTTTACCTGCTGCAATACCAGCAGAGACAGGACTTCGGCCGGCAGAGGAACAAGGGCTTCAGGAGGAAGCATGTGCCGTACACCTCCCCAGCCTCTATGTCTGGGCCCGTGATACAGTTGACTGGTTCTAAGCGGACCTTTTGAGAGTATGCCCGAGGATGGCGTGCCAGACCAGAGCCTGGATCTTACCCCTATGGCAAACTGTATCCTCAAAAGCAGTGATTCCGAAGAGTATTTAAGGGCCATGGTGGGTACCTGGTTGTATAAGCTGGGAAACATTGAGCAGGAATAGAGCGGTAGTATTACCCCTAAACAGCATTGGTGAAATCGTTATTGGAATGTGTGTCCAGTTCTGGTGTCCACACTTTAAAAAGGATGTTGAAAAATTGGAAAGGGTTCAGAAGAGAGCTGCAAAAATGAGTTAAGGTCTGGAAAACTCACCATTCAGTGAAAGATTTAGGAAGCTCAATCTATTTAATTTATCAAAGGGAAGGTTAAGAGGTGACTTGATCACTTGTTAGTACCTGTAAAGGGCTCTTTATTCTAGCAGACAAGATCAGAGACTGCCTAAGAAGCCTAAAATAGATTAATTCAGGCTATTGATAAACCACACATTTTTAAGTTTGGGTACTTAACTATTGGAACAGCTTATCAAGGGTTGTGGCTTCTCCATCACCTGAAGTCTTAAGTCAAAACTAGATGTCTTTGTAAAATATACGTCAGCTCAAACACAGGGTATTGACGTGGAGGAATTTCTGGATGAAATTCTTGGCTTGGTCAGATTAGATGGTTAAAATCATCACTTCTTTGCTTTAATGAATCTGTTCTTACGAGGGGACACAGATGTCCCTTCAGTTTTTCTCACCTGGCTTTGAGGTGTTTGATGTTTCTCTTTCCCCTCCCATATTCTTTAGGTGGATTGAGGGAAGAGCCAAATATACCTTTCTCCCTCCCCAACCTCATTCCCAGCCCCAGGTCTCGCGAAGCTTCAACTGGCTGCTCTAAGGCTCCTATGGTAATACAAATAAATAGGCACTTTGGCTGCTCCATCTGCCTCACTCCTTGCTGACATACAAACATACCTTAGTAGGAATATGTGGCTTCCTTCCAGTGTAAATGTGAGGGGAAAGAAATGGTCAAATCCAGAATTACAGTTTTGAAGACCAAAATTGGGCTCTTATTCGCTCTTGATGTGTTAGTAAAAAATATTTTTAAAAGAATGGAGTCCAGCTGCATTTTAACTTAACAAACATTTTTTAAATCCTTGCTAGGCCAACCAGTCTTTTGAAAATGAGGATGCTGTTTATTAGTGATTTATCACTAACAATTTTGTCCTTGGATAAATGATGCAGTTTCCATTGAATTCAGTGAAGTTATTCTACGTGTATCTGAAGGTAGAAATAGACCTTGAACATCAATTTTCAATTGGTCTGGATGATTGTGACTTTGCTAAGGTCGCATGCAAATCTTATTAATTGGATGGCTTACCAAAGCAATGTAACTTTTCATTTAAAGTCTGTGGTAGAGTTCTTAGATCAATTTTAACTTAGTTTAGATTTTATTTTACAAGTAGATTACTAACCTTGCCCCTAATTCCAGCCTGTAAAATCTTGTGGTTTTACAGTCACACTTTTTTAAAGTGTTTCTCTCCTCTGTTGCTATATGAAAGGCTCACACAAATAAGGGGGAAATATGACTAGCTACCTGACTCTGCAGAGGAAACAAACTGACTAGACTACTGTCAAAGGCACATAATAAAGTGTAATGAAATAAATAAATCTGCTATGTGATCTTAGGTATTAATTGAAGCAATAGTAAATACAATATGTTGGCAGAAGTGTGCGGGTTTTGTTTTTAAGTTGACTTTCCTCTTAAAATAGTATGTTCTATTTAGTTTCCATTTTTGGACTTCGAAAAAGAAATCATAAATCAGTTCTTTCAGTCTGCTTTAAAGCTTAGAAGTTGTTTTGGAACTGGAGATAAGTGTTTTTCTTGCTTTATGTACACTGAATTGGCTTGTAATGAGAAGAGCAACAAACTTAGTATTGATTCACTATAGAGTAGCATTTGTTATAAAAATATATTTACTAGATAATTGTGATTCTTGTGCACTAGCTGAACTTCTGTTCTAAATATCTAAACCGTTGTGTCTGTTCCCATTTTAAAAAAAAAACCCATCAGTATTTATATTGATAGAAATGCATGGTATCATTTGACAAATCCAAGTTTTAAGACTTTACTACATTGGAAATTTATTTCATTTCTGTACTTTAGAAGGTTTTAAGTATATTGAATTGTTTTTGTTCAACCATGAAAAAATGTAGCTGTTGCGGCAGATGGAAATGAATCCTCTCCCCTCTGTCTCCCGAATTCTGTGTGAAATTTACTTTTCCAGTGCTAAAATTAAAAAAGCCTCACTATTGAATATCTAGCCCAGCGGTAGGCAACCTATGGCACACGTGCCAAAGGTGGCGTGCAAGCTAATTTTCAGTGGCACTCACACTACCCGGGTCCTGGCCACTGATCCGGGAGGCTCTGCATTTTAATTTAATTTTAAGTGAAGCTTCTTAAACATTTTAAAAACCTTATTTACTTTACATACAACAATAGTTTAGTTATAGATTATAGACTTATAGAAAGAAACCGTCTAAAAACGTTAAAATGTATTACTGGCATGCAAAACGTTAAATTAGAGTGAATGAATGAAGACTCAGCACACCACTTCTGAAAGGTTGCTGACCCGGATCTAGCCTAAGGTGTAGAGTGATAAGCAAACTGATTAGCAAAGCCAGGGAATTTGAAACCCCTGGGAGTGACAGTAGTACAAATTGTGAGTTATTGGCCCCTAGTTATCAGTTCTGTTTGTTCCTCAGGAAGCTGAAGATCTGGCTTTCAAATTTCTGACATCTTGTTAGATTACTTATTCATACTTTTTGTAGATTTTTTTTAACTTTTACTTTGGATGTAAAGGTGTCATCCGGCTAGGCTGTGCCTAATTGGTTGCCTGATTGCTTTCTTTTTAAAAAAGGCTAGAACTCCATAAAATTTAGAGTTTATAGGCAGAACATCACAAGGGTTAAACTGTAGTAGTTAAAAAGGAGTGCGGGAAGTCATTAGGATTTTAGGGGGAGGGTTGTTTTTTTTGTTTGTTTTTAAACAAGCAGTAGTGGATTTATAGACGTGAGGAATCAGTAAAAGTAACTTGCTTCTGAGCAGAATTTTTTAGATGCAAATGGACAGGGACAAGTTTTGAAGAGAGACATATTTTAATATATCAGGGTTCATAAATAAATAACCACATAACATTGTAGACTTCTAGCTTATTGTACACTTTATCCTTCCATCCCTCCTGGTTTTGTCATGTCTACATTTTAAAAAAAGGTTCTCTGAGGTAGGGCAACATTTCTTCATTGTCTGTAAGCACCTAATGTGCTTCTGAGCACTGAATAAATCTAAAATAGTAGCAGCAAGTTTTTTATCCCCTTTTGATAAGCTGTATCTCAGAAGTTAAGCTGGTTCTTTTTGGATTTTACTTATCGTATCTGTTTAAAACCTTAAATTTTAATTTTGCAGAAATACAGCAAAGCAATTTTCTTTCCATGCAGTTCTTGATAGGTCTTTTATAATTTCTCAACAAACTTGATCGTGAAGCTTTGTTTTGGTGCAAATAACTCCATGTATATCAAACATGGCAAAGACAATTTCCAAAGTAAAGATTAAATTGTAATGATGAATATTTAAATTGCAGTTTTGAATACTTTCAGGGCCTGTAGAGCAGTGGTTCTTAACCATGGGACCAGGACCCCTTGGGGGCCACGAGCAGGTTTGTTGGGGGTCTCCAAGAAGGGACCAGCATTAGACTCGCTGGGGCCCAGGGCAAAAAGCCAAAGCCCCACCGCATCGGGCTGAAGCCTAGGTGCCTGAGCCCCGCCACCTGGGGCTGAAGCCTGAGCAATGTAGCTTTGTGGGGGCCCCTGTGGCATGGCGCCCCAGGTAATTGCCCTGCTTGCTGGCCCTGGCTTTTATATGCAGAAAACCAGATATCGTGGCACAGGTGGGCCATGGAGTTTTTATAGCATGTTGCGGGGAGGGCTCAAAAAGAAAAAGGTTGAGAACCTCTGCTTTAGAACATGTTTACACAGCCCACGACATCCAGAGCCTTCCATACTAGGTCAATAGACTTAGATAGTGGGGCTTGCACTAGTGGTCTAAAAATAGCTATGTAGATAGCGCTTTGAAGTTGCAGCTTGGGCTTCTTAGTCCACTCCACTCTAGGCTTCAGAGCCCAAGATCCAGCCTGAGTTGCAACTTCAGATTGCTTTTAGGAGTCCTCAGCTAACACAAGCTTTGAATTGTGAGGAAACTGAGGGAGAGTTGTGGCCACTTTGCCCTTTATGCCTTGTACAGTGGTATCAGGAGGCCACAGGCCTCGATGCATGATCTCAAAGAACAGTGCTATTCAAAAACTCAGATCTCCCACCCATAAGGTGCATGCCCACCAACAGAGAAATCCACGCTGACTAAAACATCTTGAACATCTCTTGGGTACTGAAATGCTTACCTCAGGTTATATATTAGAGTTCTTTAAAGATCAACCCGATTAGCTATAGGAAAGAGAACTGGATTTTTCTGTTTTAAACACTAGCAACTGATGTGTTTGCCAAACCCCAGCTGTATGTCTGTGCATGAGTCAAAATCCAACTTGATTTCTAGGCTGAATTTGAAAAGCTGAAAGTTAGAAAAATTATAGTTTGAGTGATAAACCGTGTGACTTGGATTTAGAAATGTTGAAACAGTGAAAATAAAAACCGGAAATGTAATTTTTACTCAATTTTCAGAGTATTATCCAAGTGTTTTTATAAAACTTCCCCCCCCAAAGTAGTGAAACACATAATTACTCTGTGCTCCTGAATGTACAGGATTTTGCACCCTAGCTTAGAGAGTATTTGTCTAAGAAAACACATTTTTTCATGGTCTATTGTATTTTTAGAGATCGCATTTTTTTCACTAAGCCAAATAAGTTGAAAAGCTCTTCATTCAAGTACATGTATAATAAAACTAAATCCAGGTGCATATTTTGCAGTGTTTTGACATCTTGCAGCCATAAACAGTTGCAGAGAAACTGTGTAGTACAGATCATGTTTACTTCTGCAGGGCATTTTATTTGCTTTAATTTCAAAGTAATTTTTGCTAGAAAGTAATGCAAATTATTGTATTGAAGAGATTTTTAAGGCTTTATTAAAATTAATTTTCAACACTAGGCTATTACTCTAAAACTTTAATGCCTTTTCGCCATAAAATTGTGTGATCAGACTAGTACAGTCTGCTCTTTAATTTTATGTATAGTATTCAGAAGGCTGGAATTTTAACACTATTTTATTTTTCTGTTTTGCAGAATGTTTGATGTGGGAGGCCAGAGATCAGAGCGGAAGAAATGGATTCATTGTTTTGAGGGAGTTACAGCAATAATCTTTTGTGTAGCGCTCAGTGATTATGACTTGGTCCTAGCAGAAGATGAGGAAATGGCAAGTAAACTAATCTTGAAGGAAGGGGGAGAAGAGGAAATAAAAATTAAATGATCTTGAAAGAAGTTAAACCCTTTATGAAAAGTGTGTCCTCTGTTTTCACAAGGAAGTAATTTCCACTTGCAAGTGTCCCGGTGGACAGTAGAAATGGTGAAGAAAATGCCATCTCTTTGAATATTACTGGCATAAGAAAATATCTAGAAAGAAATTCTTAATGAATACTTTGGTTTACAGGTAGCTCTTTTCCATGTTCCAAAAGACATTCTATTTTTAAATTAGGTAACAGAGGTGAACACTTGTTTTAAATTGCATAGTAGGGGGTTGTTAAGACAAATTTTGGTGATTCAAACAATTTTTAGTGGAAAACCATATGGCTTATTTAGACCACCACTTTGTCTTTTCCCTGTGTTTTCTTTCTAGGTAAAAAAAAGTTTCCAGTCCTTCAATCTTCCTTTCTATATGTCTCTTTCTCTGAAAATTTTCCCTGCATTTGCTGGTCTCCTCTTGCTATGTCTTCGTTTCTTTGGTTTTTCTTTCCAGCAACTCTTCTTTTCTCTTCTTTCAGGATCAGACTCCCCTAGCGAAAACAGACACAAACTAGCACCACTCTTTATTCATGGAGCTGACAAGAGTGATCCTAATCTGTGTTGCTCTCTAGCTGGCTTAATAAGTAAAGGACTTCTGTGGTGCTGACTCTCCTGTAGACTGTAATTTGGGGGGTAAGGAAGTAGCCTTCAAGTCAAGCCTAGGCAAATTGTGTCCCCGGTGGGTGGTAGTCTACTGATGTAAACAGTTAAAAGCATGGCAGAGGCTATATGCATGACTGGAAAATGTTTGTGAGTAAAGCACTTTTTCATTTGATCTCCTGGTAACACTGGAGTACTTGACTATCTGGCAGGGCTGCCATATTTGATTTTTTTAACTTCTTTAAGAGGAGTTATTCAGTAATCAATTTCCACTTAAAGGTCACTGGCTTCGCTGGAATTCTTTTTCTTTATGACATTTGCAGCTATATGTGGAAGAGTGACACTAAACTGTGCAATTGTTAGACATTCAATATTCAAAACTTCAGTCATAAGTAAATGAAAAAATAATTTACTCACCTGAACGCCGCCACAATTATAATAGGAAATTGTGCTTTGATTATTTTGTTCTCTGTTTCATACAGCATTAGGGTAGGGTTTTGGGATTCAATATACAAAAAGACTTTTACAGGAGATTTTATTACTCGATTAGAAGAGTTTCACCATATCAAACATGTATATGTTTCCTGATTTCATTACTATTGAAAAGGATAATGGAGGGTAGGCTGAAGTATCTTCTTTTCAATTGCAGAATCGGATGCATGAAAGCATGAAATTGTTTGACAGCATCTGCAACAATAAATGGTTTACAGACACTTCTATTATTCTTTTCCTAAACAAGAAGGATCTCTTTGAAGAAAAAATCAAAAGGAGTCCCCTCACTATTTGCTACCCTGAATATGCAGGTATTCTGCTACTTACGTGGGAAGTCAAGTCACTTCCGTTATGGAGTCTTATTACTGGTTTTATGCATGAACCAGTAAGAAACAGTTTAATCTGGAATCAAAGATGCGTCTGTAGCTAGTAGTTAGGGGAGATCGTTTTTTAGTTGTAAACTGAGCCAATTTCATATGGAAGTTGAGTAACAAAAACATGAAACTTCACTATGCCACTTTTAGTCACTTCAAAGTATGTGCCAAATCCTTCTCTCCTTATTTACATGAGTAGTCCCAGCTGAGTCAATAGAACAATGAATATGAGTAAGGCTAAGAGAATTTAGCCTTATAACTGCTCATTGTAGAGCAGGAATGCTCCTGTTAGACCAGTACTCACTATCTCTGGGCTGCGAGCATTGACAGCCTGAAAAATCACAACCAGGTCTAAACATATTCCAAAATATAGTTAACTGAACCTCAAAGATACGAAAAACTGTACATATAAGGGGAGAAAACTGTCCCAAACTTGTAACTGCTTACAAAATGGCAACTCTGATAGTCTTTCCAACATAGATGTATTGTAAGATGATGGTTTGAGGACATAGTTGGACAATTACTAACATTAAACAAGAATTTAAAATATTTAACTAATCAAAAGTATTGTTACATTCATGGTTTATTGAAAGCTAATGTCAAACATCTTTTCAAATACATGGAATGTTTGGAAACACTGGGGGAGAATCCACACAAATATTTGGTTCATTGTTCAGTATTTAAAGTGTTTAAACGTTCTTCGTGGTGAGATCCTTTCCAATTTATTCTGCTTAGGCTCTTCCTGTACTCCATTTTGCTCCAAATCATAGGATTTTCTCCTAAAGAGGTTTAGGGCATTTAGATTTTTTTTAAACACATTGGAAGGAAAAACATGATATGCAAGAATTCTTTAGGAAGAGAGGATGATGTAATTCAGCAGTGGTCTGTATTTAGATTTCTACTACCTATTGGTAGATTTATATAATTATATGAAATTCTATCATTCTGTTGTGCAGAGAATACTTACTTGAAAAAAGTAATTAAAACTGGGAGAGAAAAGAGGGAATAGGCCAAATACAAATTTAGGCAGGTGGAGATGGAAGAAAGCCCCATGAAAAAGAAAAGTGAGTGTAAACAAAAATGGAATGGGGGAAGGTTTTTTTTGTTTTGTTTTTGCTTCCCTCAGTATTTATTTTCCTTAGTGTTTAATCTGAAAACATGAACAAACAATTCCATGGAAACAAAACCATCATTTCTATTTGCAGAGCAGTTATAGCTCTTTAATAACCTGATCGACCTCCCATTGAAGTCAAGGGTAAAGCTTCCAAGTAAATGGGAGTTGGATTGAGTCCATAGCCATATATATAGATATAGATATATAGATATAGATATAGATAGATGATAGATAGCTAGATAGATAAAAATTAAAGCATTAATAATCCAGTATGTTTTACCACCAGCAAGTTTTATACTTAAAACAGTAGTTGTGAGGTTACTTAAAACTGCATACAATTCTTCCATTTTTTTAAAGAAACTGTCCAGCAGTTTTAAAAAAAAATAGTTCATGGCTTCCTTCAAAGTGTATAGTATTCATTGCTGCTTAGGCCTTGTCTACACTACAGGGGGAGATCGATCTAAGTTACGCAACTTCAGCTACGCGAATAACATAGCTGAAGTCGACGTATTTAGATCTACTTACCGCGGGGTCCACACTATGCGATGTTGACTGGAGACGCTTTCCCATTGACTCCCCTTACACTTCTCATTCAGGTGGAGTACAGGAGTCGACGGAAGAGCGATCGACGGTCAATTTAGCGGGTCCTCACTAGACCCGCTAAATCAACCGCCAGTGCATCAGTCGTCGCATGTCGAACCCCCAGTAAGTGTAGACAAGCCCTTAGTCTAAAATTTAATGTTTATTGATCAACTTTTTCCCTTCCTTCAGGATCCAACACTTATGAAGAGGCAGCTGCATACATCCAGTGTCAATTTGAAGATCTGAACAAGAGAAAGGACACAAAGGAAATCTATACTCACTTCACATGTGCCACAGATACCAAGAATGTGCAGTTTGTTTTTGATGCTGTAACTGACGTCATCATAAAAAATAACCTAAAAGACTGTGGCCTCTTCTAAGGCTTAGCATTCAATGGTAATTGTGTTCCTTGACCAGAATGAGAAATAGAACTTTTCATCATTTTGTATGTGTCTCAGTAATATAAAGCATTTGTACATGTACATAGGAATCTAATTCTCTTGATCTTTATTTTTAGATTTGAAGAATGACTTCACAAACTCCTAACCTGATGGGGTTTCAAGAAGAAAGAAGTACAAAACAATTTGTGCTGAATAACAGACCAGTACTGTACTTGCCTGTTTTAACAGCTTTATTTATGTTTGTCTTGTAAATTTAAGTAATTAAATATTAGGTAACAATGAAAAGTATCTTGATTGTATGTATGCTTGTAATTGTAGGAATGTTATTTGTATGAACATTGAACAGAATATTTTAACTTGATTTGTGTTCCAAAGTTTTCACGTTTTATGAGAATGCTCTTAAGGAGAGTAAATTTTTTTTTTTTTTTTTGCCTTTGGATTATTTAAACATCTTATAAAACTTAATTTTTGTTTTGTCTTAAATATGCATGCTGACTTATTAGGTTTTGTTTGCATAACCAAGTGTTATAGGCTTCTTGGTAGTCTAAAATAATCTTATGCTTGCTCAGCTTTAAAGGGACACTGTGAATTCAAGTTTGTCCCTAACCTTTAGGTTTTGAAAAAGCTCTTAAAAATTTCAAGGCTAATGAAAATTTTCTTTGATTTATTAGAATTCCAGTGGAAACAAGTGATTACAAATAAACTTTTGCTTGCAATCTTTTCAGCCTAACTATTACAACACTGAGAAACTGAAACTGGATTAATTAATTTTCATTGCCAAGCTGATGGAAATGTAAAAAGAAATTATTAGGAGAAATAACAGAGATTACATTTTTAAAATGTATTTTGTCTATTTATCTTCTTTCTCCTGTGAGTGACAAAACTCTCCTTGCTCTTGTAAAAGCCAGTGGCAAAACTTGAGAACAAGAAGACTTGTTTTCTTTTCATTCCATGGATTTAGAATCTGGCTCCTAATGTGTTGCTAGTAATTGTAGGTAAGAAAACTAGTTCTACAAATTGATAGTCATGAAAACATCAGACACTACCAAAAAGCAATGCACAGTGGTATTAAATATAGTACAGATATTTTCTGTTGCAAATATAAAGAAAATCTTCACTATCTCTGATCTCCGTATGAGGTAATTATTTGCTAATGTTGACTTTTAATGGTGTACACGTGTGTGATTTTTTTTAAATTGACAGTGTCCCTTTAAATAATATTGCATAGAATTTCTTTTCAGTTAATTTTACCTTTCATTGTATTATTTACTATGTAAGGGATATATTGTGCATTGCCTTATTGGTAGTGCCAAAACTGATTTTTATACATTTGAAACTGAAATAAGCTTTTATTTTGTAAATAAGTTCTTAGATGGTTGTCCTGAGCATTTTGGTCACCTAAGAAATGTAATCACAACAAATTTAGAAATATTACTTTCTACAATTGTTGGAACATTGTTTGTAACTACCGTACTACTTTGTCCAAGACGAGAACACCTCTGAAACTGTTGCTAGTTTTCCATATTTTCTTACAGATTCATATGCTTAGAAGTGTTCATTCTAAATGTCTAACTAGAGTTATTTTAAAGTATTAACTCATTTTTGGTTGTGTGTATTCTTGGTTTAAGGCTGTCAAATGGCCTTGAAATAGTTTTTATCTCAGCTCTTTTCATTTTTGGAATTTTCCATTATTTGCTATGGAATTTCTAAATGTTTTCAAATGAGAGGTTAAAACAAAGGAGCAGTAATATTAATTTATTAATGATAGAGGTTGTTGAAAATGTTCACACAGAACAAGCTCTTTTATTTAGTAATTATGGTAAACAGTTTACATCTTGGACTGCTTTGATTTGTGCATTATGCTGCAGTCACAACTGATTTTATGTAACATTGAAATATTTTGTGACTATTTAACTTGTCTTTGTACTTAATGTAAAAAAAAATTGGAATTAATCAAAAATTACTGAAAATTTGTCTAAATTCTTTGTGCCTTGCCTAAGAGAAATGTTTTTCATTAAATTTACTGATGGAAGACGTGCTGCATCCATTTTGTGAAGATAGTGAATAAAAATGAAAAGAAATGAAATTGTGAGTAAATTCACATGAGTGTATGTAAGTAAAATAAAAATGAGCACACATTGATGACCATTACTGATGGATTCCTGAATTTTATCCTGTATAATTTACTAACATCCTAATAAAATTGAGATTTTTTTTTAAAAAGATGAAGTATAATTCTTTCCTGAAATATATACACTGTTTTTTGTCCTGTGCTAAACAAGTGTATTGAAAATATATCTGCTCATGCGCTCTTCCATTCCAGACTGATGGACTTTCCTCTTTTGACTTGAGTTGGCAGCTGGACAAATTTCCATGAAGACTCTCCTTGCCGCTGCCACCGCCTCCCCCCTCGCCCTCCTCACCCCCCCCCCGCCCTCCCCTGGAACTGATATTGGTTCTATGGTGGGAATCTCACAGGTCTGGCTTACATTTATGGAATGGTGTATACAAAATAAGCTGTTCTTTTTCATGCATTTTAAAGCCTAAAGGGACCATTATGAAGATCTAGCCTGAGCTGTATAACACAAGCCATGGTATTTCACCAATAATTACTACATCAAGTTCATAACTTCTGGTTGATCTAGAGCATATCTTTTAGAAAGTCATCCAATCTGAAATACTTCAAATGTTGGAGAATCCTCCCATGAGCTTTATCTTCCAGCCTATTGAAGGGTGTTTATGCCTTGTCAAATATAAAGAACTATCTACTAACAAATTGTCTCCCTATAATCTCATTAATGCTTTATACACAGGTCATGTCACCTCACTTCTTGGTATTTTCCTACTCATACATCCAAAGACAGTGCTAGCCCTCGTAGCCATAGCATCATGCGGGAAGCATGTATGCAGATAGTTAATTATCATGACATCTGTCACTTTATAAGAACAGCCATACTGGGTCAGATCAAAGATCCATCTAGCCCAGTGGCCTGTCTTCTGACAGTGGCCAATGCTAGGTGCCCCAGAGGGAATGAACAGAACAGGTAATCATCAAGTGGCCCATTCCCAGCTTCTGGAAAACAGGCTAGGGACACTTTCAGAGTTGCTGCTTTCCAGAATAGAGTCAAAATTACACCAACTTGTGACACCAACACCAAAATGTGTGTGAGCCACCAAAATGACATCAACTTGTGATACCAACACCTTTGACAACTGAAATTGTAGCTTCCCTCTAATACAGAACAAAGAACTTCATTAGATCAGAAAAGTGGTATCCTTGAAGTTACTGGATCTGGCTGCCTTTTTCTCTCTGCTTCACTGTAACGCTACAGCCTAGAAACTTCCTCAGTCCACCTCTTATCCAGCTCCCTGCGACAGTTTTAAAGAAACAGCACACCTCTTCTCTGTCTTGTGTGTGTTTTACATTTCACCATAAATGACCAATTTATTAAGATTTTTAATGGAACCAGAGACATGCCTAGTGATACTAAGGGTACTCTATCCCAACATTAACTACCTCTTATATGAGGTTGTTTGCATGTGTATGATTTATCAATTATGGCTATAGCCCCTAGAAATAAATTAATCTAGCCAATTTAAAATCTACAAGAATACTGAGATGAGGTTTTTGTGCTTTTGAAAGGTTCAGCATCTTTTGCTAAGAGTACAAAGGATCACAGAGATAAACTTGCAAGGTGTGAATCTGTTGGGCTCCACACCAGATAAAAGCCTATCATATATGACTTGGAAGTATCTTCTTTGAGCATTTGTCCACATGGATTTCACTGTAGGTGTGTGAGCCAAGAAGTGTCCATTGGGGCTATGCATGCATCCTGCTTACCCTCACACCCCCTACAGCAAGGGTAAAAAGGACAGAGCAGCCTCAACCACCAGGTCCTTTTCATTACTCATGGTAGCGAGTCAGAGCCCAGGGTGGCCTCCAGCTTCCCCATAGTTCTTAGATTTAGAATTAGTTTTGATAAGTTTTATTTTTTTTCTTTTGAATATCAGTCTGATGGCTGAGACTAGGTTTCTGAGCTTTAAAATATGCCCTGCCTGCAAGATATCTATACTTGCCAATGATGCACATACAAAATGTTTTGTTTAGGGGAGTCTCCTATCTGTGTGTGCCATTTGTAATTTTTTCTGAGCTCCCACAAAAGTGTCATCATGCCCATTAATGTTATTTCTAATGGACAGTTCATTGTGTAGTGTAGATTCTGAGGTTCCCCCTCAAAAGCAGTCTGCTCTGGCTTCAAAAACAGTTTCAAAGTGTCGACTATCTTGGGTGGCTGGCATTACTTCCTTGGCATCATTGGCATCGGTACCACATCCTGATAAGAATTGAGACCTCAGTGTTGGTACCACTGTCACAATTCCATCGCCATCAGTACTGTTTCCTTTGTCCACCAAGGCTGCTTTTATATACCATTACTCTGGAACCAGAATCCACTTTTCTGGATGTCTCTCCTGTATCTAGGCTATCCAAGTCTCTGCTGATACCAGAGCCCTGAGTACCGAAGATGAAAATTTCTCTACATCCAACCTCTACAGTACTGTGATGGGGTATACTTGCCCCACACGGGAGATGAAGGGGTTAAACCAGTACTCTTGGCAGTGGAAGCCACGCCCCCTCACCCCTACTGGGTATGCTCCAACTGCTGCAGTATAAAAGGGAGCAACTCAGCTCAGTCTGGGCTGACTGTTGAGGAGGAGGGATGCACCTCTTCGGCTCCAGCAGAGAAGCAGCCGGAAGCCCAGGCCACAAGAGTGGGTGACGCTGAGACCTAGACAGGCACCTGGGTACCGGCAGATGTCCCAGGGAGATTGCAACAGCCAAGGGCCGTGCCACCCAAGGGGCCTGGAGAGTCTGAGAACACCCAGACTTCCACTGCAGGAGTCAAGGTAGGAAGTAGCCCAAGGAGGGACTAGCCAGTGTCCCTGCAGCAGTCTGTGTGTTGTGGGCAGATTCCCCACTGTCTTTGTGGTGAACCCCTTCGCCACTACCAGGGCCCATGGCTGGAACCTAGTGGAGATGGGAGGGTCTGGGTACCCCTACCCAGCCACCCCCTTCTATTGACTCTGGCCATTAGGCCACGCTTCCCTGCAGCAAAGGGGAGTCCCACTGATTTTGGCCATAGGGCAGTGATTCCCTGCCGCCAAGGAGAGCCCTATTGACTCCGGACATTAGGCCACACCACACTTTCCCGCAGACGAGGGGAGCCCTATTGGTGCTGATCATTGGGCCATGGAGCCCTGAGGCTGAGCTCAGCCATATTAACCACAGGGCTACTGCCCTTGCCCCACCCCGAGGGTGCCTTGTGACAAGTACCAATGCCTCCTTCTCATGCTAGGAGTCTTTTTCTGTTCCTATGCCTCAGGTACTAGCTCCTCTAGATGGATTCTGTTAAACTGCATCAACTTCCCATGGCAGCAGGAGCCCTTCATCTATGAGATTTCCTTTGCCTAGATTGATTCCTGAGTGTAGCCTTGGAAAGGAGCCCCTCTCATCACAGATCCCATGCTTCAGTGTGCTCTCATGTTCTGGTTTCCACTTATGGGAAATCATTTGCCCTTCCTTTATGAGACTCAGTCCTGACTCTATTGGCCTCTGTGGAATCCTTGGCCTCACCCTCTCTGCTTTGCATTCAGCTGCATCAAGATCCAGTGTAATGTTGCCTCCTTCTAAAGAATCATCTACAAGTGCCACAGTCATCTTACCATGAACTCCTTAGAGTTCAAGCAAGAACCTCATAGCAAGGAAAAATACCTCATTGAGAAATATGAGGATCAGCCTATTCACCTGACCATATGATCTTTGTCACCTGACAAAGTTGTGGCTCCATCTAATACATCCACAGTAGACTATTTCAAGGCCTTCCATGATTTCCTTAAAAGAATGCCAGACATCTTAGAGATTCCATGCCTACTAATGAAGGCATTCTTGAGCCTGCCAAGGACCTGTGGCAAACCCTGGAATCTGTCTTGGCCACATCTAAGAGGAGAGATTGCAGGTACCAAGTTCGCCCTAAGGGATTTTGAGTACTTTTTACTCATCCAATCCCTGAAACTTTGGTTGTGACAGTGGCTCATGAAAATTCTGAGCTGCTTGGGCCACCTAAATCTATGCCCAGGGATAAAGAGCCCAAGAAGATGGACGTTCTGGGGAGAAAAGTTTACTCCTTTGCAAGTTTTCAGGTTCATATAGTCAACTAGCAAGTCTTGTGAGTGAAGTACAATTTCCTGCAGTGTTACAGTTAATGGGTAAGCTTCCTCAAGAGACCAGAGAGTAACTGAAGGCAGTGGCTATGGAAGGTCAGTTAGTGACGAAGACAGATTTGCAGGTCTCACTGGATGCCTCTGATGTTAGAGCATGGTCATTGGCCACTTCCGTCTCTATGCAGACAACACCATGGCTGCAGTTGTCAGGCATTCCAAACGAGGTTCAAGCCACAGTTGAGGACCTTCCTTTTGAGGGTTTTTTAAGTCAAGAACTGACAAAGAGCTTCACTTTCTGAAGGATTCTGAGTCTTTTGGTCTTTACAATTGCAGAAGAGCAAGTAAACCAGATCTCTCTTATTCTCCAGATAGAGGCCTCCATCTTTCTTATTTCAGCACCAACAAAAGGATCCTAATTTTTCTAGAAAAAGGCTTCTCTTCTGAAAGAGAAGATGCCCAACTATTCTGACAGCATGCTTTTTATAAGGCTGGAAGGTGGCATGTTTTATGCTGAGTTCAAAGAAACTTGGATTCACTGTAGAGAATCTTTTTACCCATTCTTTCCTTTCTCTGGCAATCTCCTTATTTTATGGATGCATGGGCTGCAATTACCATCAGCCTTTGGGTCTCCACCTGGACCCAGCATGTCTACATCTGACAGCTTGGAGGCTTGTTGGATTAGTTCTGTGGATAGAAGCTGGATAGGATGTTTTGGCCCAGAGCAGAAAAGACTCTCCTATAAGGGCATACCATGCTAAGTGGAAATATTTTTTGTCTATTCAGAGACACATTGAGCTCTTGGACTGTTTTGGAATATTTGTCTTTGAAACTCTCACGGCTGTCTATAGCTATGTTAGAGTTAATTTCGCTGCTACATCTGTGAAAAAATAATTTGATTTGGTCCCATCCAGCAGTGTGTTTAGGCTTTGAGGGCAGCCACTCCAAACAATGTTTTGCTTTGTTCCCTCCTCACCCCATAAAGACAGGATTACTCTCAGGCCACATCCGAAATTTTTACCCAAGATGTTTTGGATTTTCATATAAATCAATTTATCCACTTACAGGTATCTTTTTCCCCCCCTAAAGCTCAACTTTCCTGTAGAGGCTAAATTTCATACACTATATGTCTCATGGCTATATCTGCTTATCAGGCCAGAACAAAGCCATTTCATAAATCATCCAGTCTGTGGTTTTTGGTGATAAATCCAATGGGCAGGCTGCTTCCTCTCACTCTCTAAATGAGTTAGACTGCATTAACATTTTCTACTTAGTAAACTACCTCTTCTCTTTTGAGTTAGAGCAGTCAGATGACATCATTAGCTTGCTTTAGGAGAGTCCCTATTTCTGAGATCTGAAGGACAGCTACTTGCAGTTCGGTTCATACATTTATAAATTGCTACTCCGTTGTGGCAGCTTTTAGATCAGATACCCAGTTTGGAAGGGCTGTCCTAAAGTTTAGATAGGACTCCTCTCACTCACCTTAAGTAGTGACTGCTAGCCACTTATAGTGGGATCAGTGTGGACAAATGCTCAAAGAAGAAAGTGAGGTTAACTTACCTTATAGTAACTGGAATTCTTCAAGATACTTTTGAATTTGCACCAATCCCACAACCTGCACTCCTCCTCTACTGATATGGAGTCCTTTATCTGGATTATGTGTTAGTAAAGAAACTGAGTGGCAGTGGGGCTGCTCTGCCCTTTATAACTTCACTGAGGACTGGGGCATAAGGATGTGAAGGGCACATGCATAGCCTCAAAGGACCCTGCTGGTTAAAATATTTTGGTCTTATGTGCATGGGGTGCATACTTCTACAGGGGGACCCATGCAAAAGATCATATCTCAAAGAATGTTCCTGTAAATTAAGTAATCTGTCAGGTTGGAACAGACCAAACCACATATCTTTGCTCATTAGTGAGATTGACCTGTTGTCTTTCAATATGGGTATTTAATATGAATTATTTGTATCTGTAACTACTGAAAAGGTCAACAAATTAAGCAGAAAAACTTGCTTGACAATCTGTGTATTCTGAATACATGATGTAATGACATGAACCATTTTCATAATGTTCCTCGTACTTCTCTCTTCCTGTTCTGACATACTTGCTATGTTGTTAGTAGTAGTATTTTAGAATCACTTCTGTGCATTATTGTTCTTGAACTATGTCTGTACAGGTTAGTTTATTTCTTTAAACCCACTGAGTGCTGTGACACTTTTCAAGTTACCATGGGAGCACAATCTGCAGGTTGATTACTTGTACACACAGTATAAATGTTGCAAGACTTTGGTGTCCTGTTGAGATCTTTCAAAAAAATAAGTTCATAGCTGTGCACTAATAACCTGCAGTAGATTAAGATTCAACTCAGTTGCTGAATTTGTTTCTGCAGTGTCTTGAATTGGCCTCTAATATTTGTTCATGCTGGGAATGTACTTTTGCCTTTGCCATGAATGGTACAAAGAATTTCTCCCAGGAGTAGAAATGAATCCAGTTTTTTGAGAAGACAAATTGGGATCACAGACTTCGTGAAATGTTTACCTGTTTCCCCCTTCCATACTTCCACCACATTTCTTTTCTACTAGAAACTTAATTTTAAATGTACAAAATTTAGTATGCACTCTTATACAGACACATATGCTTATCTACCTAATTTAAGACACAGTTGTGGCCCCCACGATGTGCCAACACAGAGGAGTAAAAATGTGTAAGTCACTAATTTAATTCTTGGTGTGGTCTATCCCCATGTCACAATTCAGGGTGGAGAGCAGCCTCTAAAGGGCTTCTGCCCTACCTCCCCTACAAAGATGTGGCAGTCAGCACATTTGAACCAATGCAGAGAGGAAAGTAATCTGCACAAGATATAGGACTGGCGTAAGTTATTTCCCCAAATGCAAAATGTGACCAGACACCAGATTGTGACTTAGGGCTTGTTCTACATAAGGAAATTGGCTGGAATAGCCATTGCAGGATAAATTATTCTGCAATAGCTCTCTGTGGATATTTCTTCTTCCAGAATCAGTGTGTCCATACAGGGAACTATTCCAGAATAGCTTATTCTGCAATAACAATGCTGGTCAATTTTCCCATGTAGACGAGTCTTGTTGCTTGGTCCACTCTTGGGGCAGAGTAATTATGTCCTGACCTGTACTTAGGACTTATGATAAAAATATAATTCAGCCCTTAGATTGTAAACTATGTGGAATAAGATGCCAGTTTTCCCTTTGGAGCACAGTGCATGCCAGTAGTATGATATAAATATTTAATCTTTTCCTTACTAAAATAGCTTGAATAAAACATTCATTTGTTGTATTATATCAGCCCATTTTCTCCCTCCCCCTAGATATTGTAACAGGGCTGTAAAGCTTCGCACTGAGTTGAAAAATATGAATTCAGACCAATAAAGTGAAGTATGAGGAGCAAATTTGTTAATCCAAATACAGTGACACAACTAGAATGAAGTGTGGGAACAGGTGGTATTAAATAAAGTTGAGACAAAATTGAAAGTGAAACTTGATTGTGCCTTTTTTTATCCATAATCTATGGGCTGGGCCTTCTTTTCTCAATCTGCACCCTACCTCCCCGAGCAAAACCTTTAATGTTGTTGTGACCCTAGACATCTCTGTATTCACATCCTACACACTACTGTAATAAGATTTGTTTAAATATGCCTTGTGAGGTATCATGTGAAAGCTAAAAACACACTGGTTATTAATATTGTAAAATGCATGTATGTGAAGTGACTTCCCTTTGCATGATGTTACTAGAACATGTTTAAAACAAGACAGCCTAGTCTAGGTAAAGGGAGTAAATGGGTCTGTCCTGGACAAAGGAATGTGGGTTTGCCTCATTTTACATATTAGCAGTAAACAAAGCCATCAAGCTAAACCAGTGGGGGTTATCCTGAATTTGAGAGAGAATTAACAAGACTCCTGAACCCCAGAGAGAGAAAGGAGACTTGTAAGAAAAAAATAACCGCTCTGGGGATATAAGGAACAGAGAGGGGCTCTGTTTTCATCCTTCACCTCAGGAGACAAAGAAACCAAGCAATTTGATCTCTGTGATGGGTCCTGGCCAGATCAGCCAGTAAAAGGCTGGCAAGGAGACTGAGAGAAACCATCTTGAACAAAGACTGTATCTTGCTATATTGTTTTGGACTTCTAAATGCATGCTGCCACTTGTATTTGCTTGTATGTCTCAACAACTCTTTTTCTAACAGGCTGAATATTAAGGGTATGTCTGCACAGCAGCTGGGAGTTGTGATTGCCAGCATGTGCAGACGTACATGTATTAGCTCTGCTTGAGCTAGTGTTAGAGGTATCAGTGTGGTGGCAGTACCTCAGGCTAGCCACTTGAGTACAATTCTGGGATGTCTAGCTTGTGCTGCACCCATGCCATTGCAGCCACACTGCTATTTTTAACACACTAGCTGAAGCTGATCTAGTGTGTGTATGTCTACTTGAGCTGAGAGAATCACACTTCCCAGCTGCTGTGTAGACACACCCAAAGTCTTTCTGTTGTAGTGATGACACTGATTTCTTTGATACAGTTGTTTCTAGTGCAGTCAGTTACTATGTAGATGGAACATAGCCAGCATTTTCGGTCACCTGTGACTTTATAGTGCTGGCAATGCGAAAGGGCAGTATTCCCACTAAAGTATTGGAGTAGCAATGCTGTTTCAATACAGCTACTTCGATTCACCTATGCTAAAATATCACTTTCAGAAATAGTGCTTTCTGGAGGAGGTCTTCATCTGGAAGCAATTAGCTAGTCAAGATGACTTGCAAAAAGGAGTGCACCTTGCATTGTGGACATCTTATCACTCAATGGTTTCTTTGATTTATATTGCTTCAAGTTTTGACAGGCTTTTGCACTGCAAAATTTACACTGCAAAAAACCTAGTTTCAATCCCATAACTTTAGGAATCCTGTATGTCATGTTCTCTGAGTGGGTGCAGCTGTGTATTACACTCAGGTGTGTGCACATCCTGTGCATCAAAGCTGGAGAATTTTGCCTGGCAGTACCATAGGGGCAGCACTTGCGTCCTGTGGCTCTAGTCCCTCCCCAGGCTATTTAAAGGCAGTGCCACCCCGACTTTCCTCACTGCCCGTGGCTAGAGTTGGAGCTTTCTGTGTGGTGATTTACCTCACGCTGTTTTTCTCAATTTCTCTGCAAATTTGTTGAATATAGGTCATGGTTAGTGTAGCTGAGTAGAACCCTGATGTTTAGTTAGGATGGATAGTTAGTTGGCCTGGATGATGGCCTCACCAGGGTTTACATATTGTCTGTTGTGTGGGATGGCTAAACCCAGTAGTGACCCACACACAGTGTTTGTTGTGCCTGGAAGAAGGACACATTAAAAAAGTCATTTAAGAGGAGGATTCAAGGTGGTGAGAAATTTTGTGTCTGAAACAGTACCTCTTGGAGCAGGCCACAAAGCCTACTTCGGCACTGGGGACCTCTGCAGGTTGCCTGGTCCTGCGCTCTCCTTTGGCGCTAACACAGTGTGGCTCCTGGCTCGATATCCAGTGCTTCCCCTAACAGGAAGAGGGATACTGGGAGGAAACCCAAAGAGGAGGGTGCAATAGGGGAGGCCTCCTGATTCATTCTGAGAAAGTAGGGCAATCGGCTAGTTATCTTAGCTGCCTGTACATGAACACAAGAAGCCTGGGAAACAAGCAGGAAGAATTGGAAGTCCTGGCACAGTCAAGGAACTATGATGTGATTGGAATAATAGAGACTTGGTAGGGTAACTCAGTGACTGGAGCACTGTCATGGATGGATATAAACTGTTCAGGAAGGACAGGTGGGGGAGAAAAGGTGGAGGAGTTACACTGTATGTAAGGGAGCAGTATGATTGCTCAGAGCTCCAATATGAAACTGGAGAAAAGCTGTTGAAAATCATTGGGTTAAGTTTAGAGGCAAGAGCAACACGGGTGTGTGACGGGTTGGATCACAGAAACCCCCCTGGGAGCTGCCACCCGATGTGCAAAGACTACCCCTGCTTCTGTTTTCCCTGCCAGCTCCGGACTCCAGCACCCTGTCTTGCTGAGCCAGACACTCCCATCTGCTCCAACACAGACCCAGGGTCTGAATCTCCTGTCCGAAAGCTGCAAGTTTACCCGAAAACAGCTCGCAGTAGCGTGCTTGTCTTTAGCACTCGGATGCCCAACTCCCAATGGGGTCTAAACCCAGATAGATCCGTTTTACCCTGCATAAAGCTTATGCAGCGCAAACCCATAAATTGTTCGCCCTCTATAACACTGATAGAGAGATATGCACAGTTGTTTGCTCCCCCAGGTATTAATACATACTCTGAGTAAATTACTAAATAAAAAGTGATTTTATTAAATACAGACAGTAGGGTTTAAGTGGTTCAAAGTAGTAACAGACAGAACAAAGTAAGTCACCAAGCAAAATAAAATAAAATGCGCAAATCTATGCCTAATCAAACTAAATACAGATAATCTCACCCTCAGAGAGGCTTCAGTAAGTTTTTCTCAGACTGGACACCTTCCAGGCCTGGGCACAATCCTTTCCCCTGGTACAGCTCTTGTTGCAGCTCAGGTGGTAGCTAGGGGATTCTTCATGATGGCTCCTCTCCCTCTCTCTTCTCTTCCCCCCTTTATATATCTTTTGCATAAGGCGGGAACTCTTTGTCTCTCTGGGTTCCCACCCCCCCTCACTGGAAAAGCACCAGGTTAAAGATGGATTCCAGTTCAGGTGACATGATCACATGTCACTGCAAGACTTCATTACTCACTTGCCAGCACACACACATACAGGAAGACTCACAGGTAAATACAGCCATCTGCAGACAATGGGAGTCATCAAGATTCCAAACCATCATTAATGGTCTACACTTTACACAATTACAATAGGCCCTCAGAGTTACATTTTATATTTCTAGTTTTAGATACAAGAGTGGTACATTTATACAAATCAGATGATCATACTCAGTAGATTATAAGCTTTGTAATGATACCTTACAAGAGACCTTTTGCATGAAGCATATCCCAGTTACGTTACATTCACTTATTACCGTATTTTCTCTAAAACCAGCTCAGTTACATTATATTGACTTATTATCAAGTTTTTATAAAACCATATAGACTGCACAACGTCACAGGGTGATGTCATGGTGGGCGTCTGCTATAGACCACCAGACCACGAGGATGAGGTAGGTGAGGCTTTCTTTGGACAACTAACAGAAGTTTCCAGATCACAGGCCCTGGTTCTCATGGGGGACTCCAATCACCCAGACATCTGCTGGGAGAGCAATACAGCAGTGCACAGACAATCCAGGAAGTTTTTGGAGAGTGTTGGGGACAACTTCCTGGTGCAAGTGCTGGAGTAACCAACTAGGGGCTGTTCTCCTCTTGACCTGCTGCTTACAAACAGGGAAGAATTTGTAGGGAAATAGAAGTGGGTGGCAACCTGAGCAGCAGTGACCATGAAATGGTTGAGTTCAGGATCCTGACAAAAGGAAGAAAGGAGAGCAGCAGAATATGGACCCTGGACTTCAGAAAAGCAGACTTTGACTCCCTGAGGGAACTGATGGGCAGGATCCCCTGGGAGGCTAATATGAAGGGGAAAGGAGTCCAGGAGAGCTGGTTGTATTTTAAAGAAGCTTTATTGAGGGCGCAGGAACAAACCTTCCCGATGTGCAGAAAGAATAGCAAATATGGCAGGCGACCAGCTTAGCTTAACCGAAAAATCTTTGGTGAGCTTAAATGCAAAAAGGAAGCTTACAAGAAGTGGAAACTTGGACAGATGACTAGGGAGGAGTATAAAAATATTGCTCAAGCATGCAGGGGTGTAATCGGGAAGGCCAAAGCACAACTGGGAGTTGCAGCTAGCAAGGGATTTGAAGGGTTACAAGAAGGGTTTCTATAGGTATGTTAGCAACAAGAAGGTGGTCAGGGAAAGTGTGGGACCCTTACTGAAGGGGGAAAGTAACCTAGTGACAAATGATATGGAAAAAGCTGAAGTATTCAATGCTTTTTTTGCCTCAGTCTTCACAGACAAGGTCAGCTCCCAGATTGCTGCACTAGGGAGCACAGTAAGGGGAGGAGGAGAGCATCCCTCAGTGGTGAAAGAACAGGTTAAGGACTATTTAGAAAAGCTGGACATGCACAAGTCCATGGGGCTGGATCTAATGCATCTGAGGGTGCTGAGGGAGTTGGCTGATGTGATTGCAGAGCCATTGACCATTATCTTTGAAAACTTGTGGCTATCGGAGAAGGTCCCGGATGATTGGGAAAAAGGCAAATATAGTTTCCAGCTTTTAAAAAGGGAAGAAGGAGAATCCAGGAACTACAAACTGGTCAGCCTTACCCTGGAAAAATCATGGAGCAGGTCCTCAAGGAATCCATTTTGAAGCACTTGGAGGAGAGGAAGGTGACTCCAGTCAACATGGATTCACCAAGGGCAAGTCATGCCTGACCAACCTGATTGCCTTCTATGATGAGATAACTGGCTCTGTGGATATGGGGAAAGCGGTGGACATATTATATCTTGACTTTAGCATAGATTTTGATATATCTCCCACAGTATTTTTGCCAACAAGTTAAAAAAGTATGGATTGGATGAATGGACTATAAGGTCAATAGAAAGCTGGCTAGACCATCAGGCTCAATGGGTAGTAATCAACGGCTCGACGTGTAGTTGGCAGCCAGTATCAAGTGGAGTGCCCCAGGGGTCTGTCCTGGCGCCGGTTTTGTTCAACATCTTCATTAATGATCTGGATGATGGAATGGTTTGCATCCTCAGCAAGTTTGCAGATGACACTAAGCTGTGGGGAGAGGTAGATACACTGGTGGGTAGGCATAGGGTCCAGAGTGACCTAGACAAATTGGAGTATTAGGCTAAAAGAAATCTGATGAGGTTCAACAGGAACAAGTGCAGAGTCCTGCACTTAGGATGGAAGAACCACATGTACTGCTACAGGCTGGGGACCGACTGGCTAAGCAGCAGTTCTGCAGAAAAGGACCTAGAGATTACAGTGGGCGCATAGCTGGATATGAGTCAACAGTGTGCCCTTGTTGCGAAGAAGGATAATAGCATATTGGGCTGCATTAGTAGGAGCATTCCCAGCAGATTGAGGGAAGTGATTATTCCCCCCTATTTGGCACTGGTGAGGCCACATCTGGAGTATTGCGTCCAGTTTTGGGCCCTCCCACTAAAAAAGGATGTGGACAAATTGGAGAGGGTCCAGCAGAGGGCAACAAAAATGATTAGGGGGCTGGGGCATATGACTTATGAGGAGAGGCTGAGGGAACTGGGCTTATTTAGTCTGTAGAAGAGAAGAGTGAGGGGGGATTTGATAGCAGTCTTCAACTATCTGAAGGGGGGTTCCAAAGAGGATGAAGCTCGGTTGTTATCAATGGTAGCAGATGACAGAACAAGGAGCAATGGTCTCAAGTTGCAGTGGGGGAGGTCTAGGTTGGATATTAGGAAAAACTATTTCACTAGGAGGGTGGTGAAGCACTGGAATGGGTTACCTAGGGAAGTGGTGGAATCTCCATCCTTAGAGGTTTTTAAGGCCCGGCTTGATAAAGCCCTGGCTGGGATGATTTAATTGGGATTGGTCCTGCTTTGAGCAGGAGGTTGGATTGGTGACCTCCTGAGGTTTCTTCCAACTCTAATCTTCTAGGATCCTATGATCGTTCTTTCTTTGGGTTCTCCAATGAAGAGCCTTCCATAAGACCAACTGGGACTGTTCCAGGACTCAGAGGGACTCTTCTTCATCATCTTCTAAGAGGACTACTGACTGGCACTGAGTCCTTCAGTATACACGATGGAGCTGGCCATCTAATCACTCCACAGTACCATACCGAGATCAGTTGGACTCTATTGTCGACTCCAGTACTGGCCATGGGCTGTCTGTTGAGCCCAATACCGATGACTACAGCATTGGCATGGACTTTATCCACACCACTGGGATGATGTCAGACCTGCCTTGCCTTTCTGGTCAAGATTCCCTGGTAGTTCAGGGGCTTTCAGCTGCTGTGGCTTCTACCTCATCTTCTTCTGCTGTGGCATTGATGCTGTCTCGCTTGTTGGCACTGCATTCCTCACCATCTGGGGTAGAGTCACAGAGACATCCTTAGCATCTGTGTCAATGAACTCCTTGGTACTGCAATCTTCGTCATTGTGTCCTTACTACAGACACATTCCTTGGGTTTGGCACCGACATCCGTCTTGGCTCAGTCATTTGCTTTGATGCCGATTAGATGTGCAATGCATCTTTTGGTACTGATGGTGTTGACCTCCCATTCAGCCTCAGCACTGATGCCTTCTTCATATTGGGTTCTGGATGAGGCTGACCATTTGTTTTCTCCATTGGGTGCCTTCTCCATTTCTACTAGATGACTTCCAGTGCTTCTGGAGATCTGGTTCAGGGATTTCCTCCTTCTCTCCTCCCCCCCGGCCTTTGAAGTACTATTCTTGATCCTTGGGTTACTGTCAGTACTGGGATTGGCACCATTCCCGCAGTAGGGATAGGGGCCACTGGTCTCTTGGCCACAAATGCCTACTCCTATTCACAGTGGCCTCCTCGAATCCTTGGGATGTGCCTCAGTCTTGGAAATCCCATTCTTTGATGCAGTCTGGGGCAAAACTGCAGATTCCCACTGTGGTCTCTATTCCTGAGCCACCTGTATTACTGGTGCAGTCTGAAGTTATTCTTCCTGAGCCAGTCCAGACTGACTGTCTCCTGCAAGAACATGCTCCCCCCGCCTTCCCTCCCAGCAGCCTCCATTCGCCCCTCAACCTTCTTCTTCCAGATGACTATGCTATAGCAGACTCTTCCTCTCCAGTGCCTGAGGACTTTAGGTCATACTGGGATCTTAGGCATATACCTTCCTCCTTGGAGATCCAGGCCGAAGTCGTGAAGGAGAACATTCATAAATTGCTGGATAGCCTCCAGTCCTCACCTCCAGGGAGAGTGGCTCTCCTGATAAATGAAGCCCTTTGGAGTATTGCAAAGGGATTCAAGCAGGCTCCAAAATTCATTACCGCCTACAGATAAGTGTTCTGAAAAGCAATAGTATGTCCCCATGCAGGACTTTGAGTGTTTTTACTCCCATCCAGCTTCTAACTCTTGTGGTGACTGTAGTAAATGATAGGTCATGACAGGGGAGATATAAGTCCACCCCTAAGGACAAAGAGTCTGAGACTGGACTTGATGTGGAGGAAAATTTATCTAAGGCTTGGTCTACACTACCCCCCCCAATTCGAACTAAGGTACGCAACTTCAGCTACGTGAATAACGTAGCTGAAGTCGAAGTACCTTAGTTCGAACTTACCTTGGTCCACACGCGGCAGGCAGGCTCCCCCGTCGACTCCGCGGTACTCCTCTCGCCGAGCTGGAGTACCGCAGTCGACGGCAAGCACTTCCGGGTTCGACTTATCGCGTCCAGACTAGACGCGATAAGTCGAACCCAGAACTTCGATTTCCAGCCGTCGAACTAGCTGGTAAGTGTAGCCAAGGCCTAACTTCATCATGGCAGATTCACAAAGAAATTGCCAGAAGCTTCCAGGGAGTTTAAGGATTTCATTGCAGTGGGCCATCTGGTAGCCAAGACTTTATTGCAGTCTGGACATGGTGGATGCTTCATCCAGAATGATGGTGTAAGCTGTGACCATAAGGAAGGCCTCGTGGCTGCAGAATTTTGGCATAGCCCCTGAGGTTCAGCAGGACAGAGGACTTACCTTTTGACAGTCACTTTTTGTTTTCAGAAAAGACTGATGAAACTTTACATTCCGTTAAGGTGTAGCATACACTTTGAAAAACTCTGGTTACAGCTGGTTAATCTTCATTTTTTGTAGAAACTGAATGTTGTCTGGCTATATAAACACAAATGGGCCTTATGTTGAACACATTCAGGATCAGCGGCTTCACTAGCCTTTTCTCGGTGGGGGGGCTGTGATGTTCTAGACAGATAATTGGAGGGTGGAGGGGCTGCCCTCTGCTTCCTCTCTGGTAAGTGCTGGCCCTGTCACCACCTCTTCCTCCCCCTTAAGTCCCTGGCCAGGTTGGAGGGGTGACTGCTACACTGGCTGGTGCCATGGTGCAGGCAGCAGGGGTGCTCCCCCATCTCCTCCTGCTGGTGATGGGGCCCTGGGATAGCTCCTCAGCTCCCTGCCACCCTTCAACTGTTCACAGCTGGTAACAGCCGCTTGGGCACGGGGACCTGGCTCCGGGGCCAGCAGAGCCCTCAGGGAGCAGTGACCGGGGGGCAGGGTCCAGGAACCCAGGCCAGAGAGGTGCAGTCTGGGCTGATGTGGGGAGCCCTGGACCCTCCACCTGCCCTGGGCTTACTCCTGCGTTGCTGCTTGTTGTGGCGCTGCCTTTAGAACTGGGCACCCAACCAGCAGCTGCCACTCTCCACTCTGCCTTCAGATCTGGGCGGCCAGAGACCGGCCATTGCTACAGGTGTCTGAGGCAAATTTTGGGGTGGCTATAGCCTCCACAGCCTACCCCCCGACCCAGTAGTGCCCCTGTTCAGGTCCTAAGATGATCAACAGATGAGTTCACAGAAATACATTTGTTTCAGTGCCTTTCATTGAAGCCACTGCCTTTGGCCACAGTCAGAGTGACCACTAGTCTGTTCCAGAATGGCAATTCTTTTGTAAAGCTATAGATTAAAAACAGAAGAAAAATGAAAAGTATTTTGGGATTTTATGGTGCCTCTATCCAGGAAAACATAATCATAGAATAGAATATCAGGGTTGGAAGGGACCTCAAGAGGTCATCTAGTCCAACCCCCTGCTCAAAGCAAGACCAATTCCCAACTAAATCATCCCATCCAGGGCTTTGTCAAGCCGGGGCTTAAAAACCTCCAGGGAAGGAGACTCCACCACCTCCCTAGGTAACGCATTCCAGTGTTTCACCACCCTCCTAGTAAAATACTTTTCCTAATATCCAACCTGGACCTCCCCCACGGCAACTTGAGACCATTGCTCCTTGTTCTGTCATCTGCCACCACATCATTCTTGTAGTGTGGGGCCCAAAACTGGACACAGTATTCCAAATGAGGCCTCACCAATGTCGAATAAAGGGGAACGATCACGTTCCTCGATCTGCTGGCAATGCCCCTACTTATACAGCCCAAAATGCTGTTAGCCTTCTTGGCAACAAGAGCACACTGTTGACTCATATCCAGCTTCTCGTCCACTATGACCCCTAGGTCCTTTTCTGCAGAACTGCTACCTAGCCATTCGGTCCCTAGTCTGTAGCAGTGCATGGGATTCTTCCATCCTAAGTGCAGGACTCTGCACTTGTCCTTGTTGAACCTCATCAGGTTTTTTTTGGCCCAATCGTCTAATTTGTCTAGGTCCCTCTGTATCCGATCCCTATCCTCTAGTGTATATACCACGCCTCCTAGTTTAGTGTCATCTGCAAACTTGCTGAGAGTGCAGTCCACACCATCCTCCAGATCATTAATAAAGATATTAAACAAAACCGGCCCCAGGACCGACCCTTGGGGCACTCCGCTTGAAACCGGCTGCCAACTAGACATGGAGCCATTGATCACTACCCGTTGAGCCCG
This sequence comes from Trachemys scripta elegans, assembly GCF_013100865.1. Taxonomy (NCBI): domain Eukaryota; kingdom Metazoa; phylum Chordata; order Testudines; family Emydidae; genus Trachemys; species Trachemys scripta. Next base: position 21,418,959 of record NC_048298.1, on the reverse strand, counting down.
ACGATCTAGCCAGCTTTCTATCCACCTTATAGTCCATTCATCCAGCCCATACTTCTTTAACTTGGCGGCAAGAATACTGTGGGAGACCGTATCAAAAGCTTTGCTAAAGTCAAGGAATAACACATCCACTGCTTTCCCCTCATCCACAGAGCCAGTTACCTCATCATAGAAGGCAATTAGGTTAGTCAGGCACGACTTCCCCTTCGTGAATCCATGCTGACTGTTCCTGATCACTTTCCTCTCCTCTAAATGTTTCATAATTGATTCCTTGAGGACCTGCTCCATGATTTTTCCAGGCACTGAGGTGATGCTGACTGGCCTGTAGTTCCCCGGATCCTCCTCCTTCCCTTTTTTAAAGATGGCACTACATTAGTCTTTTTCCAGTCATCTGGGACCTCCCCCGATCGCCATGAGTTTTCAGAAATAATGGCTAATGGCTCTGCAATCTCACCCGCCAACTCCTTTAGCACCCTCGGATGCAGTGCATCCAGCCCCATGGACTTGTGCACGTCCAGTTTTTCTAAATAGTCCCGAACCACTTCTTTCTCCACAGAGGGCTGGTCACCTTCTCCCCATGCTGTACTGCCCAGTGCAGCAATATGGGAGCTGACCTTGTTCGTGAAGACAGAGGCAAAAAAATCATTGAGTACATTAGCTTTTTCCACATCCTCGGTCACTAGGTTGCCTCCCTCATTCAGTAAGGGGCCCACACTTTCCTTGATTTTCTTCTTCTTGCTAACATACCTGAAGAAACCCTTCTTGTTACTCTTAACATCTCTTGCTAACTGCAACTCCAAGTGTGATTTGGCCTTCCTGATTTCACTCCTGCATGCCTGAGCAATATTTTTATACTCCTCCCTGGTCATTTGTCCAATCTTCCACTTCTTGTAAGCTTCTTTTTTGTGTTTAAGATCAGCAAGGATTTCACTGTTAAGCCAAGCTGGTCACCTGCCATATTTACTATTCTTTCTACACATCAGGATGGTTTGTTCCTGCAACCGCAATAAGGATTCTTTAAAATACAGCCAGCTCTCCTGGACCCCTTTGCCCTTCATGTTATTCTCCCAGGGGATCCTGCCCATCTGTTCCCTGAGGGAGTCAAAGTCTGCTTTTTCTGAAGTCCAGGGTCCGTATTCTGCTGCTCTCCTTTCTTCCTTGTGTCAGGATCCTGAACTCGACCATCTCATGGTCACTGCCTCCCAGGTTCCCATCCACTTTTGCTTCCCCTACTAATTCTTCCCTGTTTGTGAGTGGCAGGTCAAGAAAAGCTCTGCCCCTAGTTGGTTCCTCCAGCACTTGCACCAGGAAATTGTCCCCTACACTTTCCAAAAACTTCCTGGATTGTCTGTGCACAGCTGTATTGCTCTCCCAGCAGATATCAGGGTGATTAAAGTCTCCCATGAGAACCAGGGCCTGCGATCTAGCAACTTCTGCTAGTTGCCAGAAGAAAGCCTCGTCCACCTCATCCCCCTGGTCTGGTGGTCTATAGCAGACTCCAACCACGACATCACCCTTGTTGCTCACACTTCTCAACTTTATCCAGAGACTCTCAGGTTTTTCTGCAGTTTCATACCGGAGCTCTGAGCAGTCATACTCCTCTCTTACATACAACGCAACTCCCCCACCTTTTCTGCCCGGCCTGTCCTTCCTGAACAGTTTATATCCATCCATGACAATACTCCAGTCATGTGAGTTATCCCACCAAGTCTCTGTTATTCCAATCGCATCATAGTTCCCTGACTGTGCCAGGACTTCCAGTTCTCCCTGCTTGTTTCCCAGGCTTCTTGCATTTGTGTATAGGCACTTAAGATAACTCATCGATCGTCCCTCTTTCTCAGCATGAGACAGGAGTCCTCCCCTCTTGCGCTCTCCTGCTTGTGCTTCCTCCCAGGATCCCATTTCCCCACTTACCTCAGGGCTTTGGTCTCCTTCCCCCGGTGAACCTAGTTTAAAGCCCTCCTCACTAGGTTAGCCAGCCTGCTGGCGAAGATGCTCTTCCCTCTCTTCGTTAGGTGTAGCCCGTCTGTGCCTAGCACTCCTCCTTCTTGGAACACCATCCCATGGTCGAAGAATCCAAAGCCTTCTCTCCGACACCACCTGCGTAGCCATTCGTTGACTTCCACGATTCGACGGTCTCTACCCCGGCCTTTTCCTTGCACAGGGAGGATGGACGAGAACACCACTTGCGCCTCAAACTCCTTTATCCTTCTTCCCAGAGCCACGTAGTCTGCAGTGATCCGCTCAAGGTCATTCTTGGCAGTATCATTGGTACCCACGTGGAGAAGCAGGAAAGGGTAGCGATCCGAGGGCTTGATGAGTCTCGGCAGTCTCTCCGTCACATTGTGTAGCCTAGCTCCTGGCAAGCAGCAGACCTCTCGGTTTTCCCGGTCGGGGCAGCAGATAGATGACTCAGTCCCCCTAAGGAGGAAGTCCCCGACCACCACCACCCTCCTCCTCCTCTTGGGAGTGGTGGTCATGGAACCCCCATCCCTAGGACAGTGCATCTTTTGCCTTCCGATCGGTGGAGTCTCCTTCTGCTCCCTTCCCTCAGATGGGTCATCTAGTCCACTCTCCGCATTAGTACCTGTAGAGAGAACATGGAAACGATTGCTCACCTTTATCTCCATTGCTGGTGCATGGACGCTCCTCTTTCTCCTTCTGGAGGTCACATGCTGCCAAACCTCTTCACAATCCTTCTGTCCCTGATGCGCCTGCTCTGAATCTTCAGAACATTGTGGCTGTAGAAGCATCTCCTGACGTCTGCCAGGAAAGCTTCATTTTCCCTTATGCAACGCAGGGTCAATACTCGTTTCTCCAGCCCTCGAACCTTCTCTTCCAATATGGAGACCAGCTTGCATTTTGTACAGACAAAGTCGCTTCTGTCCTGTGGAAGGAAGACAAGCATGGCACAACCTGATCGCTCACCTTCCATATCACCGTCCTCTTAAGAACTTCCTCAACTGTTGCAGGAACTACTCAGAGAAACCTGCAGATGAAAGCCTCAGTGCGCTCTCCCCAGGCAAACTCCCACTGTTAGCCTCTGCTGTTCGCCGCTCAGCTGGTTGGCTGCTGACTGCCCTTATATACCAGTCAGGCCCACTCAAGGCCCACCTGGAACAAAGCACTCCCAATTCACACTTTTCAAACAAGCAAGCAAGCAATCAAGCACAGGGTCAAACTCCCACTGTTAGCCTCATAAAAACACAAGCCAAAACTTACTCAGCAATTTGGACTGATAAATATTGTATTATATTCCATAAAAGTTTAATAGGAAACAACCCAATAAAATGTATTACAGGATATTCTATATAGATTAAAATGAAAGTACAGCTATTCCAATTAAAATGTGTGGCTGCTACCGAATTGAAATAAGAGAATGCTCGCATCTAACATTTAAGGGCTTTGTGCTTAAATAAATAAAATTATTATTCAGGATGATTTTGCAGTTAAAGAAAATACACTATTAGTTTTCAATTTGTGGAAATAAAGTTGGAAGGTGATTTCAATTTATATTCAGTGCTGGATTTATTTTAAAATGAATTTAATGTATAACATTTAAAGTGTGTACAATGTTGACAAACAGCAATAACTAGATGATTTTACAAATCTTGTTGAATAATTTACATATGAAAGAACATATTTATTGCAATACAGATCTTGAGTTGTTATATTATTGTTGCTCTATATTTAATATCTGCATGGGATAGATTTGTATAGGCACCACACCTAGTTAGGCAACCAACTCCCACTGCAAATCTCCCCAGCTTATTACAGTCCTAAATAAAATTACACTGTTTTTAATCATTAACAGGAGAATGTTATTTTCTAGATTCCGTGTCAGTGGCTCTTACAGTTCTTTTGGATATTGCACTTTTCTGGCTCACTCACGTTTGTTGTCACTTGCCTTCATTTAGTGGGGCAAAAGCGACAAAATCCAGGATGATTTGTGCCAGTGAGGCAAATAAGAGATTCTAATGAAGCAGAGAGAGAGAGAAACTTTAGAAAAAATACTGGTTGGTTATCCTAATAGTGTTCCTTGTCCAATGTTGGAAGACGGTGACTTTTTGTGAGACTTTTACCATAGTCACATAATGAGGAAAAAGCCATGTCCCTTCTCATTACCTGCAGGGTCACTAAACCCACAATCAGTAATGTGCACAGGTATGTGTTGGCAAACACCATGGTTGCCTGAAGCTCTCAGGGTATGTCTTTACTAAGTAAAGGTGTGCTTGTAGGATAGGTTGGCATACCCCGGCATGGCATGGCTTAATCTACTTTAATCTACCTGGCACAGGTAACAATAGTAGGGTAGATTCTAAGGCCAGAGGGGACCATTGTGATAATCTTGTCTGACCTCCTGAATAACACAAGCCATAGAACTTCCCCCCCAAAAATTCCGAGAGCAGATCTTTTAGAAAAAGCTTCCATTCTTTATTTAAAAATTGTCACTGTTGGAGAATCTACTGTTCCAATGATTGATTACTCTTTCAATTAAAAAAAAATTGTCTGAATTTGTCTAGCTTCAACTTCCAGCCATTGGATCATGTTATACCTTTTTCTGCTAGACTGAAGAATCCATTATTAAATATTTGATCCCCATAAAGGTACTTACAGACTGTAATCAAGTCACCGCTTAATCTTTTCTTTAAGCTAAATAGAACAGAGCTCCTTAAATCTATCACCATGAGGCATGTTTTCTAATCCTTTGATCATTCTTGTGGCTCTTCTCTGAACCCTCTCCCATTTATCAACAATTCAAGAAGGTTGTTGATGGCACCAGAACCGGGCCCAATATCCCAGCAGTAGTTGCATCAATGCCAAATACAGAGGTAAAATAACCTCCCTACTCTTACTTGAGATTCCCCTATTATGCATCCAAGGACAGCATTAGCCTTTTTGGCCATAGTATCACACGGGGAGCTTATGTTCAGCTGAAGATTCACCACGATCCCCATATCTTTTTTTAGTCACTGCTTGCTGGGATAGAGTCCCTCATTCTGTAAGTATGGCCTACATTCTTTGTCCCAGATGTGTACATTTACATTTAGCTGTATTAAAACACACATTGTTTTCTTGAGCCCATATTACCAAGAGATCCTGATTGCTCTATACCAGTGACCTGTCCTCCTCATTATTTATCATTCCTCTAATTAATTATTGTGTCATCTGCAAACTTTTTCAGTGATAATTTTGTGTTTTCTTCCTGGTCATTGATAAAAATATTAAATTATAGAGCCAAGAACTGATCCCTGTGGGACCCCACTAGAATTACACCTGGTCAGTAATCATTCCCTGTTTACAATTGCATTTTGGGACCTATCAATTAGCCAACTCTTAATGCACGTCATGTGTGGCATGTTGATTTTATAGCTTTCTAGATTTTTAATCAAAATGTCATGTGGTACCAAGTCAAATACCTTACAAAAGTGTAAGTATATTACTAAACACGATTACCTTTATCAAAAAACTTAAATCTCATTTAAAAAAAGATATCCAATTAGTCTGATGGGTTTATGGCGAATATAGCCTATGTTGATTGGCATTAATTGTATTTTCCTCCTTTAATTATTTATTAATCGAGTCCTGTATCAGATGCTTAGATTTCCAACAGTAATCTATACATAATTAAGCAATAATCATCTGTAGACTTCAAAATGCGTTTTCAAGGTAATTATCATTCTCCTTGCTTCACAGATGGGGAAACTGAGCCACAGAGGTAACAAATGAGATACAGAATGAATCGCTGGCAAAGCTAGGAATACATCCTAGGTCCCCTGATTCCTACTCTAGGTCCCAATCCATTGGACCATGCTGCCCCACTTTTGTAAAAACAATAAATAGTTGAAGAAAATATGTAACTATTTTAGGTATTTAAAAGTTAACTATATACAAATTGCATACCCATGTGGAGAATGCAGGCAGTGTTTCTTTTTGAATCCAGATGCATATTCTCAATACACACCTATTTTCGTTTAACACTGTCAGTATTTCTAAGAGAGAGAAGAGAGGATTCACTTTAGATGCAACTTCCTTTGAACCATGTTCTGTGAATTTTTACTTAAAGTGCTGGTTATTTCTGCTTTTGATCTCCTCTAGAAAATTGAAATATATATTGCAATGATTTGCACAAGTTTTACTTGAAAAGACCTTTCTAAATTCATATTTTTAATCTGAATCAAAGTTTTAAAAGACTTTTGAAAAGCACTAATAAGGGACAGCTCTGATGTGCTGTCAAAAGTCCCTAGTATCGATGCAGTTATATTGGCAAAACTGTGCCTTTGCTGATATAGCTTATTTTGCCTGGGGGCGAGGCTGGAATCAGCTATGCTGGCAAAAATGCTCACCTGTGCGTGTCTGGGGGCATAGCGCATGATTCTTCATGCTGAGACATTCTAGGATTCTTTCCCAGGCTAAGTCTACACTACCCGCCTGAATCGGCGGGTAGAAATCGACCTCTTGGGGATTGATTTATCGCGTCCCATTGGGACGCGACAATCGATCCCCGAATTGACGCTCTTACTCCACCAGCGGAGGTGGGAGTAAGCGCCATTGACGGGAAGCAGCAGAGGTCGATTTTGCCGCCGTCCCTACAGCGGGGTAAGTCGGCTGCGATATGTCAAATTCAGCTATGCTATTCGCGTAGCTGAATTTGCGTATCTTAAATCGACCCCCCCCGTAGTGAAGACCTGCCCCCAGTAAACTGAGGGAGAACTTGTCTGTCCTCCAGGGGGAATTGTGGGAAGGGCATTAGAGGACTATCAGCACTCAAGTGATTTTACCTGCCTCCTCACTGCAAAGTGGGTGTGTTCCAACATAAATTAAAATGGAGCCTGGACTTTAACCCATGCTCCCAGCCAGCTCAGTGAGCCCAGGCTTAAAGCACCTCCAAATCCAGATCAGATGGTGGGGGGTTAGGCTAAAACCTGGGTAAGGTGGGGTTAACTCGGCAATGAAGACATACTCATTATTACACAGGAAGACAGAAAGAGGGACATAAATTAGGATAAAATATTGGAAGGGCTTGTCTACATACAAAAGCTGTACAGCTTTAAATACACCAGTAGAGTTAAAATAGAACAACCCCTTAGTGTGGCTGCAGCTATCCTGGTATGAATGTTCTTATGCCAGCATAGCATAGGCCAGTGTTTTTCAGCGTATAGGTTGCGACCCAGTACTAGGTTGCGGAATATCAGGCACTGGGTTGCCTTGCTGATTCAAATTATAACAACCATGCAGCAGCTCTCAAGGGCCGCACAGCAGGGAGAGGAGAGAGGTAGGTGGTGGGCGGGAGCTGGGGAGGGGAGCAAGTTGGGGCTTTCAGTGCTGCGGCGGGTCTCTCCCCCAACCCCAGAGCTTGCTGCTGCTGGCGAGGAGAGAGGGACCCTTCCCACGGAGCTTTGTGCAGAGGGAGAGAGAGGCCATTCCCCCAGTGCTCTGTGCTGCCTGCCAGTAGCGGGAGAGAAGGGCCCCTTGTCCTGGAGCTAAGTGCTGCTGGTGGGGAGAGGGCTGGGGGGAGTCCTCTGGCCCCAGCCCTGGGGCAGCTGCCTGCACCCCAAACTCCTCATCCCTGGCCCCACCCCAGAGCCCACGGCCCCTGCCAGAGCCCTCATCACCCTGCATCCCAACCCTCTGCCCCAGCTCTGAGCCCCCTCCTGCACCTTGAATCCCTCATCTGCAGCTCCACCCTAGAGCCCTCACCCCTGCACCACACTTTCTGCCCTACCCTGAGCCACCTCCCACACTCCTTACCATAGGCTTACTAAGGCTAGTGTCTAGTGTTAGTTATGTTAAGTGAGTTAAGCTGGAATGTATTGCAATATTATGATTTTATGAAAACTCTAATCAAAAGATATAATTATGTTGGGTCATGGGCATCAACAATTTTCTTCAACTGGGTCACAAGGAAAAAAGTTTGAAAACCACTGGCATAGGTCATGTCTACACTACAGGTGAGTGCAGAAACAGGGAGAACATAGTAATGCAGGGAGGGCTTTGCTGTGGGGACTCAGACCTAGGCTAGACTAATCCAGGTACTCAGAGCTAGGTGCCAGTCACCCAGATTAATTGTGCAGTGAAGACATACCCAATGCTTTGTATTTAAATAGAGCCTTTGATTTCAAAACACTTTATGAACATTCGTTGATTTCAATGAAACTATTCATGGAGCTCAACATGAGTAAGGCTGGCAAAATTTGGCCCCAAGTGATTTTTTTTAAATAAGGCTGAGTGACACACAGGAAAGAACATGACAGAACAACTGGGACAGCATATATATGTCTATGTAGGGGTGTACGTGTGTGCAAGTGCACACACACATTTAGAGTCAAGAGAAACAAAATCAGCAAAATATAGTTTTATCAAACAAAATCTCATTTACTCTTTAGACACATTTGATTAAATACTTCCAAATAGTCTGCCCTATTTTCTAGACTGGCTAGATCATTTAGTCCTGCTCAGTGATGGTAATGTGTTTTGAGTCCCAATTTTGTAGAATTAACTTGTTTGCAATTAGACTTGGTTCTCAAAAAACATTAGTTTTGCTCCTTGTTAACTATTTGTTTGAATACAAACACTCCAGGACAAAGATCTTTCCCTAGAGGCAAGGCCATATAAAATATGTTTATTCTGTAAAATCTGGGGAAAGAAACTGTGTGCCACAGTTCCCGATGAGTTTAAATAATAAAACACACCAGGAGTAGAGGGGAAATACAATTTGCATCCTGCCAAAGCATGTTCTGTGTCAGCTAAGAGGAAAGACATCATTACTGAGGACAGTTTGACCTAAATAGTGTATAGGGACTGAACTGACAACTGACTAAATGCAATATCATAATTGGAATGTTACTCATAAATAATTAATCTGAATGTCTTTTCCCAATATCTTCTGGCCTTGTTGTCATGGGTGGTTTTACTCTGATTTAATTGCTTACAGACTATAGCACTGTAAAGGAGCTTTTATAAGGCAATGTCCCTGTCCTGAAGAGCATGTAGAGTAAACTGGGCAAATGCAACCCATCGGATAAGAGTTGGAGATGTGGAGTTGCTGTTAGTGAGGCGCTGATGATTGCAGGAAGGCCTGGTGGCTTTGATATTGATTTGGGGCATTTGGACACTACCATAATATAAAGGTTTAATAGTAATAATTAAGAGCCAGACCTTGTTGCCATTACTTACCTTGAATAGTACCATACTCCACTAATAGCCCCATTCAACTCAGTAGATTAGGGTGTAATTTTACAATCTGCCTGGAATAGGGGGTGGCACTGCCCCAAAAATAAATCAGACCATGAACTGTGAATCATGTGCTATTCCTCTACTGCTCACTGGTGCTCTGGGGAGGGAGTAAGATAATTCTTCCTTTTCATGGAAAAACTTGCGTCTTGCTGTGCAGCTGACCAGCTATTCTGGATATCAGGGACAAGGGACAGAGTCAGGGCTAGTCCCACTTCTCTCTACCGCCTCCAACTTGCATGCAGAAAGGAATTGGACAGTTATCCCCACTGCAGCCAGAAATTGGGAGACCTTACTCTCTCTTACCGCCTGTCATCCCCTATGATAGCGGGCCTACACCAGGAGTAAGGTGCTACTGCATAAGGGTATGGCTATAAAGGAAGAGAAAGGAGTTGTTTTTAATGTACAAGAGAGGGAGGCTGTTTCAAGCACCGGGGAAGACACACAACTCCCATGAGTTTCATGAAACTCATGGGAGTTGGGCATGTTTAGCCTATGGCTGGATCAGGTCAAAGGAGAAATTGTTCATAACCTTCTCTTTTAATGGATGTATTGTTGTTAACCATAGATCTCAGTGAAAATCAGCAAATACAAATTCATAAGAAGAAAATAAATATTTAGCTATGGTCTAGAAGACAATGATCAGTTGAATATATGTCCATGGGAATGCTAATACTTGACCTCCAAACTTGATCCCAACCCCTCATATGTGTTTCCCTTTAAACTACAAGCCAAGGTTGAAAAGATGATATGTCTGCAGAATAATTTTCTGCTTGTTTGAATCAAGAATTCTGAAGTCTTTCATAATCTCAGATTTTCAAAGAAAGTTGATTAGAAATGAGTTAATTTCCTAAAAGTATGTTTGCATTTGAAATGAAACATTCAATAGTGGGGGACACCACTATCAAATAATTAACACTACTTCTGTATTTTAACACTCTTCAAAAGACAGACCAAAAGGTATAGTCATTAGACAATGCTGTTAACATTTGGATCTCTAGAAATCTCATTCCATGGCATGGAAGTAAATTACCCTACTTCACTTTACATCCCCTAACAGAGTTGTACCAAAAAGATTTATGGAATAACTAAAGGAATGTAACATTTGAATTGCCCCATGATCAATGCTGAAATATTACAGTGCAGTAGCATGTTTCACTATACTATGTCTCATAATCTGCAGCAAGGATATTAGGAAAAGCTTTCTAACTATAAGGATAGTTAAGCACTGGAATAGGTTTCCAAGGGAGGTTGTGGAATCCCCATCATTGGAAGTTTTTAAAAACAGGTTAGACACACACCAGACAAACACCAGTCAGGGAACATCTAAGTATACTTGGATCTACCTCAGCTCAGGCAGCTGGACTAAATAACCTCTTGAGGTTGCTTCCAGCCCTACATTTCTATGATTTATAACTTCCATGGAAGAGCCAATAAGAGTCAGTGGTACTTCCTGATTAGGCTGTGCTGATCTAGACATGTAACTGTTTGCAGGTTTGATGAAGAGGAAAGATGAACTATAGCAGTAAATCTGAGAAGTGACTCTGAAGATAATACTGTCAGTGATTATGTGAGGTCACTATCCCTTCAGATCAGCCTAGGCTGAGAAGGTTGCAGAGGGCTCATCCCCTAAAATGGCATTTCCTTCAATTGGCTTCCAAGTGAAAGCTTATTCCATTCTTAACATGAGTTTGCTGCCTCATCAGCATGCATGGACTTAAGAGAACAGTGAACGGTTCTGTTAGAGGTGCCATCGCATACTTAAGTGAGGAAAAATCATTGTGAAACTGATGAAATTCCTCTAACTCCATTTTGTGTTCATAACCTCCATTTTGTGTCTCTGGCTCAGAGGCAGATTAAGGTTTGTGAGGCCCTGGGCCAGAGCAAGGGGGGGGGGCCCTTCCAACCCCTTCCGCCTGTGGCCCCACTCACAATCCAACCCCATTCTGCCCCTTCCTCCATGGCCCAAGGCCTGGTCCCCATGGCCGCAGTGGGGAGTGAGAGCTTCCCCCAGCCTTGAGGCCGTGGCAGGGAGCCAGAGACCCTCCAGTCTTGGTTCTACAGCTGGGTCCGGGGGCTTCCCCTACTGCCCGGCACTTCTGCCGGGGAGCAGGATTGGGGCATGGGGGCACACCCTGCCCACCTGACGTGCCTGCTGGGGAGTGGGGTCAGGGCATGAGGGTGCCCATTTTTCTGGGGCCCCCCAATTGGCTGGGGTCCTCTCAACCCAGTGGCTAATTCGCCACTGCTCTGACTTCCCTTTTGAATAAGCACGAGACACTGCAACAACAGAAAACTGCAGGTCGCTTACCATTGGACGATGTGGGTCACATAACCAGAGTGGAGAGATTCCTGGACTGAGCATGCCCAATAGAATGTAGAGTAAAATAAGGAAGGGCCACAGAGTGTTTCTGGGCTGAGCATGCCCAGTACAAGGAGTGGGGTGAAACGTTCCGTTAATTGGCAAAAAGCCAAGAATTTCTAAGATGGTGCCTTGGCAAAAAGCCAAGTAGGGCAAGGCCATAACTCTGAGGTAAACAACAGCAGTGAGCATGTGCAGGGTTATTAGTATTGAATAAGTCCAAGCATGTCTGGACATGTCCAGGGATGCCCCAAATTGAATGTTGGTATTAAGCATGTGAGCATGTGCAGAATTGAGATAATGCTTAGAAGGGTAGGGCTAGGTCTGGGCTGGTTTGGGGCTGCTTTTTTTTTTAGTAGTAGTAAGCATGCGCAGTAAGCAGGGATGAGGTAATGTTTAATAGTGAACATGCTCAATGAAGGTCTGACAGTATAAAAGGCCGTGTGCTGACCAGCAGTTAGACAGTTAGGAGCCAGCAAGAAGAGTTGCTGGAGAAGAGAGAACAACAGACCCAAAGCTGCAACAGTAACAGAATGAAAAAGCAGCAGCAACCACAGCAGAAGGAGCAAAAACAGGAAGAGACAGTGTACCTAACACAGCAAGTGGAAGGAGTGAGTTTATTCTACTCACTCCTTCCACTTGCTACGTTAGTTACACTGTGCCCATAATGTTACATTATAAGTATAATTACATTATAGCATAGTATAGTTTTAGTATAGTATGTGTATGGATGTGTTAATGGTAATTTTCCTATGTAAAACATAACGTGTAAGTTAAGAACGGCTGTCGGCGATTTGTTGTAGACGGGCCATCTGTAGCAAATCGCACTGCTTAGAATAATTTAAACTGTACGCTATTGCAGTTTAGATATTCTTTAACTTGCAATAAGGGATTTGTGTCTGATTGTCTATCTTTTGATGGCGTGTTTTTGGGTGCCCAACCTGAAACATCTTGGATTTTCAGAGATGTTGAGCACCTGAACCTCTCCTTGACTTCAGTTGGAGTTGTGATAGTTTAGCACTTCAGAAAATAAAGCCCATAGGGAGTTAGATGCCTAAATACATTTGAGGCTCTGGGCCAAGGTGTCTTTAGGCACCCAAAATCAGAGATCACTTTAAAAAATGGTAGCTTTAACCTCTCTGGCTTGGTTTCCCCAAGGGGGATAATAATATTAGGACTATTGGGGCAAAAATCTGTCTGGGGATTGGTCCTGCTTTGATCAGGGGATTGGACTAAATGACCTCCTGAGGTCCCTTCCAATCCTATGATTCTATGATGTATGACTGAGTGAGATGGTGGGAAAAACTTGTAAATAGCCCACCCAATTTTGAGCCCTCTGAATTTTGCTTGACATGAAACTTTGTGCCCCCAAGAACGTTTCACAGATTGGTTTGCAAAATGCTCCTTTTAGTTCTAAATTTTGTAACATTGCACAGTCAAAACTTCATTGGAAGATACTATAGCATCCATCTTTGTGGAAAGAAGACTGGAAAGAATAAAGCAACATGCAAAATGTACATCCACACATATTTCCAATGTGCCACCTACACTCAGTCCTACAGGATCTTTTGAGTCCCTAAGCCCCACCCCACCCTTGTGTCCTGACCATGGCAGAAGGCTGAGGTGAAGTGCCAAGGCAATAGCAATCTCAAATCAGCTGTACGATCAGCAGCTGCCACATCTTTCTGCTGAGAGCAGCCAGTTGTACAATGGGATCATCTAGTCTGACCTCCAGCATAATACAGGCCTTGGCAATTCCTTGAATAATTTCCTGTTAAATTAGAATATATCTTTTCGAAAAACATCCAATCTTGATTTAAAAATTGCCGGTGATGGAAAATCCACCACACTCCTTGATAAATTGTTTGAAAGATTATTTATCCTCACTCAGTGGTGGATTAATGCATGGGGCCACCGAGCCCATGCCCAGGGGCCCTGGCCAATTTGGGGGCCCCCACAGGGGCACCGAAACTTGTGTAGAAGTTGGGGGGGGCTCTGGTGTTGGAATTGTGCCCCCTAACTCCTGCTCTTCCTCCCCCCCACACCACCCCTGCTCCTCTTCTTCCCCCAAGGCCCCGCCCCCTGGCCAAGCCAAAAGCCGGAACTAGGGCGCCCAGGGAGCCCAGGTTGCTGTGGGGAGCCCTGTACCCTCTTCCTGCCTTGGGCAGGGTGCCCAAAAGCAGCTGCCAGCCCATGTCCCTGCCCCCTGGGGTGCACCACCCAGAGTGAGAGGAGGGACTGGGCTCCCCACAGCAGCCCAGGCTCCCTGGAGCGGCTCTTACCACGGCCCAGCTCCGGCTTCTGGCCTGGCCAGGAGGCTGGGGCTTGAAGGGAAGGGGAAGAGCAGGGGACAGGGCCCCATGGCAAGGGGGGCTCAGGCCCCCCTCAGCCCTCTACTGGGAAGAGGCAGGCACCCTTAGCAGGGGCTGTGCTTTGTGGTGGGGGATCTGATCACCTGATCAGCTCCTCCGCCACGAAGCGCAACACCTGCAAATGCTGCTCTGTGCCTGCCCAAGGCTACTATGCCCATGTTAAAAATTGGGTGGGCATAGCCCCCCTTTGCCTCCCCCCAGTTCTGGTGCCCTGGGCCCTCAGGGTGTGGGGCACCAATAAACCTCAATCTGCTCTGCCCTCACTCTTAAACATTTGTAGCTTGTTTCTAGACTAAAACTGTCCAGCTCCAAATTCGAGATATTGAATGTTGCTATATCTTTGTCTGCTAGAAGACTCCTCTGTTATCAAATTCCTGTTCTCTACGTAGGTTCTTACAGACTGAGCAAGTTACTACTTAGCCATCTCTTTGATAACCTTAAACAGATTGAATTCCTTCAGTCTATCACTATAATGGATATTTTTTCCAAATATTTAATCATTTTTGTGGCTCTTCTCTGAATCCTCTTTAATTTTTCAACATCCTTCTTGCATTGTGGACACCAGAACAAGGGCACAGTACTCTAGTACCGGGTACACCATTGACAAATCCAGAGGTGACATATAACCTTGGTACTCCTACTCAATATTCCCGTTTATAAGTATAAGTAAACATGTATTTAAAATATTTCTCTGGATTTTTTTTGAGGGATAGATGAGAGGGGATGTACAAAACAAGATAATATTTGATGCAAAAATATCTGCCTGAGTTGTCATCCTGAGTCTAGAAATTTCCTTTGCAAAGTGGTTAAGTGCTGTGTCAAGAAAGATTTTTAGTTGAATAAGTGGCAATTTGATATAATACATTCTAGTCTTTCATCTCTGGATGCTTGATTCACTTTGTTACCTCCACAGGGGCTGATTGTGCTCCTACTTAAAGCAGTGTAAGTCAGGTATAACTCCATTAACTCACAGCGGTGTGAAACAAGTGGAAGTGAAAAGAGAATCAGGCACAGTATTATGATCATCCATGAAGAATTAAGAACTACTGAGAAAGTCAGGTTTCAGAGTAGCAGCCGTGTTAGTCTGTATCTGCAAAGAGAACAGGAGTACTTGTGGCACCTTAGAGACTAACAAATTTATTAGAGCATAAGCTTTCGTGGACTACAGCCCACTTCTTCGGCTGCATCTGAAGAAGTGGGCTGTAGTCCGCGAAAGCTTATGCTCTAATAAATTTGTTAGTCTCTAAGGTGCCACAAGTACTCCTGTTCTT